>NC_067489.1:45433671-45753046 GCF_947179515.1 Apodemus sylvaticus
GGGCTAAAATTAATTCTTGGAAAGATGCAGAAATCTTATCATTGTATGCAGTCCTAATACAGAGATATCCAGGATGCTGGTAGCATTGAAATTTCAGGGGAAGCCGGGCGGTGGGTGGTGCACACCTGTAATCCCAGCACTCTGGGAGGCAGAGGCGGGCAGATTTCTGAGTTCAAGGCCAGCCTGGTCTACAGAGTGAGTTCCAGGACAGCCAGGGCTATACAGAGAAACCCTGTCTCAAAACAAACAAATCCAAAAAAACAAAAAAACAAAAAAACAAACAAAAAAAAAAAAAAAAGAAAGAAAGAAAGAAAAAAAATTTCAGGGGAGGTGAGAGTCTCTTGGGGGAAATGCTTAAAAGTCTTCTTTCTGGTATCGAAAGTAACTTTTATTATTTATTATTTATCTAGGCTGAGCATTGCTGGGCAAAGAGAAAAGGAAAATCCTCACTCACCCAGGGGTGGTTTCTCAGTGAACTGGCCAACCCACTGTTGGTGTGCGTCCAATATTAGGAGGCCAACATGGCGCCCAGGCCTTGCCTATGTGGAAGTCCAGAGGTCTCTTTCCACTTTCTATTCCCTAACTACTCAGGATTCCATTGGTGGGTTTGTCTCCTAAACAAGCATGACAAAAAGCCTTCAAGAAAACAAAGAAGCAATTCCTCCCCTCCCCCTTCCTGGAAAGGGGCATGGTCTGGGACAAGGACTGGAGGACTCTCCGGTTCATGGAGCCTGTTAGACTAGGATGTGTGTAAAACCACTCCAGCCACTTGGGCCTCATTGGCACCAGTGCAGGGTAGTGTGACATTCTTTCAGAAAAGAAAATGAATTCTTCCATTAATGCAACATTTGAGGATTTACACGTTGGAACTCAGGAGTTCCATCCCATAATTCCTACAGGCGTCACTGATAGGAATATGAACAATTGAATTATTATTATTGTTTATTATTATTATTATTATTATTATTATTATTATTATATTTGCCACTTCCCTGCCCTTGACAGAACACAAACAAGGCAGAAATCTTTGGGACTTATGGTTTCGCTTAGCCATCACTGAAAACTTGCAGCAGCTAAAGTCTGAGGTGCAATTAAATAAAATGTAGAAGAAACAAAACTTAAGGAAAAGAGGTTCTGAGCCTTCCCTGCCTTGTAACAAGACCCCAAATTATTTTCATAAACTCATGTCTTTACCTTGAAGGAGGAAAAGGGAATTGTTAAGATTGTGAATGCAGGATAAAGGAAGAAGGTTGTTAATCGCCAAGAAGAAAAATTGTACATCTAGGTCATTCACCAACGAGCTTGACCAAAAAAAAAAAAAAAAAAAAAAAAAAGGGTTTCCAGTGACTATAAATAATTGGATTTCTTACAGGGGGCACACAATACTTCAGATAACTGCTTTCCTCTTTAGCAGGGGTTTTGATACGCGGTAGGAGGGGGTGGGGGAGAGGCTCTTCACAAGGGACAGAGGCAGATAAAAGAGAAAGATCTGAGAGTCGCCATTATTACCATGCTGTATCATTTACCTCAGTTAGGAGTCGCTAGCATGCCAGGTCACCCCTGGGGTCGAGGGCAAGAGGAGCAGTTTACACAGCCGCGGAGGGTAGTTTGCTGGCTGGGGCCGTACATCAAAGCAACAGCAAACAGGAGAAGAGGATTTGTTCGGGTACAGAGATCAAGATGACTGACTTCCTTGCGATGTCCCACCACGCTGTTAGGTGTGTTGTACGTGTCAACATCAATTCCTTCCTGGCTTTTAGGAAGGAGCAACGTAATATCGAGATAAAATCTGTCTCTTTAGAAGGAAGCTCTTCTTTAGAGCCTGACGATTCTTTCATGGCTTCTACATACCAACTTTAAATTCTATAGAGAAATCCCTTCTCTTCTCTTCTCTTCTCTTCTCTTCTCTTCTCTTCTCTTCTCTCCTCCCCCCCCCCCCGTCTCCTTCCCACGGTGGTTAAATATACACAGCAAAAAACCCACCACTCTAATGATATTTAAGTATATATTTTGATGATATTAAGTATGTTTACTTAGAAGTCAGGCTTGGCGGTAACAGGGCTGTAATCTGACCAGTTAAGAGGCTACTAATAAGAGAATTGCTGTGAGCTTAAGGCCAGCCTAGGGAGCAAACAGAGCCAGTATACATATTTGGTTGTGGTACCACCTCTACCATTCATTTCCAGAACATCCATCATCCCTATCAGAGGTATTAGCTCCTAACTCCCCTACGCCCCAGCCCTACCCCCACCCATCCCTCCGTTCCTGGGATCCACTGTTCTACTTCCATCTCATGAAGTTCACTATGTCCAGGTGCCTTAGGGGAATGAGATCATGTCTTTTCTTCTTCTGTGTCTGGCTTAATTCAGTCGCTTCATACCAATGTTCATGTGGTAGTATGTGTTGGGATTCTTTTCTAGTCCTTTCTGTCATTTTATTGTGTTAGAATAGACATACCATCTTACCCATTTTAAGAGATATTATATACATCTGTTATGTAATACACACATATACATACACACACACACACACACACACACACACACACACACACACACACATATACCATTGCTACCATCCATTTCCTCCTTGTAAAACTCAAACACTCCAGGCCTCAATCGCCTCCTCATTCTTCTTTGCCTCAGCCCCAACCACCAAATATTCTATTCCCCGTCTTCATGCCTGGGTTCCAAGTGCTTCATGTCAGTGGGCTCACAAGCTACTTTTTTTTTCCTCGAGGGTTCACCCATAATATATAGCAAATGCCAGGATTCCATTCCTTTTTAAAAAATATTTGTTTTCATTTGTAAAACTATGTGTCCATGTACGTGCCTGTGTATGGTATGTGCACATGAGTACAGTTACTGACAGAGGCCGGAGGTATGAGATCCCCAGGAACTGAAGTTGAGGGTACTTGGCAGCTGTCGGATGAGGGTGCTGGGACCCAAACTTGACCCATTGGAAGAGCAGCAGGTGTTGTTAACCTCTAAGCCGAGAATTCCATTTCTTTGAAAGACTGCTTGCTTTTCTAACATACCGTGTTTTGCTTTTTCCGTTCCTCAGCGGACACCGGGGCTGCTCTCAGTCTTTACCTGCTGTAAATTTCTGGCTTCCGTTATTGAGAGGAGCCACAGCAGGAACTCAAAGCAGGGACCTAGAGGTAGAAACGGAAGCTCGCAGGTGTTCCTTGGCTTGCTCCCTTTGGCTTGCTTACGTCACTTCCTTACACAACTCAGAAGAACCTGCCCTCAGCCATCCACAGCAAAACCGCCTTCCATCAGGTAGCAATCAAGAACACGCCCTGCAGACGTGGATGTCCAATAAATACCATCCCTCAGTTGCAGGTCACTCTTTTTAGGTGTGTCAAGTTGGCAACTGAGGCTCACTGCGACACCTAATTTATATTATTTTTGTGGCAGCAGTGATTAAACTCACGCCTGCTAGGTAAGTCGGCTCCCACTGAGCCATAGTCCCACCCTTTATTTTGATATGCCGGTTGAGATAGGGTCTAAGTAAGTTGCCCAGGCTGGCCTTGAACTTACTATGTAGCTCAGACATACCTTGCATTTGGGATTCCGTTGACTCATCTGGGGTTCTAGGCCTGTGACACTGGGCAAGGCTCATCTTTTTACCTAGTGAGGGTGAAGTGGGGGTCTCCTTACACTGCTTATGATCTTCTTCTTCTTCTTCTTCTTCTTCTTCTTCTTCTTCTTCTTCTTCTTCTTCTTCTTCTTCTTCTTCTTCTTCTTCTTCTTCTTCTTCTTCTTTTGTTTTGTTTTTGTTTTTTGAGATAGGGTTTCTCTGTGTAGCCCTGGCTGTGCTGGAACTCACTCTGTAGACCAGGCTGGCCTCGAACTCAGAAATCTGCCTGCCTCTGCCTCCCAAGTGCTGGGATTAAAGGTGTGCACCACCACTGCCTGGAGCTTATAATTTTCTTATTGGCTAATAGTGTTTTGTATCTTTTTCTTGTGCATCTTGTTTGTGGGTTGGGTTGCTTTTTTTTTTTTTTTTTAACTTAGTTGATTCTGGTTTTTGATGCACAAAATTTTATGTTCAATTGGTTCGTTCTTTCCTTTGGTGGTCTATGCTTTAGATATATATATAAGACATCATTACCTAAATCAATGCCATGAAGACTTTGATGTATTTTTAAAAACATCTATCTATCTATCTATCATCTATCTATCTATCTATCTATCATCTATCTATCTATCTATCTATCTATCTATCATCTATCATCTATCTATCTATCTATCATCTATCTATCATCTATCTATCTATCTATCTATCATCTATCTATCTATCTATCTATCTATCTATCATCTATCTATCTATCTATCAATCATCTATCTATCTATCTATCATCTATCTATCTATCTATCTATCATCTATCTATCATCTATCTATCTATCATCTATATATTCATCATCTATCTATCTATCATCTATCAATCAATCAATCAATCAATCAGTCTATCTATCTATCTACCTATCTATCTGTCATCTACCTATCTATGCACCACACATGTGCCTGGTGCCCAGAGAGACCAGAAGAGGACATCAGATCCCTTGGAACTGTGGATATGAATGGCTATAAACTACCAGGTATGTGTTGGGAATTGAACCAGAGTCCTTTGGAGTAGCAGCTAGTGCTCTTAGTGGCTGAGCTGTTGCTCAGCTTCTGTTTTGTGGATGTGTGTGTGTGTGTGTGTGTGTTCCCTAACTAGAGTGTTATAGTAAGTTAGGTCTGTGATTCATTTCAGGTTAATTTTTGTGTATGCTCTCTGGCAAGCATCCAACCTCACTCTTCCGAATTCGCACTTCCACTTTTCCTGGTTCCTTTCTTGGCAACTGCTTTTTTTTGCATTGTGCTGTCTCAGCACCCTTGCACACCCTTGCATGCCCTTGTGCACCCCTGTGCACCCTTGCACACTCTTGCATGCCCTTGTGCACCCCTGCGCACCCTTGCACACCCTTGCGGCCCTTGCACAGGGGTCATCTGACAATAACTGTAGGCACATACTTCTGGGCTGTCTATTCGATTCTGTTGGTCAGTCATTCTGTCTGGATGTCAGAACCACGCTTTTGTTGTTGCTTGTTTGAACTCCCTTTGCAGTCAAGGCTTGGACTCCTGGTCCTCATGATTTCACCCAGGAGAGAGCTGGGATCACAGGTATGTGTCACCTTGCCAGATTTGTGCCACACTGGGCACTGAACTCGGGGTGGGGCTTCGTGCAGGCTATGAAACCATTCTGCCCTCCGAGGGGCATCCGTCAGTCTCTACCCACCAGACCACACTGCTGATCGCTTTGTCTCTGGATTAAGCCTTAAAGTTTGAAGAAGGCGCGTGCTCCAGCTTGGTTTTTCTTTTCTAACATTGTTTCAGTGAGTTGACATCCTTTGATCCTCTATGTGAAAAGGATAGACTTTTCTATTTCTGAAAGAAAAAAAAAGAGATGGAATTTTGATAGGGTTTGCATTGACCTTTCACACATTTGACATATTAATATTTAGGCTTCTGGTCAATATGCCTTTATTTTTGTCTGTTTAAATGTCTTTAGCAATATTTTATAGTTTTCATTTTACAAGTCCTCCATGTCCTTGGCCAATTCCTGAGTATTTTATTTTGGTTGGTGACACTGTTTTACTAAAGATAAGTATTTTTATGATTTTTCTTTCAGATTGCTCCTTGTCAACACATGGGCATGCAGCTGATCTGTGTGTGTTGTGTATTTTGCCACTTTGATGGATTTCTTTTTTTTTTTTAAAGATGTGTTTATTTTTATGTGTGTGGTGTTTTTGCCTTGCATGTGTGTGGTGTTTTTTTAAAAGATGTATTTATTTTTATGTGTGTGGTGTTTTTGCCTTGTATATGTGTGGATTTCATGTGTGCCTGGTGTCTGAGGAGGCCAGAAGAAGATGCTAGAGTCCCCAGAACTGGAGTTAAATATGGTTGCTAAGCTGCCATGTGTGTGCTGGGAACCCAAGTGAGTCCTCTAGAAAAACAACAAATGCGCTCAGCCTCTGAGCCATCTCTCCAGGCCAGATGACTTCATATCTTCATTCTAACTTAACAGATTAGATTGTGTCGTCTGCAAACAAAGGCAATTTTGCTGTCTTTTCAGTAATATGATGTCATTTGTTTAATTATTTGTTTACCTGTTGTACTTGTGTGAGCATATGTGTACATGTGTTTGTGGAAGCCACAAGCTAATCTCAGCTGTGGGAGATTTTTTTCAGGGTACCACCTGACATCCATTTTATTTATTTATTTAAATTAATTATTTTATTTACATCCCAAATGTTGTTCTCCTTTGGTCCTCCCTTGAAGAGTTCTTCACCCCTTCCCCACCTTTTGCCTCAGAGAGGGTGCTCAGCCTCAGAGAGAACCTCAGCCCCCTTCCCTGGGGCATCAAGTCTACAGGATTAGGTGCGTCCTCTCCTACAGAGGCCAGACAAGGTTGTCCTCTGCTATATATGTGCTGGTGCTATAGACCAGCCCATGTGTGCTCTTTGGTTGGTGACTCAGTGTCTGGGATCTCCCAGGGGTCCAGGTTAGTTGACACTGTTGGTTTTCCCATTGTGCTTCCATCCCCTTCAGTTCCTTCAGTCCTTCCCCTAGCTCTTTCATAGGGGTCCCAGACCTCAGTCGTCCCATGACTGTAAGTATCTGCATCTCTCAGTCAACTGCTGGAAGAGCCTCTCAGAGGACAGCCATGCTAGGCTCCTGTCTGCAAACACAACATAGCATCAGTAATAGTGTTAGGAATTAGTGCCAGCCCATGGGATGGATCCCAAGTTGGGCTGGTCACTGGTTGGCCATTTCTTCAGTCTCTGCTTCATTTTTGTCCCAGCATTTCTTTCTTTCTTTCTTTCTTTCTTTCTTTCTTTCTTTCTTTCTTTCTTTCTTTCTTTCTTTCTTTCTTTCTTTCTTTCTTTCTTTCTTTCTTTTAAAGATTTATTTATTATATGTAAGTACACTATAGCTGTCTTCAGACACCAGAAGAGGGCATCAGATCTCTTTATGGATGGTTGTGAGCCACCATATGGGTGATGGGATTTGAACTCATGACCTTTGGAAGAGCAGTCAGTGAGTGCTCTTACCCACTGAGCCACCTCTCCAGCCCCTCAGCATTTCTTTTAGATAGGAACAATTTTGGGTTGAAAGTTTTGTAGGTGGATTGGTGCCCCCCAGTCCTTGCTTTTTAAAACAGAGTCTCTCCCTAGCCTGGAATTCAACAGGTAGGCTGGACTGGTTCACCAGTAAGCCTCAAACATCTGCCTGTCCCTACCCCCTCCAATCACTTAGTATTAGCTATTAAGTTTTTATTTTATTTTATTTTATTTTATTTATTTTGGTAACACAGATTCTAAGAATTAAACTCTCCAGTCTCATTTATTTTTTCTTGAATAACTATTCTTTTTTTCTAAAGATTTATTTATTTATTTTATGTATATAAGTACACTGTAGCTGTCTTCAGATGTACCAGAAGAGGGCATCATATCCCATTACAGATGGCTGTGAGCCACAATGTGATCACTGGGAATTGAACTCAGAACCTCGGAAGAACAGTCAGTGCTCTTAACTGCTGAGCCATCTCTCCAGCCCTTTGAATAACTATTCTAATTAGAATTTATTGTTTTTTGAGATGTTCACTTAATTTTTTGTGTGTGTGTTTGAATATTTTGTCTGCATGCTTATCTATCCATCACATACATGTAGTAAGTACCCACGGAGGCCAGAAGAGGCTGTTGGATGCTGTCGTAGTCAGGGTTTCTATTCCTGCACAAACATCATGACCAAGAAGCAAGTTGGGGAGGAAAGGGTTTATTCAGCTTACAGTTCTCCATTGCTGTTCATCACAAAAGGAAGTCAGGACTGGAACTCAAGCAGGTCAGGAAGCAGGAGCTGATACAGAAGCCATGGAGGGATGTTCCTTACTGGCTTGCTTCCCCTAGCCTGCTCAGCCTGCTCTCTTACAGAACCCAAGAGCACCAACCCAGAGATGGGACCACCCACAAGGGGCCCTTCCCCCTTGATCACTAATTGAGAAAATGCCCCACAGCTGGATCTCATGGAGGCACTTCCCCAACTGAAGCTCCTTTCTCTGTGATGACTCCAGCCTGTGTCAAGTTGACACACAAAACCAGCCAGGACAGATGCCCTGGGACTGGAATTACAGATGGTTGTTAGCCACCACGTGGGTGCTTGGAACAGAATTCTGGTCCTCTGAAACAGTCGCCTCAACTTTCCTTTGTCTTAGTCCATCTAGCTAAATGTGTCAATTAAAAAAAAAGAATAATAAACACCTTCATCACATGATCTACTTGAAGTGGTTTATTTGACTTTCTAGGCTTTGATCTTCTTTGGATAGAATTCCAGCTCCTTACCCTCTAGCTCAGAGCACCTCCTCTACCACCTTCCCTGGGTCCTGATGCAATGCAGGCAGGAAGCTTACCATTCAGCTACCTGGACTTCCTCCCACACACAGACAGGCTGTGTGATAGGTACTGTCCTATAAATTCCCTTAGGATGTTAGAATCAATACCGATCTGTAAGCTCACAGCGGGGACATCAATGGGAAATGTATCACTTGTAATGTTTTCCTGATGATCTGCCATTTCTATGGGCCAATGCGTAGCTAAACAGATGAACTGTGTCTTTCACATTTAGTTTGAGTGCACCGCAATTCCTGTGATGTATTTATGCTCACACATTGATGATACTATGGTATGTTGTAATGGTTTTTACTGATGGCCAACTCAACAGGACTTGGATGAGGGTGTTTTTAAAATGGGTTAGCTGAAGTTGGACAACTCACCCTAATGTGGACAGCAATAGTCCTTGGCTAGTCTTCGCTGAATAAAAAGGGAGAATGTGAGTTGACCAGTACCCAACTCTCTCTACTTCCTATGAATGTAATATAATCGGCATCCTCATGTTCCTGCCTCTACAACTGTCCCTACCATGATGGATTTACTCTTGAACGACGAGCCAAAATTAACCTTTCCCTGCTTGACAGTATTTCATGGCAATTCTATTTATCCCGTGGTTCTTGAATTCTTTCTATCACCTCTTCCAAAAGGTTCCCTGAGCCCTGATAGCATCAGGGTTAATGTAGCTGTCCTGTTTAGGGATAAGCAAATATCATTACCATCTCTTATTCTCAGTTCTTTGACCAGTTATGCACCTGTGTAGTGGCTGCTGCCTACCACCAAAAGAATCTTCTCTGACCAAGGCTGAGAGTAGTGAAGGCCTTTGGCCATAGATATGAATAGTTGAAAGGAGATTTGACAGTATGACCCCTTAGCAAAATAAAAATAGCAGGTTCTATCTATTCTAGGGCTTAGGACTTCCTCAGACAGGCACTTGATGGCTTGATGACCAGGACTATAGTAGCATGGGATTTCTTCTTGTGGAGAATAGCTATCCCATAATGATCATGCTACAATTACTCCAGGAGGTACATCTTGCCTGACTGGTCAGTATTGAAGCACGTGGGCTTCATCACTGAGTAAGACCGCTGATGTCTTTTCTCCCCTAGCAGCCTATATAATATCTTCCAGCTCTATGGAAACAAGTCAGTATAGAGGAGTTTTCCCAGGCACTTTGAGATCGATTATTCAAAATCCTTCGATGAAAGTGTGTGTGTCTTCAGCCTTGGGTCTTACCTCATTAGGGATTTTTTTAAGGGTGAGATTCTGTTGACACCCTCCCTCCAGGCTGGAGAATGGACCATACTTTCCTGGTTTTTTATTTGCTTTGTGATTTTTTTTGTTTGTTTGTTTGTTTTTTGGATTTGGTTTTTCCGAGACAGGGTCTCTCTGTATAGCCCTGGCTGTCCTGGAACTCTCTCTGTAGAACAGGCTGGCCTCGAACTCAGAAATCTGCTTGCCTCTGCCTCCCAAGTGCTGGGATTACAGGCGTGCACCACCACCACCTGGCTTACTTTGTGATTTTATTTTTAACTGAAAACTGTATTTTTGAACCTATCAATAAGGCAATTCTTGAAAAAAAACTTATTTAAATTTGTGTATGTGTATGTCCTAAGAACATATGTAAGTACACATATGTGCAGGAGCCCAGGGACATCAGAAGAGGGCATCAGATCCCCTAGAACTGGAGGTGCAGACAGTTGTGAGCTGCCATGTGAATGCTGGGAATTGAACCCGGGCCTTCTGGAAGAGCAGTCAGTACTCTTAACTGCCGAGCCATCTCCCCATTCCATGTGATTTTAAAAATCATAGACTCACCTTTATCCAGATTTTGCTTTTTAAAAAATGATTTGTATTCTGTTTTTTTTTTTTCTAACAAGACAAGCTCTTACTATGTAGCTGTATCTGGAACTTGCTATGTAGAACTGGGTGGCCTCAAACAGCTATTCACCTGCCTCTGCTCTGGGTGTCTAAATGCTTGTGCCACTCTGCCCAGCAGGATTTGCATTTGCTGTTATTTTTATCGTGGTCCCTCTCTGTGACAAAGATTGACCTAATGTGTGCCTTTACTTGGGCAATGTGTGATCGCTTTGTGTTTTCCCCATAAATTCGGTTGCTTTTTGAATGTACTAATGTGATTAATACCAGGACTCAGATGAAGAAAAGAGAGAAGGTATGCAGGCCAAGGGCTAAGGTGGTGGCTTCTTCCATCCCCTGGAAGTCACGAAGGCCAGAGGGGAGGGGCTCGCAGCACCGAGGTGCAGAGCAGCAATGGCCACAGTCTTTCCATTTGTACCTTCATGATTGGAATGAGTAGCCAGCAGTCACAGCGTAGACTCTGCATATTTGGGGAACTGGGTCTTTTGTGTTCCTTGGTTTCTATGCATTGTGCAGCTGCCAGCCTCAGGGCTTGGGTGGGAGACAGGAGCTGCTACCACACCAAGAAGTGAGAGACGCTGGCCAAAGTTAGTTAGCCAACCACTCAAGCTTTACCCTGGAAACTGCAGGCCTACAACAGACTCTTGAGCTCCAAAGTGGTTGTGTTAGCAATTGTGGGTGTGCAGTTGTTATCTAGGAAGGAGGTACATTTCTAGACTTTGTACTTTACCATCTATTCTTCTACTGCTTTTAAAAAGGGAGTAACACTCCAGTTTAGTGTGTGTGTGTGTGTGTGTGTGTGTACCAGTTCATTATTCTCACCTTTTGGCAATTGTGAACAACATTGCTGTGCTCGGTTGTTTATAAATATCTGGAGAAATCCCAAGTATCAGTTCTTTGGGGCCTAGGCTCAGAAGTTCCCAATTAATTAAGGAGAAACACAATTGTTGGATCTTGTGTTCATTTTATGTTTTATTTTAAAGGTGCTGTTATATTGTTTTCTCCACTTGTGTGTGCATCTGTGTGTATGTGTGTGCGCACACACATGCACACAATTATTCATTCCTCTTCCTTCTTTTGTTCAGTCAGTGTTTGAGATAGGATCTAACCTGTAACTCATACCGTAGCTTGGGTTGGCTACATGGCTCATGGCAATCCCCCTGTCGTAGACTCATTAGTGGTGGAATTGTAGGTGTGTGCTGCTTTCATGTTCGGCATTACGTGATGTTTCCCCTCTTTGATGCTAGGAAGTGAGCCCTGAGACTCAGGCACGCAAATCAAGCCCCTGGGCTCCATCTCTACCCCTGAAAACATTTCCACAAGGTAAATTATTCTATTGACAGATATTAGAAAATTGACAACAGTGCTCTCTATAACAGCCTTGATTGCCAGTTCTAAACTCTAGACCGCAGATATCTACACAATCAACAGGCAAGACATACCCAGTGGACGCCATCACCTGTGAGATGTTGTTTCATTGAGAAAATGTATGTAGCTTTCAGTGTTAAACCACAAACAGAAGGAGAGTTAATGTCACTAACCTGAGTAGCCACTAAACAGTGAAGAGTTGGGATTTACATACACATGATAGTCTAAGACCATCTGATTTCATCCAATGTCCTGTTTCCAGAGCAGGGAGGCTAAGAAGATGTGAGAGATCAGGTCTAACAATGCCCTTATCCAAGGCTTACTGAATGACCTTGAGCCTTCAAAAGCCTGAGCTCCCTAAGGATATTCGAGTTAAATCTTTTCCAGGTTACTTTTGACCTTTACGGTTCTGTGACTTAACAGCCACTTTAAGGCCATGCAGTTGTCACACATCCATAACTCCTAATTCTGCCTCCAATTACCCTTACGAAGTCGGCAATGATTCCTCACTGGTTTTTGTTGGATTTCTTTTCCTTCCCCTCTAGTCACTGGAAACTTCCCAGTTAATGATAGATTTTCTATTACAGACAAACTGGCTTACTGTAGCTCTGTCTGCCTGTCCAGTTCTGTCTGCCTGCCCAGAAGACTCATTTTTTTTCTTGTGGTATTTCCTATCTAACCATTATGGAATCTAAAAGGTGTTGACAGGAAGAGGATCTATTAATTTTAGGGAACTCCTAAAGATCAGGTGGGCGAAGAATGCTTTTACAATAGCCTCTGGGTAGATACCAGTTTTCCTGCAGTTAAATTTAAATTAAGGGTGGAAAATAAGATTTCTGAGTGCATGCATTTCATTTGCATAGAGTCACAGGTTACTGTCCCTTCAAAAGCTACTGTGTGACATAAATATGATTTTCCAAGTTGTTATGAAAAAGTAATTTGAATATTGGGCCTGGAGTTCCAAGTTCAAACTAGTTGCTTATTATAATTCCTGTTATAATAGTGCTTGAAGGTTGGCCAGAGTGTTTGAGGGCCACTGGGAAAACCTGCTGAGGAGAGCTGTTGATTTGCAAGAAAGAAAAACAACTCTAAGGTTAAAGTGCACTTTCTAATTAGTTAAAATCATGGCCAGGCTTGTAGAGGAGAGGGCTGATCCTGCAAAGCCTTCAATGTGACATTCAGGTCTCTGTTTCTGCCGTGGGTTCCTTTGCTCAAATGGTCGGCACATATTTGTGCTCTGTTGTAAATATCGCTTAATTTTATGTGATGGGCGCCCTGGCATGCAGAAGCTTCAGATTTCTGTAGTGATTAAGAAAACCAGCAGATCTGCTTGTGGCCCGCGGTAGGGAAGCAGTAATGTGGCTAGATAAGAAAAGAGAGATAGCCCTGTTCCGGGGAACTTTAATTGCAACATGCTAAAATGTGACACAATATACAAATATACAACAGATATGGGCCAGCAAGATGGCTCAGCAGCTAAAGGTACTTCCAAATCTGTTCACCAGAGTTCCCTGGGACCCACATGGTGGATGGAGAGAGCTAAACTCTGCGAGGTGTCCTCTGACCTCCATGTGCAAGCTGAAAGAAATAGGACTAAAAAAAAAAAAAAAAAAAAAAAAAAAAAAAAAAAAAAAAACCCAACTGTGCAATATTTAAAGACAAATATCCCAATGTATCCATTACCCAAATGAACGAGAGAACATAATGCATGTCTCCTACCACCCTGTGTGCTGACTTCCACACTTTGGACTAGAGTCGCCTGTTACCATAGCACACAAAGGAAAGACACTAATGTTACTTGTTCCCGGGAGATGTTGGCAGGATGACAGATTCAGGAGAGAAGGATTAGGAGGGGAGACAGGGAGGGAGGAGGTTGAAGCAAATAAGTTAGTGCACAGCTTTCAGCCTGGAAGAACTGGAAGTTGACAAAACGTTTAGGGAACATTCTTCAGAGTCGCAAACATACAGGTTCCTAGTGTAAGGGACCCGGAGGTACAGGGGAGTCTGAGGTACAAGGATCACAGGCTGAGCGTTTGCCCTGCCTGCAAGGTGAGTTTAAGACCAGACTGGGACATTTAATGAAACCCTGTCTCAAGGGAAAAGAACAGTGCTAGGGATGTATATCTCAGTGTTGGGGTTCTTGTCCAGCATGAATAGGGACTTAGATTCCATAGTTACAACCATACACAGGCAAAAGGAAGTGTTCTAAGCTCTCGGGTCTCAAAGCGAGGGGATAACACTCCTTTTTAAAAACAAGAACTTTTATTTTGACAATTTCATACATGAGTACTGTATTTCTACCATTTCTGCTCTCCCCAGTGCCCCTCCAATTCCTCCTCTGCACCCCTAGTTCTCTCTCTCCAGTTCATGGCCTCTTCTTCAATCACTGTGCTACATATATCTCAATGTATGTGCATGTGTATATAAAAATATAATCCGCTCTGTGCGTTTGGTGTTGCTCAAATGTGTAGGTGTTCATTCTTAGTCAAACTTGGTAAGCCTCTTTAAGTCTCCAGTTCTAGAACAGGCCTGCTACATTGTTATACAAAGACTCACAGCTTAAGGAGGTCCTGCTGGGCATCTAGTGTTTAGGACGGAACAGCTCGTAAGCAAATTCAGTTAAAAATTCTTCAGGAGGCTGAAGAGGCAGCTCATTGGTTAAAAGTACTGGCCGCTCTTGCCCGGCACATGGGTTCAGGTCCCAGCATCCACATGGCGACTCACAATCATCCCTAACTCCAGTTCAAGGGGCTCCAACACCTCTTCTGTCCTCCGTGAGCATCAGGTGTGTATGTAGTCCATACATGCACATACATGTATGAACAGAAATAATTCATATACATAAAATAAGATACGATAAAATAAAATAAATATTAAAAATTCATCAGCCGTAGCATGTCTTATTTTGGTTGGTAAGAGCTGTATGTTTATTTATTTTTATAGTTTTATCTTTTCAGAGTTAGTCATTCATTTAATTGTGGATTTTTGGTATGGTTAACTGCTAGCACATTACAATTTGTGCATTTTTTATGGACCTGCTTCCTGCGATAGGCCAGATCCAGGCTTTCTTTTTGCACATTCTTTTTTTATTGCTTGTTTGGTTTTTGTTTGTTTGTTTGTTTGTTTGTTTGTTTTTCAAGACAGGGTTTCTCTGTGTAGCCCTGGCTGTCCTGGAACTCACTCTATAGACCAGGCTGGCCTCGAACTCAGAAATCTGCCTGCCTCTGCCTCCAAAGTGCTGGGATTAAAGGAGTGCGCCACCACTGCCGGCTCAGATCCAGGCTTTCAAAGGACAATTTTAACTTTGATAAGCTTTACAAAGTTATCTCTTGCCAGATGCAGTGGCACACAGCTGTAATGGCAACACTCAGCCAGCTAAGGCAGTGGGACAGCATGGCTGAGGCCAGTCTGGACTATCTAAGAGGATCCCATCTAAAACAAACAAACAAACAAACAAACAAACATTCAAACAAATAATCTGTTATGCAAATTTTCTTTTAGCTCCTAAAGTAAAAAAAGGAATCAACCATTAAGAGGCTGGACTTCATCACTTCACTTATTGTGGAAACTGGATTGCACCTGGTGTTTAGCCAGGGTATATGTAAAATATGTCTGAGGGAGATACAATGTTACTTATCTTTACTGCACCTATACATCTTAGTTAGAATGGGGGGACTGGATTTATTGAATGGTTCCACAGAAGAGAATATTATTCAGTTATTCCTTGTCAGGCTTCTTCATTCATAGCTTTCCTGAAGAAAATTGTCAATTCAAAATTTCCTTTATAGGTCTCAGAGGCTAGTAACTTATTGGATACAGAAAATGTCTTGTTTTCAACTTATATGCGTGTGAAAAATCACCTCTTAAAAAGCCTCAAGTGTGATATAATGCACAGCTTATGCAATAGTTACTGGTAGATAGAAGTGTATTTATAGAGAGGCACAGATATATCTTCTTGAGTTTCTCCACACATCTCCAAGAATCCTTCTTCCGAGGCCCATTCCCAGGATGGTTTGTTTAGACTAAAGGAAAGATGACTGTTTGGCCTTCAGTGACACACTTCATTATTTATGAGGTGCAGTTCAAAACTTAGTCTAAAAAGCAAGATGTACCTCTTCATTTGAGCATTCAAAAAGACTCCAAGGCCCTGAATATTTATGACTTCCTGGGTATTCGGGAGCTGGATTTGTAGATTATTGCCCAAAATGGGTAAACTGAGAATTTGGGTTTAGATTTCCTTCATAACTTTGACATTGTTGGCACTCTGGATAGCTGATGGAATTCTACTGTCTCCAATAATGAAATCATGATTCAAGGTTACTGTTTGTTTAGGGCACGCAGGAAGAGAGGCAGGGGATCTGACGCTGCGTTTGTGATTTGCAAGTATGAAGCTCTGCTGAGAAACTACAGGATCAGGCATTCATTTATGTAAAATCGCGCATCGGAGGGAGCTAATCCCTCTCTAATGTCACCTCATTTCACAGAATATTAATACCAGAAAATGCAGTTGCATATGGCTTTACGTTTGATTCCAACCAGATAAGCCTTTTTTTGTCCATAAACAAATAACAAGGATGACAAGGATTGTAATGTAATTTCAGCAATCCAGGAGACTTTTGAGGCATGAGGCTCCATATTCAAAAGCACCCTCCCTTCTACTGGTACCTTAAAAAAATGCTCCTCATGGGAATACCTGATGGTCTCAAAAATGCTTCTGGATACTTGCCAGACACTAGTGGGGATGCTGCGGTTTCCTCCATTTTTGTTTGTTTGTGATAGACAAGGTATCATTAGATTCGTGATGACAGACACTTGCCAAGTGTTCTGGAACCTTTGGAATTCCTTCAGGAAGCCTGGTACCCACAGGCAAAATCTGCAAATGGATAGACAGAAGTAAATAATATTAACCAGTAACAGTAATCTAGAGACCTGGCTCATTACAGTGTGAGTTTTTCTCTGTCTAAAGTACCTGGAAGAACTTTGGAGTTTTTCTTTCTTTCTTTCTTTCTTTCTTTCTTTCTTTCTTTCTTTCTTTCTTTCTTTCTTTCTTTCTTTCTTTCTTTCTTTCTTTCTTTCTTTCTTTCTTTCTTCCTTCCTTCCTTCCTTCCTTCCTTCCTTCCTTCCTTCCTTCCTTCTCTCCTTCCTCCTCGTCCTCGTCCTCCTCCTCTTCCTCCTCCTCCTTCTTCTTCTTGAATCTCACATAAACACCACAATAATTGGGAATGGGAAACAAACCTAAGCACGAAGTTAAATGATGTAATTACAATTACATCAAAGTTAATTGATGTAAATAATTTATACAGACAGCCTGGAGGTGATTTTATATATTAAGAAAATTAATTTTGTACATGAAACAAAGTTTGTATATGCCGAGCTAGCAGAAAGGGAAGATATCCCAGCACCTGGGAAACTGTCTGGGGGTGGTTTCCCACAAACATTGTGTTCTCAACATATGTGTGTGTGTGTGTGTGTGTGTGTGCATCGTATGTATGTCCATGGAGGACGGGGTTGATATCAAAGCGTCTTCCTGTGTTTGAGACAGGGACTCTCACTGAGCCTGGAACTCAGTTTTCCAGGTTAGTCTAGAACCCATCTGTTTCTGGCCCACACCTCTTCTAGCTCTGCAGTTACAGATGCGTGTCATGCATGACATGTGGTTTCCATATGGATGCTGGGGATGTTCATTCAAGTTCTCATGTTTTTATGGCATCGCGGGTCTTGATTTTGTTTCCTGCTGCTGTGATAAAACACCTTAACAAGAGCACCCCTGGGGGCAAATACTTTCTAAGCTGGTTGCTTTGTGGATGAGGGAACCCTTTTCTTCCTGAGTGTGCCTCTTCGGAAGAGGAACCTCTCACAAGAGGAACCTCCCACAGTAAGGTTTGCCCCAGGGCACCTTTCCAACCATCCCAATGTAGCAAGGGCTGTTCACATTGGTGGCTTTTATTTCTTTGGTCATTATATCTGCTTTCTCAGTACCAACCTGAATGTTCCCCTAGCTCAAGCTTTTTCTGTGACAAACAAATGAGTCCATTATCTCTAAATCCATCTTTGCTAAGGTTCTCAGGACAAAGGCAGAATGAAGTCGTATTCTTCACCAAAGTAGCAGCACAATGGTCCGAAGCCTGGTTCCTCGTAGAGTCCATGTACACCTCTAAAGTCTCGTAACCTCAGCCTCCCATTGTCCGAGTTTCTTTCCATACTCTTGGTTTCTTCTGCCACAGAATGGTTTCAGTGGCCTCTCGACATACCTACAGAGTAGTGGTTCTCAACGTATGTGATGAACAAAAGTTCATCACAACCATGGTCCCACCTCCTGGTTCCACTTTGTCTTAGCTTCTTTTCCTGTTCCTGTGATAAAAATACTAATAACAACCCAAGAGAGAAACGTTTATTTTGCTTAAAGTTCAAAGTATAGTTCATTGTGGTGGAGAAATCAAGGCAGCCAGAGCTTGAAGAGGCTGGACACATCACACAAAGTCAGGAGACAGAGAGGGAGCTACCATCCTGGTTCTCCTCTTTGTTCATACTGTCCAGGATTTCCTGTCCACAATTAACACAGCTCTTCCCACATCAGTTAACATAATTAACTCTATTATCTATATCAGCAGTTCTCAACCTGTGGGTTGTTACCCCTCTGGGGGTGTGTGTCAAACAACCCTTTCATAGAGGCCATAAATCAGATATCCTGCATATCAGATATTTGTATTATGACTCATAAAAGTAGCAAAAGTACACTTATGAAGTAGCAATGAGAATGATTTTATGGTTGGGGGCAGGGCCACTGCACCATGAGGAACTGTATTAAAGGGTCCCAACACTAGGAAGGTTGAGAACCACTCCTCTATAGGTATAGACCTCTATAGACCTGTCTCTCAGGTGCCTCTAGATTGTGCCAATGTGATAAAGAACACACATTACATCACCCACAGTTGAACGATGTGTGGGGGATTCTGGAAATGTGCAGAAAAGATATATTGCAATCAAACAGGTCTGAGAAGGGCATTTCCTCCTTGAAGATGTTGAATAAACCTTGTCTCCAGCCGCAGACATTTGAATGTTACTTCTTGTGCTTGCTTGAATAAGAATGGCTACCATAGACTCATATGTGGGGATGCTTGGCCCATAGGGAGTGGCACTGTTAGGAGGATGGCCTTGTTGGAGGAAGTGTATCACTGTGGAAGCAGGCTTTGAAGTCTCCTATGCTCAAGCCAGACCTCCTGTGGCGCACAGTCTCCTTCTGCTGCCTGCAGATCAAGGTGTAGAACACTCAGCTCCTTCTTCAGCACCATCTCTAGGAAGAGAAGAGAACATTGTACTCTTCTCATCTTTAATCGCTTCCGTGGCAAGAGCTGAGATACTTGCACACCAAGTTTCTTGCCAGGGAGGTGGGTGGTGAGGGATACAACAGCCATTTCTGACCATCTTTTGGGAGGGTCTCTGCCCTGCATATTGATCCTATGTATGGAAGATCTTTATGGCCTGTAGGCTCTTGAGACTGAGAAGAGTCAGAGATATGATCCTATATATTCATAATAACACACTGATACACATGCCCACCTGTATATATATACACACACACACACACATACACAGAGACAGAGAGATTGAGAGACCGGTTGAGAGAGACAAAGAGAAATTGAGATAGGGAGAGTCAGAAAGAAAGACAAAGAGAAAAAGAGAGAGACAGAGACAGAGAGTGACACACTGAGCAGCAGTTTTAAAGAAATACATTGTAAAGTGTTTAGAAGTAAAAATGTCATGATATCTACAGCGCATTTTTATGAGGGTTCACAAATAAAAGGAGCTCGTTTAAATTACACAACGTGTCTAAGCTTTTGTTTATTCAGGATTACAACCATGAAGATGGTCAATTTTCAGGGAGTGGGGGTCTAGAAAAGGGGAAATCATTTGAAATGTAAATAAAAAATATATCGAATAAAAAAAAAGAAAAAGAAAAAAAAGAGTGCCATTGGGGGTGAATATAAGGACAGAGAAAAAGGAGGGAGGTGATTGGAGAATGGGTGGAGAGAAGAAGGTTTATGGGACATATGGGGAGGGTGGATCTGGGAAAGGGGAAATCATTTGGAATGTAAATAAAAAATATAGAAAATAAAAATATTAAAAAAATAAAATAAAGAGAGATATAAAGATCAAAAAAAAGTTTTTTTGTTTTGTTTTTACGTGGGTGTGCGTGTGCACTGTGCATGTGTGCCAAAACAAACAATTCGTGGCCAGTGGACAACCTTCAGGATCTGCTCTCTCCTTCCATGTGACGATTCCAGGGATTAAACTTGGGTTGTCAGGTTACCCAGTGAGCCATCTTTCAAAATTTTAGGACTTCAAAATTTTAGGGACATCTTTACTGGCGTCTGCCATAGCTCGTATCTTAAATGTCCTTCAAAGGTTCATGTGGTCAAGGCTTTGTGGCCAGCGTGGCAATATTGGGAGGCAGCAGAACCTTTAAGAAGTACAACTTGGTAGGTTTTTAGCTGACTGGGAGCCTCTTTGCCTCTTTGGCTTCCTTGTCAAGATATGAACAGTCTTGGTTTTCTTTTCTTTCTTTCTTTCTTTCTTTCTTTCTTTCTTTCTTTCTTTCTTTCTTTCTTTCTTTCTTTCTTCTTCTTTGTCTTCTTCTTCTCTCTCTTTTTTTTTTTTTTGATTTGGTTTTTTCGAGACAGGGTTTCTCTGTTTAGCCCTGGGTGTCCTGGAACTCACTCTGTAGACCAGGCTGGCCTCAAACTCAGAAATCCACCTGCCTCTGCCTCCAAAGTGCTGGGATTACAGGCGTGCACCACCACGGCCCCACAGTTATATATATATATTTCATACGTCCTTCTACTCCCTCATGGCTCCCATTGTGTCTGATGAAAGCTACTTGTAAATCTTACTGGGATAACTGTCTTAGTCAGGGTTTCTATTCCTGCACAAACATCATGACCAAGAAGCAAGTTGGGGAGGAAAGGGTTTATTGAGCTTACACTTCCGCGTTGCAGTTCATCACTAAAGGAAGTCAGGACTGGAACTCAAGCAGGTCAGGAAGCAGGAGCTGATGCAGAGGCCATGGAGGGATGTTTCTTACTGGTTTGCTTTCCCTGGCTTGCTCAGCCTGCTCTCTTATAGAACCCAAGAGCACCAGCCCAAGGATGGCACCACCCACAAGGGGCCCTCCCCACTTGATCACTAATTGAGAAAATGCCCCACAGCTGGATCTCATGGAGGCATTTTCCTCAACTGAAACTCCTTTCTCTGTGATAACTCCAGCCTGTGTCAAGTTGACACACAAAACTAGCCAGTACAATAACCGTCTGTTCTGTTCTGTTTTGTGTTGTTTTGTTTTCTGCAGAACCAAGGGATCCAGTCCCCTTTCTTGCCGCCTCAGCTCCCTCCACACATATGGCACACACGTTGTAGATAATCACACAGACAAAAATTAAAACAAGTATTTTCTTTTTTTATAAAAATAAAGTCTATGATTTATTTATTTTTATTTTATGCACATTTGTGTTTTGCCTGCATGTATGTCTGTGTGAGGGTTTTAGATCTTGGGGTTACAGACAGTTGTGAGCTGCCATGTGGGTGCTGGACATTGCACCCAGGTCCTCTGGAAGAACAGCCAGTGCTTTTAACTGCTGAGCCATCTTTCCAGCCCCTAACAAAAATTTTGTGAAGAATGTTAAATTTGGAGCCTGGAGAGATGGCTAAGCAGTTATCTACTCTCTGGCCTCCTAGGATACACACATTCATGTGGTATGCACAGACAGACACATATTAAATCAATAAATAAAATAAATAAATACATAAATAAATAAAATAAACTTTAAAAAAGGTGAATCCGCATACTCAAATATCATAGTAGGTCTTTACTAATGCTCTAACATCCAGATGCAACTGGAGAAAGACTATGATTTTTATTTTCCCTAATTGCTTTTGAACTCTGGGTTGCTTTTCAAATTTGCAAATTGCTGCTAAGCACATACTAGCATTAAGTACATTAACATTCCTCAGCATAAATGTCACAGAGAACACAAAGCCTGCCCTCTTACCTAGAGCATATGTTTTAACAACAACAGCGATAATTTTTCATGTACCAGAGATGAACAGTTTGGCTTGTACTTTTTTTTTTTAATGAATTCAATCTGTTCTTGGTCCCAAGCTTGTAGTGTGATTCTTTCTGTCTGAATGGCTCTCAAAAATGAAATGACAATCTGTAGATGTGTCTTTTTATCAACAAGGGTATTGAAATTTTGGAAGACACGGGAACAGATGAAAGTACTTTGTTCTGGGAATGAAAATTACATATGGATAGCATCCCAGCACAATGAGCTCCTCTGGTGTTTTCTATTGAACAATTAGTCCTTGCCTGACTGCAAGGCATACTCAACCGTGCCGCGAAGGAAACAAGGAAATGTAGGTTTTTTTCAGTTTTTCCAGAAAACAAATATTTTGCATTTCCAGCCTCTTTAAGTTTCATAGAATGAGTTCCCTTGCCAAAGAGAATAATTTTGCTCCTGGAAGGCCAAATCTCTTGAGCACCTGAGTTGTGTGTGTTTATATGTCTCTGTATATACAGTGTGAACCTGTAACTACAGTGTTAATGTGACTATGAATAAAAACGAACTAGGAATGCTTAGTATGTTGATTTCATTTCATTTATAAGAGGTTTAAAAATCTAATTCATTTTATCTAGCCTTTTTGAAGAGTTTTTATTTATTTAGCATTTAATGTGTGTGTGTGCGTGTGTGTGTGTACATGTGTGCACATTGCTGTACATTGATCTGCATGAATGTGTATGCATGCAGATACCAGAAGAGGGCATCAGATGTCCTCCTCTATAACTCTGCTTATTCCCTTGAGGCAGCATCTGTCTAGGCTGCAAACCAGAAAGTCCCCAGCAGTCCTCCTGTCTCTGCCCAGCCTGGAGCTGGGTCTAAAGACATTATGTCTCTTTGTTATGGGATCGCTAGGATCCAGACTGTGGTCCTCATGCTTTCAGAGCAAGCCCTCTCCTTAACCCCGAGCTGTCTTTCGAGCCACCTGTCTTATCTAATTTTTAATATCATGGAATCTTACATGGCATAAGATTGCTTGACAAAATCTTATAAGCAGCATAGCTCACTGTAAGCACAAGTCTGTAAATATATTGCACATGCATAATAAAAATCACCAGGTGTCCCTTATTTTGGAAGATGTCACAGTAAAAGCTAAGTACATATGCAAAAAAAAAAAAAATCCGGAGTGTGAGAGACTTGTTTGTTTTATAAAACAGGCCAAAATATTGATGGGACAAGTTATTTTTTGCGGACGCTCTCAGACCCCTCAGAACGCAGCGTATTGAAATGTCACAGTTACTCTGTATACCTCCATCAATACCAATTCTTCCAGTGGCTGAACCAGGCATCTAGCCACCCAAGTGCGAGCAATCATCTCAGGATGGGAACCAAATTGCCCCCTCAAGCAAAAATAATTTCCTGGACTCTGCTGGCCCCCTGCTTGAGCTAATGATCAACCAAGCCCCCAAGACCGTTTGCTTATGCATCTTTCTCAACCCTGCTTGGTTTTCTCGGTCTCTATTTAGCACTGGGACTGCTGATACTGAAGGGGGCTTTGAACTGCATGCCCCCTGTTTTTAATCAGTATGGCCACACTGACTCATGTCTTTTCCTACTTCACCAAGACTTGTTAATCTCTCTTCGTGAGGTAGAGATGGCCCAGTCTAGTTTGTTGGTATCTGGAGAATCAGGTCTGTGGTCTAGGACTCTGGGAACAGTGCAAGCGGGCATACAGGCCTCTGGAGGAGATGAAGTGTGTGGTAGAGCTATTAGGTTCCTCGAACCCAAGCAGTCCGGAAAAGGTCAGGTGAGATTTTAACACAGGGCTCAGAGACTTAAAATTTATGAATCACTCATTTCATTTCTATGAAATATTTCTGTGTAATATTTTTTTTTCTTTTCGAGACAGGGTAGCTACATGTATAGCCCTGGTTGTCCTGGAACTCACTCTGTAGACCAGGCTGGCCTTGAACTCAGAAATCCACTTGCCTCTGCCTCCCAAGTGCTAGGATTAAAGGCGTGTGCCACCATCGCCCAGCTATTTATTTGTTTATTTATTATATGTGAGTACACTGTAGCTGTCTTCAGACACTCCAGATCTCATTCGGATGGTTGTGAGCCACCAGGTGGTTGCTGGGATTTGAACTCAGGACCTCTGGAAGAGCAGTCAGTGCTCTTTACCTCTGAGCCATCTCTCCAGCCCCCCTGTGTAATATTTTCAAATTGTAGTTGAAGGGGCCTCGGAGTCAGCACAGAACACACCCAGACACCAAATACTCAGCACACACATGAGATTTCCTTACCCCAGAGGGACAAGGTGGGGGTTGGGGTGGGTGGGGGAGGCTTCCTCTGGATTGGGAAGGCATCTCTGTTAGGAATTTTAGGAGAAAAGGGGGGAAGTCTGTGCTAGGGTGAGTTGGTCGGTCCTGATTGGTCAGTATAGCCAAATACTGCATCTTGATTGGTGGATCTTGCTGGTTAGCGTAAGGCATGAGTTAGGTGTAAGGAAGTGACTATAGAAGGGAATAGAACTTTGTGATTAGCTTTAGGACCATGGAAATGCCTAAGTAAGAGAACCTAACAGAGTTAGCAAGGGAGAGGGAAGCAGAGGAGGGCAAAACCTTCTGGAGTCATGTTTGCAGTGCTTGGGCCTGTTAAGAGAGCCATGGGTGAGTGAAATCAGAGAAAGAAAAATTTGATACGAGAGGAAGGAATCCTGCAGTCATAAGCTTAATGAGTGTCCCTTCGGGGTGGCCAGAGAAGAGGCATCCTGCCCTTGTAAGTCCACCTCTTTCATGTTGCCTTCCGAGGCTTCGCTGGTCCTTCGTTGATGATGATAGTTAACCGTGCCCCATAAATGCCTGGCAGCCACTGTTGGCACCATGACACCTAGACTTGTTGACTCTCTCGCTGGGTTGGGCTAGCTAGCTACCTTTGTTCTGCCTTAGCTCCATTTCAGCTGTCCCACTAACTGTGGCAAAATGAAGTCCTTACACAGATCCTCATAAAATTAGCACTTGAGGAAAAAAAAAAAAGAGGGAGGGTAGGCCTTTCCCATTTCCACATCTTCCCAGGCCAACTACAGCCAGCCCCGCGCTACTGGCTCAGCCAGGGCCGTTCCAGAGGCTCTGAGAGTGCCGTAGGGATCATTAGAATTCTAAAATACTCCATCTCTGTGCTGGGAAGAGAAGGCCATAATGACGCAGATATGGATATCCAATATGAATCAGCTAATCCATGGTTGATGTTGCACATTTGGGGACAGTGAGTCAGAACAAAATGGCGGACACTGGATGTGGAACCCCAAAGTGATCCTCGGTGCAATCTGTTGTAGAATTTTCTATAAATATGCCTTTGAGGTCTGGAGCCTGAACCTTAACCAACCTGCCTGTGTGTTGACCTCCATGTGGTGTGTGTGTGTGTGTGTGTATGTGTGTGTGTGTGTATGTGTGTGTGTGTGTCTACCTGTGGGCCCCCTGCAAGCCTGGGTACCTGCTGGAGGCTGCATAAAGCAGCCTGCAAGCCTGTGAATAAAGAATAATGGCCCATGGTTTCTGGAATCTCTTCAACCTCTAGGTCTCCCAGAATCCTCAGTTCTTGGCATCAGAGTGTGGACTCTACACAGTGGATAGAGTGCTAATATGCCAATAAGACACATGACACATGTAAAGGATAGAACACGTATGACATACCCTGTACTATGCCAAAAAGCTGGAAAGCTTTTGCCAAGGCAGCATAAAAGCCCAACCTTGCACCACAGGGCCACTGTCCCTGCTCTGGGCCACTCCCTCTCCTGGAAGTGTGACCTTTCTTAGTAATTTCCCTACCTTTGCTTGCTATCTACTGTCTCTGTCCAATTCTCTTTTGGGGGATACAAGAATCCAGGACTCCCTTAGAGATACTCCCTGAGCCTGGTTCTCAACCAGTGTAACACTATGTCTTTGGTTTCCTCTATGGGGAGGAAGAGGAAGGATGATTTTCACTCTTTCCTTCATAAATGTTAAGTGGGATTCCCTGAGACCACCCCCCTCAAAAAAGAATAACAAGAGAAAAACAAATAGAAGTTTATTAACATGTAGACATCCTGTACACACAAGAGAAAAATACAAAGAGATGAATAAATCTCAAGTGTAGATTGCAAAGAAAGGGTTTAAGCCTCAGGCTTAAATAGCATCCTTGTCAGAAACAAAGGCTGACTAGGGTGTGGAAAGGTCCCGGTATTTTTAAAAAAAAAAAAATGGTTAAAAAATAGGCAGGAAGGTACATTAAACAAAGGTAAGGTGTGCTGCACGTAGCTCAGTCAGGCTCTCCTGAGTCCCTGGAGACCTTGTTATCATTTTCTTGCTGCTACAGAAGGAGAGATCGACCCTCAAATGGAAATTTCATTATAGATGTAGATTTTTTCCACAAAAGAATACTTTTTCTTTTTTTCAGAGCTCCAGCCTTTGTCTGAAGCATCTCAAGATAACCAGCTCAAAATCATTAATGTACCAGGGAGGCACATTGTCCCGTGCGGCCTCTCATTTCTGTAGTGGCGTGTGTGTCGCGGTGACGTGTGGCCAGCCCCATTCCTCCGCCCGTCGCCATCCTTCTCCTTCTTCCATTATCCCCTCTCCCATTTCTTTTTGGTATAGCAGCATTCCGTTGCTATGACAAAATAACCGAGGCAAACAAGCTGAATAACAGGAGCAAACGATTCAAGGAAATGGAAGATTTGTTTTGGCTTCAAAGTTTAGTCTTTTGATGATTTGGTCTTGGTGTTTCGGAAGCTATGCTTAGGCAGAATATATCATGGGACAAACCTGTTCACTTCACTATTGTATTGTGTGTGTGTGTGTGTGTGTGTGTGTGTTGAGAGAGGAGAGAGAGAGAGAAAGAGGGAGAGAGAGAGTAGGGACACATCCCAAGGACCTGCTTGCTCTAACTAGACTGAAAGTTTCTATCATTTCCCATGTAGTCCTTGAAACTACAAATTTATCAAAGGATGAATCCATTTATGGCACCAGAATCCTCACAATCCAGTTGCTTTCCAAAGTCCTTACCCTCGTACACTGCTGTCTTAGAGACCAAGCCGTTAACACATCAGGCTTTAGGGTGCATTGAAAACCCAAACCACAGACCCACGTTCCTTCTTCAGCCTTGTTCTGGGCTGCCCCTTGAGTACCTACTGTGAGCAGAGCATTGTGTAAGACACATGGTGTCTATGAATGACATTAAGATTCCCACTACATTTTAGTGAAGGGAGTTAGACTGTAATAACTAAACAGCAATAAATGTCTAGAATGTGAGAAATAAAACAGTTTAATGAGATCATGGTTATTCTTTTAAAAATTGAGAATGAAAAAAATACTCCTTCAAATAAATATTTATTTAGTAAGAGATTTACACTATCTGACTAAAGCAGATCATTGAACATTATTAATTAATAAGAAATTACTGGAGGCGGTGGTCCCCCTCCTTAGATTAAATGGTTTACCAGAAGGTATGGAGGTGTGCTTCTCAAGTGTGATGGCCATCATGCTCTGTCATCTACAACTGCTGGCGACCAACCATGTGCACAGGGCCAGCTCAAGCCTGAAGACTCAGACAAATATGCTGAGGCAGTCAGCTCTGTGAGAAGAGAGCTGTGTTCAGGGCCAGAAAGAGAGGAGTTAGCCAAGAATATCGATATCTGAAGGAAGAGTGTTCCAGAAAGATGAAGCTGAGAATGAATTGGTTATACAGCCCTCAACTTTGCCAAAAGACTGTTCTGCTGCTCACGGCCACTTCCTGCTTCTCCTCTTCTTCCCCTTCCTCTTCTTCCTTCCCCCTTGGTCCTCCTCTTCTTCCTCTTGTTGCTCCTCCCACTTGCTCCTCCTCTTCCTCCTCCTCCTGCTCCTCTTCCTGTTCCTCTTCCTCCTGTTCTTCCTCCTTCCAGACGGAGAGTCTATGTAGCCCAAATTGGCCTGGAACCTGTTGTCCTCCTAACACAGCCTCCTGACTACTGGGATCTGGTCTGATTTACACATCTACCAGGACAGAAGGCCTGTGATGCTCACACAGTTCCTAATTCTTCTGACTGCATTGGATAGAGAGCAGAACCTACACAGACTGTTTTAGGAAAGATGTTACCTGTGGATCGATAGAAGCTATTGGAAATATCACTGATGACAGTTGTAGTCGTGAACCATCATCTGTCAGGAGCTGGGTGGGTTTCTCCAAGGCTGCTACGATTTGGAAGTTCAAGGGTTATGCACCTGATCCATAGTATGTCAGTGTAGAGGTATGAAGCCTTTGACCAGAGGGGTCTGTGTGAGGTGATGATGTCTCGCAGCATTGAGAGCTTTTCCTGATGTACTGGTGTGCTTTTTCTCCATCCATCCTCTCCCTCGTTTGTCCTCCCCTCCCCTCCCCTCCCTTCTCCTCCCCACCTCTAGCCTCCTCTCCCACATATCTGTATCTACGACATAAAGAAACCCTCTTGTCTCATGGTCTCTCTGCCGTCTTGCTCTGCTCAAGCATTTGAGGCTAAGCCTCCTTGGACTGAGCCCTCCTAAACTGTAAGCAGAATACGTTTGCTCCCCTCTTAACTTGTTTGCGTCTGGTGTCTCAGTGCCAGCTGCGCAAACGTAACCCTGCCGGGGCTGAACAACTGAGGCTGTCCATCCGGGCACTTCCAGCTTCCCGAGTGTGCCAGTGCTGTATTTGGTTGTAGCCACTGAAAACGGAAGTAACACAAGCTCTAGATAGGAAACCAGACAGAGAAGTGATGGAGGCCACAGCCTTCTCTCCTGTGAATCCCTGAAAGTTAAATCTCAATTTCTATCTCCTCTGTTTTGTTTGTTTGTTTGTTTGTTTGTTTAATTTAAAACTTAAGTCAGCATACAAAGCATCAGACATTACGGTATTTTCAAACAAGCTGTGTTTCATGTATTCCCCTCCTCACCTATCCCCCTATCCCCTGTCCTCTGACCCCTACCCTATCCCCCATCCCCTGTCTCCTGTGCCCCCCACCCCATCCCCCTGTCCTCTGTCCCCCCATTCCCCATCCCCCCAAGTACTAATCCTGCTCTGTAACACTCCCCCCCCCCATTCTTTCTGATTCCATGCCACGTGTAAAGCTTTGCCCTCCCCCAGCCTCTTTGGCCCTCTCTGTCTTAGTTAGGGTTTTACTGCTGTGAACAGACGCCATGACCAAGGCAACTCTTATAAGGACAGCATTTAATTGGAGCTGGCTTACAGGTTCAGAGGTTCAGTCCATTATCATCAAGGCAGGAACATGGCAGCATCCAGGCAGGCATGGCACAGGAGGAGCTGAGAGTTCTGCATCTTCATCTGAAGGCTGCTAGGAGAAAACTGGCAGCTAGGATGAGGGTCTTAAGCCCACGCCCACAATGACACACCTACTACAATCAGGCCCCACCCACTCCAGCAAGGCCACACCTACTTCAGCAAGGCCACACCTACTCCAGCAAGGCCACACCTCCTAATAGTGCCATTCCCTGGGCTAGGGATACTCAAACCACTAAACCATATTTATTTCCTTTCTAGTTTATTAGACTTTCCCCAGGTCTACACCGTTCATAGACATGTATTGTGTTGTTTTTTTTTATTTACCCTTTCCTGTTGTTCTGTTGGTTCACAAATTGTAGAAGTGTGTGCATACTGCCGGATTCTGAGTATGGTCACCCTGATTGTGAATCCCACCACCTAGAAAATGTGTAGATTAGCCTTTCTTAAGTAGATAGAAGGCAGAACTCTGATTTTTTTTTTGTTGTTGTTGTTTTACCTCAGTGTAACTCCACATGGCCTTTTCTTTAATTAGGTGTCATAATGACACTCCATAGCCTTTACTTCTTGATTCCCTTTGATTGATTAGGCCAAGCAACCCTTACTGATTCAGGCTTCTAGGAATACTATTGTCCAAGAGACATATGCTTGGACCCCTAGGCGTTCGATCTTTCTGGCTGCCATTCAAATCTTGCAGGAATTAATTCTAATGATACACACTTGCCTTTGCTATTAGGTTCTTCCCCAGCCCTCTGTTAGTTGCATGCTACCATTCCCGCTGATAATGTGGGGCCTCTCTTCATATGAACATATCCTGTCAGCTCCAACCCCTGGAAGGCAGCCACCATTCAGCTTCTGACACAGTGTGGATATTGCATGTCCTCTGAAGGCCTGGTGGCCGGCCTGTGGTGCTCTTCAGAGGTAGTGGAATCCCAGGAGGTGGGGCCCAGTGAAAGGAGAGCAGATTATTGGACAGATACTCTTGATGGAAACAGTGGGCCTCCAGCCTCTCCCTCTCCCTCTCTTTCACTTCTTGGCTACCATGAGCACATAATGTCGTGCCGTGTGACCTTGCTATTGACCCAAAGACAACAGGGCCAAGTGACTGTAAACCAAACCTCTACAGCCATGAGTCAAAAACGTAACCTTTCCTCACAGGTTGTCTGCCTCAAATATGTCATACAATGATAGAATTCCTTTGTACTGGCTAGTTTTGTGTGTCAACTTGACACAGGCTGGAGTTATCACAGAGAAAGGAGCTTCAGTTGGGGAAGGGCCTCTGAGATCCAGCTATAACACATTTTCTCAATTAGTGATCAAGGGGGGGAGGGCCCCTTGTGGGTGTACCATCTCTGGGCTGGTATTCTTGGGTTCTATAAGAGAGCGTCCATGGCCTCTGCATCAGCTCCTGCTTCCTGACCTGCTTGAGTTCCTGTCCTGACTTCCTTTGGTGATGAACAGCTGTGTGGAAGTGTAAGCTCAATAAACCCTTTCCTCCCCAACTTGCTTCGTGGTCATGATGTTTGTGCAGGAATAGAAACCCTGACTAAGACATCCTTCTAGAAAATTCTTTATCATCTCAGCAAACCAGGTCCTCTATATGTGCATAAGGAATAGAATCAGCCAGTGATTTATTTATTTATTTATTTATTTATTTATTTATTTATTTTAGCTTTTTCATTCCTTTGGTACCCTGTTGGGGTGTTTTAGTAGTCTCACTTAATTACACAGACAATTATTTCCCCCACGACTCCAAAAGCTCTTTTAGCCACGTATCGGAACAAGATGTAAATATCCTCATCAAGAAATCCTTTCTACAGTGTTCCTCTGTAAAAAGTTCCCTTACAGCCCTGGCTCCCCATCTCCCTCCATCATGTCTGGAGGGCCATTCAGAGTCTTGCCCCAGCCTACCAACTGATATTCCTAACTTTAATATCAACCCCTTCCAAGCTAGCTTCTATGTTGCTGTTAGATTATCTTTATAGAAATGTTTCTGTGGTGATTTGAATGATCTTCATAGGTTCAAGTATTTGAACGTTTAGTCACCAGGGAGTGACATTATTTGAAAGGATTAAAAAAAAATAGAATAAAATCCGGCCCTGTGGAGCGGCAGACTGCTGTCCCACTGCCCATGGTACTGAACCCTCACTGAGCTCTGCCCTGGAATGCTGCCTTCGAATCCTTGAATAATGGAGACTCTTGTCTAACTTTCCCCCATAATTATGGGACAAAAGGAAAAGAGACTGAGCATGAAGTTTATAGTGTCCTGTCCTTAAATGCTATTCTGCATGACTAAGTAGTCCTGGCCTCCACACTGAAGGAGCAAGCTTCTTTTCTATGGAAAGCCTGAACATATAAAGGAGTACAGGATTTCAGCAAGTCTTCTTTTATAAAAGTAATTTCATTTGGCTGTTGAAGAAGAAGAAGAAGAAGAAGAAGAAGAAGAAGAAGAAGAAGAAGAAGAAGAAGAAGAAGAAGAAGAAGAAGAAGAGGAAGAAGAGGAAGAGGAAGAGGAAGAAAAAGAAGAAGAGGAGGAGGAGGAGGAGGAGAAGGAGGAGGAGGAGGAGGAGGAGGAACCAAGGCAGGGGAATGTTTTTGAAGAGATTTTAATCCTCATGTTTTCATAACTTGATAACTTTATAATCAAGTGTCTTAGTCAGGGTTTCTATTCCTGCACAAACATCATGACCAAGAAGCAAGTTGGGGAGGAAAGGGTTTATTGAGCTTACACTTCCACACTGCTGTTCATCACTAAAGGAAGTCAGGACTGGAACTCAAGCAGGTCAGGAAGCAGGAGCTGATGCAGAGACCATGGAGGGATGTTTCTTACTGGCTTGCTTCCCTTGGCTTGCTCAGCCTGCTCTCTTATAGAACCCAAGAGCACCAGCCCAGAGATGGTACCACCCACAAGGGGCCCTCCCCGCTTGATCACTAACTGAGAAAATGCCCCACAGCTGGATCTCATGGAGGCACTTCCCCAACTGAAGCTCCTTTGTCTGTGATAACTCCAGCCTGTGTCAAGTTGACACACAAAACCAGCCAGTACACCAAGGACGATGGAAAACCAGCTGAGGGGATTTCTATCAAATATTGTAAGACAATGAACTTGTGAGCCTCGGGAACATAGTGCTGGCAGGGCCACAGATCCTTCCTTCTGTGGCGGTTGGCTGTTACATATGAGAATGTACAGTTCTGCCTGGAGGAAGGCTTGGACAGTCCGTAAAACACCAGCTGATGTTGTCACAAATCATTGATTCCGATGACTCCCGTAAAGATCGTCGAACTTGTAGTACTTGTTCCATAAATGATAAAAGAGTTTGTGCTTTTTAAATCTCCAGGTAGCTACATTTCAGATGAACGCAGCTTGGAGAGCCAGAGTGATGGCAGTACTGTTGAAAAGTGCTTAAGTTTTTCAGACAAGAAAATAGGTTGAGATCTTAAAGCAAAATCTGCTATTGACAGTTGGACTATAAAAGCCATTCGAAAACTTAAGCCAGTGTAGACCAACTTTATGTAAACCATATTTTTGTTTTAATTTAGACAATTATTTCTCTTCTTTTAATCAACAGGTAAAACTGTGTATAGTTGTATTACACAATAGTTTGATATATGTGTATGTTACAGAATGGCCAAATCTAAATATTTACTATACATTGTCTCATATGGTTGTCATGTTTGTGTGACTGAACCCATACAATGTATTCTCAAAATATTTTATGTATAGAATTGTGGTGGTTTGCATATGTTTGGCCCATGGGAAGTGGCACTATTAGGAGGTGTGGCCTCGTTGAAATAGGTGTGGCTGTATTGGAGGAAGGGTGTCACTATGTAGGTGGACTTTGAGGTCTCCTAGGCTCAAGCTCCACCCAGAAGAGACCCTCCTCTTGGCTGCCTGCTGAAGACAGCCTCTTCCTGGCTAGAATGCAGCATTCTCCTGGATGCCTTTGGATCAAGACATAGAACTCTCAGCTCCTTCTCTAGCACCATGTCTGCTTGCACGCTGCCATGCTTCCCACCATGATGATAATGAACTGAACCTCTAAACTGTAAGTCAGCCCCAATTAAATGTTTTCTTCTATAAGAGTTGCCTTGGTCATGGTGTCTCTTTCCAGCAATGAAACCCTAAGACAACAATATAAAGATATTAACTGTTAAAATTATTAGGTGTGTTTGTATTTGTGTATGTGTGTGTGTGTGTGTGTAGCCATGTGTGCACAAATATGTGGAGGCCACTGTCACCTTGGGTGGCAGTTCTCACGTATATTCATCTTTTTCTTTTTATATAATATTGTGGCTTATCTTTGGGTACTTTGCCAGTTCTTCTTTCTTCCATCCTTTCTATCCCCTAACACTGGATAGGAGAGAATGAAGGACAGGCGGGAAAGGGGAAGACATTATCATTAGACTACTTCCTGCTGATCAGGGGAGTTGAGTTTCTTGGGGCACCTTTGTTTTTTGTTTTTTGGTTTTTTTGTTTGTTTGTTTTGTTTTTTTGGTTTTTTGGATTTGATTTTTTCGAGACAGGGTTTCTCTGTATAGCCCTGGCTGTCCTGGAACTCACTCAGTAGACCAGGCTGGCCTCGAACTCGGAAATCCGCCTGCCTCTGCCTCCCAGAGTGCTGGGATTATAGGCATGTGCCACCACTGCCTGACTCTTGGGGCACCTTTGGTCTTCACTGTTAGGATATCTAATTTCCTCTTCTTCTCTCTTCGTTTTCACCATGACTACTTAACAAACCATGACTATCAATGCCAACAGCAGCCAACCAACAACCCAACCTGGTCTCTTGAGGCCCTAGCATTTATATAACCCTCGGAAAAGTCCCCAGCATTCCAAACGTCACACAGTTTCAGAAACTATCTGCCCCGGCAAAATCATGCCCCTGCTTATAGCATGAAACAAATTGTAGTCAGCTGCTGTGGAGAGTCTGAAGCAGCCCTGTATGCCACACCTGGGATTAAAACAAAAACATATGCACATAATATTTCTGTTTTTTTTAAAGAAACCTGTACTGGCTGGTTCTGTGCGTCAACTTGACACAAGCTGGAGTTATCACAAAGAAAGGAGCCTCCCTTGAGGAAATGGCTCCATGAGATCCAGCTGTGGGGCATTTTCTCAATTAGTGATCAAGCAGGGAGAGCCCACTGTGGGTGGTGCCCTGCCTGGGCTGGTGGTCTTGGAAAAGCAAACTGGGCAAGCCAGAGGAAGCAAGCCAGTAAGTAACATCTCTCCATGGCCTCTGCATCAGCTCCTGCTTCCTGACCTGCTTGAGTTCCAGTCCTGACTTCCTTTGGTGATGAACAGCAATGCAGAACTGTAAGCTGAATAAACCCTTTCCTCCCCAGCTTGCTTCTTGGTCATGATGTTTGTGCAGGAATAGAAACCCTGACTAAGACAAAACCAAAACTCCATAGCTGTCACTGCATATGGTCTCTTTTTGGAACTCAGTGTATCACATAGAATAGTTGGTGAGTGAGCCACAGAGCTGTGACACTTTAAACCTTCCCAGTGCTGGCTTATAAGCATGAACTACCACACATGACTGTGTGTATGTATGTACGTATGTATGTATGTATGTATGTAAGTATGATTTTTCGAGACAGGGTTTCTCTGGGTAGTCCTGGCTGTCCTGGAACTCACTCTGTAGATGAGGCTGGCCTTGAACTCAGATAACCTGTCTGCCTCTGCTTCTCTAGTACTGGGATTAAAGGCGTCTGCTACCACCTCCAGTGATTATTTTTAGTGTGCTTTCTAGGAGGCAAGTACTTTATTGACTGAGCCATCTCTCCAGCTCAATTTTATTTCCAAGTCAGGATCTTACTGTGTAGCCCAGCTACCCTCAAACTTGTAATTCTCCTGCCTCACCCTCTGAAGCACTGGGCACTCAGGGATTTACTGTGTAAGTAACGTTTTGTGTTCTCAGACCAATGTGTCTTTTAACCCTTTTACTTCTGATCTCTGGTTACTACCACTGGAGACTGTTTTAATGTTTCCTGTTACCTTTCTAAAACAATAGATCCTTGGTTTTCTGATACAATGAAAAAGGAATGTCTGATTGACGCTATCCATTCCATTGTTAAATTTGATATTATGTGCTAAAAGTTTTCTTCAATTTAAGTTTTAAAATAGAATTCCATTTCATAAATATTTGATGAGCACATGTTCTATGCTAGGTCACGTGGACATAGACGTAAAGGAGGGGTTCTGACACCTGAGGATTTCCCAGTCCGGTGAAAGGTTCAGAGCAGAAGATAAACCGATATCATATTGTAGAGTGTAATTGATTTGTGAATTTAGCGTCATGTCAGCACACAGACAGACACCTAATCAGACTGAGAAAGGGCAGGATTCCCTGATGAGATGGCGCTGAGTTGGCTTCAAGGGTAGATAGCAGGCATCAGGGTAGCAGGCTGGTGGTAGAGAGGCATCGAGGGGAGGAACGCAGTCTGTACAGAGGCAGTGAGGGAGGCAAGACCCAGGCATTTGGTGCAGTTAGCCAAGGTGGTGCTGTGGGTGTGATGGGAATACAGCTATGGAGCGCATTTGGAGGGATTTGGGTTTCCCTGAAGAGTAACTGGGAGCTGTGGAGAGATAGAAGCAGGGAAAGGGGAGGGCATCATTTGCATATAAACAACAGCAACAACATTCTAACAACAATGTAAAGAGTAATTCGAGGAGATTCCCAGTCTTCCAAAGAGGGAGAGATTTTTGGAAAATTACTGAAATTATTGGGCTATCAGTAAAGTCATTAAAAGCAATGATGGAGAGTGGAGAAAGATTTAAGTGCTATTTATTGTATGGAATCAAAGCGCTTATCACAACCATTTGTAATGGGATCTGATGCCCTCTTCTGGTGTGTCTGAAGACAGCTACAGTGTACTCACATACATAAAATAAATAAATCTTTAAAAAACAAAAGTTGTTGTCTCAGAGAATTCCAAAGGGGGGTGTATGTGTCGGTGTGTGTATGGTGTGTGTGTGTTTGTGTGTTTCTGCATGTGTCTGTGTATATAGTATAGATGTGTGTTTATGTGTATAAGTGTAAGTGTGAGTGTGTGTGTGTGTGTGTGTGCATGTGCACGTGTATATGTTTGTGTGTATTAGCAAGCTGGAGGTTACCCTCTCTCATCTGTAACCTCAGTGCCAGGGCAGGGAGAAGCTGAGACTGGAGGGCTGTGGATATTCAGTCTAACTGATAGGATGAGTTCCAGATTCAGTGAGAATCCTTTTCTTAAAAGCAAGGTTGGAAAGCAAATCCAAGGGTCGGGTGTTGAGGGGAACCCATTACTTGATGGTCCTGGGAATACAGGAAGAAGAACCCTGGAAGGTCTATGAGTTGTGGACACGTGCTCTGAGTGCCCGTGAGTCTTTTGAGCAGAGGTGTACGATAGACAAATGAGTAGCTGGTTTTAAAGCTCTCGGGATGAATTCTGGCTCAAGGCACATGTTTGGGAATCATCATTGAGTAGCTGATGTCAAGGGAAGGTTCCCCAAAGAGAGCATAGAGTGAGGTTGGGGCCCTGCGCAGGCTCCAGGGGAAGGCATTTGAATAACGGAAGAAAGGGAATTTTGAAAGGAGAATAAAACTGAGGAGCCAGAGAGGCCAAAAGAAAACCAGAACAGGGCACCCTGGGAGCTGGAACAACAATAGTTTGAAAAATGGAATTCAATCTACCTTGAATATAAGGAATGGAGAGTCTGTGTCCACTCCATTGTTACCTTGCCAATTAAAATTTTGCTTTATTCTACATATAATAGCTATTAAATATTAAGTACATGTTTAAATAAATACACATAGCCACATTTTGTCTATAGTCTTAGCAATTAGGGCCATATAAGGTATATCGTTCCTTCTGTGTTCTGTGGTAATGCCAGAGGCGTTCTTTCCGCTCGTTCCTGAAGAAAAGCCCAGAACTATATAAAGTAACTATTCCCGAGATTTCCCTGTGTAGACATGAAATTTTATGTTACAGAAATGAACTCTAATATGTGACTGAATGGGTTCTTTTGAGAGATAATTTATAACACCATCATATAACTACTTGGCACTCACAAGTTCAGCCATTCGGTTTTTATATTTGTCATAATGTCGGAAATTACCCTGAGGTGGCCAGAGTAGCAGTTCTTTGAATGTGATGCAAACCTAGTCGGAGCCTCCACACTGTCACATAAACATTAGGCCTAAATAATTGAGTGAGAAAATACATTTAAAAGGTTTGCTCCGTGTATTAAGTCCACAGCATTTTATAATAACCTCAAAAAGGTATAGAATCTAAGTCTCAGAGACTGAAAGTGCTAAAAGAAAAGTCAGCTGAAACTTGCAAACTTCTGGCTGTGGTGGTGGTGGTGGTGGTGGTGGTGGTGGTGGTGGTGGTGTGTGCGTGTGTGTGTATGTGTGTGTGTGTACATACTTAGAGTCCAGATCACCCCCAGAAGCAAAATGGCATATGTAAGTTTTCCGAATCTCTCCTTCCCTAAGAGATCTTAATTTTATTATAGATTTTATTACACAATACAGAAATGTATTAACCATGGTCTGAATTGAATGAAAGTCGACCAATTTATTCACAGTTAGTTAACGTGCTATAAAATAAGTATAGGCTTCACACATAGGAAATAGATGCTGGTTTCCATAGGCTATAATTCATAAAGAATGGGAGGGGTCCCCCAGCTTGTTATTTAAAAAAAATCAAAACAATCAAAAATTTGAAATGGTTGTAGTACGTTGAAAAAGAAGCATCCCTCCGCAATCCTCCATAGTCTTGGGGGTTTGAACACCAGGTCTGCACTTGGTGGCACTGTTCGGGAATTTAAGTGGCATAGCCTTCCTGGAGGACGTGTCATTGCGGGCCAGCTTTGAGATTAAAGCCTCATGCCATTCCAGTGTTGGCTTTGTGCTCATGCTGGAAGATGTCAGCTCGCAGCTTCCTGCCTCTGCCTCCATGCTGCCTGTTGCTACGCTGTTCCCACATTAGGGACTCTCACCCTCTGGAAGCAAGTAAGTTGTCTTGGTGATGGCATTTTTATCTCTGCAATAGAAAACTAACTAGTATCTACTTTTAACCTAGCATCATCATTTGGTGCAGTTGGTCACATTTGCATGATCGGTCTACATGAGAATATTGAAGATTTGGGGCAAGGATACCTCCTAGGTGGTTCTGTGTGCTTCCTGTTACCTCCTTGACACATGGTCAGTGATGCACAAGTTGCTCACCTGACTAAATCTCTAGCTAAGAGCTATTCCAGGGAGGAGGGGTTTATTTTGGCTCATGGTTGGAGGGCATAGTCCCTCTTAGCCAGAAGGGCGTGGCACCCAGAGCCTGGCATTCAACTGACTCCCTCCTGCCCCCTTTAATTCAGTCTAACAGTTCAGCCCATTGGATGGCACTGCCCTCATTCAGAATGGGCCGTGTCTTCTTGGTTCAACCTCTTGGGAAACACTCCTGGAGGTGTGCTCAGAAGCGTGTCTCCTAGGTGACTCCAAGTTGATAACTAGTAGTCACTTTCACAGCTAAGCTGGTGCCCATCAGATTTCCTTTGTCATTAGTAGACAGTCTGTGAGTATGGAGTCACAGCTAAGGCGAGCATTCAAATTCTAGTCCTTGTTAGGAAGTTGTGTCTTTGAAACACAGGGAGGTTGCAATGGCCAGTCTTAGTTCTCAACGTGAGGACATCTAGAATCAACTAGAAACCCGATCCATCTTCATAATTGCCCTTCCCAGATTTTTTGTTCCCTTTCTGGCTAGCAGCGAGCAGATGGCTTTCTTGTAAGCTTTCAGGACAGAAGGCCTGGGGTAGCTGTGTTTGTACTGGACAGAGGCCATCTATACAGCAGCCCAAAGCAGAGCATTTCAGCAGCTGGAAAGGAGGTCCATAGTCTTCTTCACAGTCTATACTAGTTTCTTCAGGATAAGATTTCCCTGTATAGCCCAGGATGCCCTTGAACTTGCTATGTAGCCCAGTCTAGCCTCTAATTTGCAATCCTCTTGCCTTCATATCCAACCATTTGCTGCCATGTACTAGATCTCTATTTAAAACTGTAGAATACAATAAGGAAATTTTCTAGAGAACAAGAAAGACAAGAGGCAAGTCTCTCTTTTTGAAAGCCTTAGAGTTGACAGACAGAATTGATCTGCCCAATCCTGTAGGCGGATTTGCAACATGTATAACCTCTGAACTCTTACATGCTTAAGCAGCTCAAAGGCAGAGGTTAGAGAGGGTGAGGAACTGGTCTATGGAGCACACTATAGGGATTATGGGAGCAAACTGTTTGGGGGGGGGTTCTCTCATCATCTCATTCAGTCTGCTGCATTTCTCCCAGACTTCCTCTCTCTCTATTCTGTCCCTCCACCTTCCATGTGGAGTCTATCTCGGTCTTCTTCCTGCACAGTAAAGACAGTAACAAAGTCGGTTTTTCTTGAGTCTTGGCAAGAGCTGAGGACCACCAAGAGCAGGCTCACACTTCTCAGATTTGTCTTTTTTGTTGTTGTTGTTTTTTGTTTGTTTGTTTGTTTTTTGTTTGTTTTTGGATTTGGTTTCTCCGTATAGCCCTGGCTGTCCTGGAACTCACTCTGTAGACCAGGCTGGCCTCGAACTCAGAAATCCACCTGCCTCTACCTCCCAGGGTGCTGGGATTACAGGCGTGTGCCATGACACTCCCGCGATGGTTGACAGCCCATTGTTTCTGACTCTGGCTTTCTCTAGGTTTTCTGTAGTGTCTCTTGTCTCCTTCATGTCAGTTTGTACAGAGGCAATCAGACCAGCCATGTGAGAAATGAAGTTACAGGAACTGTGTTTGGGATCCAGGAACCTCTTCACCCTTTAATGGAATCTGGGAGAGCAGAGAAGTTGGCAGAGATTCCTGGAATGGAGTCAGCTCATGGACGGCAGCAGAGATACCAGATCCACCTCATTTGCTGGTATAAGTGTTCTCTAGGGAAGTGACTGTGCGAAGAACGTGTTTAGGTTTTTGCCCAGTCATAAACAAAGACTGAAAGACAATAATCTTTATGGGCTGGCGTGTTGAGACTGTGTGGCCAAAGCCAAAGAGAATAGCTGGTACTCTCAATTTTCCATCATTTATTTAATCATCTTTACCCCGCCTGCAGAACTGTGAGTTTTAAAGTAAGGCCAAACCATCAGTTTTGTGAAGCTGACATAGTTCTGGGTACAGATATGGAGCTGACAGTGTCTGTTTATCTCCAGGTAAAAGCGATGAAAGGATCCTGGATTCAGCATTAAACTGATGGGCCACAGGTTTTAACCGAGAGAAGCAAGGATAAGATTTCTTTGTATAGCCCAGGATGCCCTTGAACTTGCTATGTAGCCCAGTCTAGCCTCTAATTTGTAATTTGGAGGAAGGGAAGGACCAGAGGAGGCTCAGAAATGAAGCATTTCTATACGATAAAGTTGAAGAAGAGGAGGAAGAAAGGAAGGAGGGGAAACAGGAGGAGGGAAAGCATGCAGAAGACAATACCGAATAATCTATAATCTGATCCTGGGTGAGGGCTTTTAACTATTTTGTGTGTCCTTCCTGTCTACTCCTCTTTACATATATGCACACATGTACCATATTTTGCCATTGAATTGACATCATACCAGCTGCATAATTTTGTGCCCAGTGACAGTTAATTTCCATAACCGATTTAGAAGGACTTGGAATTAACTGCATGTTAGAAGCACAACTCTGGGTGTATCTATCCAGCAGGATCTTTCTGACTATTTCTAACAGAGGGAAAGTGTCAAGTATGTGGCACGGTCTCATAGGCTGGGGTTCAAGATTCAATAAGGAGAGTGAGCTGGGCCCCAGCATTCACCTGCCTCCTTCACGTTCCTCCACGCCCATGACTGCCTTCCTACTACGAGCCGCCATGAACCCTTCCTTTAAATAGCTTCTGTATGAGCAATGAGGAAGGTCCCAAGACACAACACAGCAGGACGGTTGACACATGGACTCCGAGAGTTCAAATCTCGGCTGGGCCGTTGCTCTTAGTCAAGATTCTTAAGTTTCATGGTTCACATCTGTGAAATGGGAAATAACAGAATTAGTTGTGCTGTCAGCTAATTTGAGGATTAAATGAAACCGTATTCAGCAACTTACCGCACTGTTTGGCACACAGCGCTTTACAACTTGTAAGTTTTCTCCTTTAACACAATACAGATAGTTCCCGTATTAAGTATTTGTAAAAGGCAGACTCTTCCTGGTTTCTCAGCATCCACTGCATGGGTGTATCCTCTCTCCATCCCCCTCCCCATGCTCAGCCCCCTTTTGAGACAGAATGTCGCTATGAAGCATTGGCTGGCCTGGAACTCAGAGAGATCTGCCTGCGTCTGCCTTCCAAGGGCTTGGATTAAAGGCGTGCACTACCATGCCTGGCCTGTATCCACCCCACTCTGATGGCGGCAAAAGTCTCACATGAAGACATCACTCTAGAAGGGCAGGCTCTGCAGCCCTGACACACGGGCTTGGCTTCTGGCTCCACTACCTATTCACGTGATCTAGGACAAGTAGCTTTACTCCTGTAACCTCAACTTTCTAATCTGAAAAGTGTGGATAGCAACATCCCCACCGAGATGTGCGATAATTAATTGCTCTTGCACAAGAAGCACTCAGTCGAGTCAGTGACAGTGAAGATGGTCCCATGTCTCTTCAAATGCCGCTTAGGTGTGTCTGCTACAGCACATTGGTTTTGACAGTCTCTAGGAAGAGAGGTTATCTAAAAGTATAGTTTACCAGGGAAGAGAGAGGTCTGGTTGGTCAGTAGACAAAATATATTTTATGTTTCTCAAAGGTGTAAGTAAAATAAAATTTTTAAAATCAGCCGGGCGGCGGTGGCACACGCCTTTAATCCCAGTACTTGGGAGGCAGAGGCAGGCAGATTTATGAGTTCCAGGACAGCCAGGGCTACACAGAGAAGCCCTGTCTTGGAAAAAAACCGAAATAATAATTAATAATAATATCAATTTGCATTCTGGTTAATTTTTAGCGTCAACTTTACACAAACTAGAATCACTTTGGAAGTGATTCAACTGAAGAAACTGCCTTCATCAGGGTGGCCTGTGGCCATGTCTGTGAAAGACTTTCTTGATTGATAATTGAAGCAGGAGGCAGGCACACCCTACTGTGGGCGGCGCCATTCCTAGGCTGGTGAATGGAGGCTGTGTAAGAAAGCTAGCTGAGCAGGAGCCAGGGCTGAGCCAGGAAGCATCCGCCACTACTTCTGCTCCCAACTTCTATTAGTGATGAACTGTGACCTGGAAGTGAAATCTTCAATAACAATCCCAAGTTGCTGTTGGTCATGATGTTCACCATAGCAACTCAATAACAGAATGGAACTGTGGCAACTAGTTTTTCTTAATTTCCCTTCCTTCCTTCCTTCCTTCCTTCCTTCCTTCCTTCCTTCCTTCCTTCCTTCCTTCCTTCTTTCCTTCCTTCCTTCTTTCCCTCCCTCCTTCCTTCTTTCCCTCCCTCCCTCCTTCCTTCCTTCCCTCCCTCCTTCCCTCCTTCCTTCCCTCCTTCCCTCCCTCCCTCCTTCCTTCCCTCCCTCCTTCTCTTTTTTTTTCCTCAGTAAGATTATTACCATAAGAATGGTGAACCACTTCCTGGAAAAGTTCATGTCAGTTGCTCTATAAAAACATTCCATAACAATCAACCTTATGAATTTACTGTCAGGAAGAGGACATGCCCCAGTGAGTCTGATGATCTTGTCAGCGATGACAATTTATCATGAATAAAAGTATACACTCAAACATTATTACTTTTTGGCTTCAAGCCTTAGTCCTAGAAGTAGGACTTCACACATGTTTTCTGGTTTTCATGTGATTACTAAGCTCATTATTTGCCCCAGACATAATTTTCCATTTGATGCCTCAAATAACAAAGGAGTCAACACCACATGTATTGTTGTCAGGGTAAATCCTGGTACCCTGGATAATTTTCCAGCTATTATTGAGGTTGATGATATAAGTCTCAATTTTAGAGTGTAATTCAAATTTATTTTTGATGTCTTCGGTTCATCTCTTGCTCCATGATAGCATTGGTTATGTTAATATTCATAATTTTATATAGAAGCCAGAAGTCTATATTGGGAAACTACTACCATAAAGGAATCAGGTTCCTGTTGTTGTTAGGAATAGAACTAGGATGGGGGGAGGGGGCTGGCGAGATGGGTCAGCAGATAGGCGCACCAACTGTTCTTCCGGAAGTCCTGAGTTCAAATCCCAGCAACCACATGGTGGCTCACACCATCCCGTAATGAAATCTGACGCCCTCTTCTCGTGTGTCTGAAGATAACTACAGTGTACTTACATATAATAAATAAATCTTAAAAAAAATAACTAGGATGGGAGTCTCTGATTCCCCTCTTGTCAGTGTCCCCTCACTCTGAGGCATCCAAAGCAGGTCAGCCAGTAAACCTCCAAGACCCTACCTGCTTCTGGAGTAAGATTTCTACCAAAAATAGACATTCCGCAGGACAGATCCTGGACCAAGAGTCTATGGATTCCTAGGAAATTTGCGAATGTAAGGCAGAGAACTCCCCGGAAATCATATAGAAATCGTGTCTTGACACACACTCACAGTTTTTAGAGCTACCAACAGGATCTCCAAGGGGCCATGGTCAAGAACTGTCATGTGAGTCAAATGAAACAAATTGTTTCTAGATTTCTAGTGTTTACTTCAATAAGGGATGAAAGGTAATCGTGAGATTCCATACTATGTCAGCTCCATTAGGAACTGTTAAAATGTTGTCACAAGACACGCCACACCCATGGGAATGTGGTGATGGATAGGTCTACTGTTTGGATTCATAGGGATATGGCATGTGTGGGATATGGCATGTGTGGGATATGGCATGTGTGGGATATGGCATGTGTGGGATATGGTAGGCGTTATATTCTGCCTGCATATTGATATGCCTTGTATTTGTTTCATCACATTTGATAACTGTTCATTCTTATAACCCATAGCATGTCTGTGGTGAATGTCCAATAAGACACGTACAACACAGCCAATGTCAGTGATTCCTAGGCCTCGGTGTGTGTGAGGAACTCTTGGAGAGCCCGTGAAAGCTTCCTGTTCATGAGTCACATCCAGGTCACCATGGGATCTCTAAGTGTGGGACCTTTTCCCCTGCACAAAAGTGACATTGTGCTCTGGATGCCAGACAGTAGCCAGGGGGCAACATGTGTACAAAATGGTATTTTTCCAGTTCAGGAATCCAGCTTCTTTTGAAAACTAAGTATAATTTTTAAAAATTATTATTAAAGTGAAAAAAGGAAAAAAGATATAAACGTGTGTGTACACCGAAAAGTGTGGATCATGAGCAAATAGCCCGATGATGCAATCATATGTCGTGACCATGAAATCAGTATGGAAGTCAGCAAAGAGAATTCAGCCGGCTTCCCAGGAGACAGCTCACCCCATACCTTCCCAACACAGAGCCCCGACCTGTCTCCCTAAAGATCCTGCTAGTTTTGTCTGCTTTTTGAATTTTATATAAATCGAACCATGCTATTATTTTGAGCTTTCTAGTCAATATGTAGACATCATACCAGTTATTTTAGCTGAGATTTGGGTTTTGTTGTTGACGTTTCTGTGCTGAGGGTTGATGTCAGGGGCTTGTGTGAACGAGACAAGCTTTCTACCAGCTGAGATATATCCACACCTCAGAAATAAGTTAATATAAGGAATTTCTAGTTGGGTATGGAAGAAATATGGAGACAAAAAGAGACCAAGGAAGACATCGTGAAGACAATAAGTTTAGGACACAATTATCACCTCCAGGGATGATGTAACCTAGGAAAGAAGTTGGAATTGTTAACAGTTCAAAGATCAAGGGGAGGGGTACTGTGGAGGTGAATCTCAGAGCTCTAAGGAGACACAGTGATGCTGGGTTTTTTGTTTTGGTTTGGTTTGGTTTGTTGATGGAGGTAGAACTGAGAACTAGTAGCAGCTGATCCCATGAGAAGGCAGGGTCCTTCCTCCCCCTCAATTGCAGGCTCAGTTGCGGTGTTTACTGTTGGTAGAGACTGGGAGAAACAGTGCTGTGAGGAGGCAGAGAAATACAGAGCACGAAAGACTGAAGAACCTCCTCTCTGGCTCAGTTTCCTTTGTTCAACACAGTGCGTGTAATCTTTGCCCACTCCGCATGGATCAGTAACTCATTCATTTTTGTTGCTATAGAAGAGTGTGCTGTATTAACGTGGCAATCTTTTGCTGAGCTTTTAAAAAAGAGTTTTAATTTATGTGTGTGTGCGTACACATACATGATGCATATTGGTTGAAACCCTTGAATGTGATGCCCATAGAAACTGAAAGAGGGTATCAAGTACCCTGGGGTTAGAATTGCACCCACCATGGGTGTTACGGTGAATGCAGGTCTTCTGCACTTTTGACTGCTACATCATCTTTCCAAGCCTCCTTTAGCAATTTTTTGTTGATGGACACTTGTGGATTATTCTTTTTTTCACTACTATGAATAATAGTGAGAACGGCCATTCTTAAACATGTTTCTTGGCACGTACGTGCATAAGTTTATGTGGCTACTTGCCTAGAAATGAGATTGCTGTCATAGGGGATGAGTACATTTGACTTACCAGGTAAGATCAAAGAGTTGTCCAAAATAGCTATAACAAGGGACACTCTCACCACGGACACAGGAGAGCAGCCGGCTTCTCATTCAAGTCAGCCCTTCCTCTTGTTCTGATTTTAGTCAGCCTATTATGGGGACAGCATTATATGATTGGATTTCTAATTGTCATTTCGTTGATGATTAATAATACTAAATATAATATATATTCTATATACCATTTCACATCACCTCCTGTAAGGTCTCTACTAAAATCCTGTGTGCTTTGTTGTTCGACTATCTTTTTCTATCCATTTGGAAGATTTCCTTTGTAGGTACTGGATTTAAGTGCTGTATTAATTATATGGCATGCCCTTTTCTCTGCTTTATCATGTCTTTCCTCCCTCTTTTATTGAAGAACAGATATTCTCTTTTAAAGTATTTATTACTGTTGTCCACGTGTGTGAGTGGGTTTGCACCCATGCCACATGTGTGGAGGTTTGGCAACAACTCAGGCACCAGTACTGTCCTTTTTTTTTGTGGGCGCAGTAAACTTTTCTTGATAGTATTCAAGAGAGTAGGGAGGACTCCCTAGGCCCCTCCTGTTATTATGGGGTCTGGGATGGAAATTGTGAGGGAGATGCACAGTGTTGGAGGTCGAGTTAGGACAGGCACACCTCAGCAACCGAAGGCCTCTGTCTTGCTCTCAGTGTCCTGGCTGGTGTGGGTGCTCCAGGGTTTCCTACTCCTTGGAGGCCATGCAGGCCATGAGTTCTACCACTGTGTTGCTATAGCCGTATTCATTGTCATATCAGGAAATGAGCTTTACAAAGTTGTCATTGAGAGCAATGCCAGCCCCAGTATCAAAGTTCCAAAGGTGGAAGAGTGGGAGTTGCTGGTGAAGTTGCAGGAGACAACCTGGTCCTCAGTGTAGCCCAGGATGCCCTTCAGTGGGCCCTTAGATGTCTGCTTCACCACCTTCTTGATGTCATCATATTCCCTACACTGGGGGTAGAAACATGGAAGGCTATGCCAGTGGACTTCCCGTTCAGCTCTGAGATGACCTTGCTCACAGCCTTGGCAGCACCAGTGGATGCAGAGATGATGTTCTGGGCAACCCCACCGCCATCACGTCACAGCTTCCCAGAGGAGCCATCCACAGTCTCTGAGTGGCAGTGATGGCATGGGCAGTGATGGCATGAGCCCTTCCACGATGCCAAAGTTGTCATGGATGACCTTGGCCAGGGGAGCTAAGCTGTTGGTGGTGCAGGATGCAGTGCTGATGATCTTGAGTGAGTTGTCATATGTCTCATGGTTCACACCCATCACAAACATGGGGGCATCGGCAGAAAAGGTGGAGATGATGACCCTTTTGGCCCCACCCTTCAAGTGGGCCCCAGCCTTCTCCATGGTGGTGAAGACGCCAGTAGACTCTATGACATACTCAGCCTCAGCATCACCCCATTTGGTGTTAGCGGGATCTCGCTCCTGGAAGATGGCAGATGGGCTTCCCGTTGATGACAAGCTTCCCATTCTCAGCCTTGACTGTGCTGTTGAATTTGCCATGGGTGGAGTCAGACTGGGACACGTAGACCATGTAGCTGAGGTCAATGAAAGGGTCGTTGATGGCAACAATCTCTACTTTGTCAGAGACGCAGAGCAGAAAGCAGCCCTGGTAACTAGGCACCCAACACAGCCAAATCCATCCTCCCTGACCTTCACCATCTTGTCTGTGGGACAAGGCTGGCACTGCACAAGAAGATGGGGCTGTCTCTGGAACCGGGCAGAGCAGAGAGCCTGCCCTTCTACGTTTACCTCATTTCTGGGCATTGTACACATGTGGCCAGGTTTGCACAGCGAGCATCTTTACTCACTGCGTCATTTTGTTGGCCCAAGAACAAAAACTCTTAATTTTAATAAATTTAAAAAACTTTTAATTTCTTCTCTTAAATACTTAAAAACTTTCATTTTCAAAAGTATTTTCCCAAGACAAAATTATGAAGACATTTTCTTCAATTACTTTTTTAAAAAAAAAAGTCTGTGCCGTCTGTCTAATACATAGTCACTGCCCATGCATAATGATATAGGTTGAAAGTAAATTCGTAAGTCATATGCAATGATGTCTAAATGCGTTGGGCAGCGTAGAATTGATCTGAGGACATTCGTGCCATCTCAGAAAGCTCTGCTGCACCACCACGGCTACAAGTTGTGTTGTTCACTTTCACCCTGGCTCTGCAACCCACCTGGCTTTAATTTTTGTGCTTGTGCTTGGTTTGTATATGGACCTCTAGTTATCCAGCTCTATTCGCCCCTTTCTGCCCCGCGTTTGTCTGACCTACCTAGTAATTTATGAAGTCTCCATTTAAAGCGAGCCTGTCCATGTGTGCTCTCTTCTGTGTTATTAGTCCATTTTTCCACCCTTGTGCCATTAAGTACCACATGGCCATTCTTAGTACCCTTCCTTACCTCCTGATACTCAGTAGCTCAGTTTCTCCCAACTGGTTCTCCTTCAGGTCCACCTTGGTTCTTCTTGGGTGTTTACATGTCCACAGGCATTTTAACTTCATTTTATTTTTTTTAAGGTTTAAACAATTTCAAACCCAAAGAAATGTTTCAAGGACAGAACAAAAACTGTTGTCTTCTAAGCCATTTGAGAGTAGACTGAGCTATCCCTCTTGGATACTTGGATGTGTTTTCTACCAGGAACACTCTTTCAGAATCTACAGCCACCCAAATCAGGAATTCAGCTCTTGACTTTTGATTGACATCTAGCCTTGGACCATATTCAAGCCTCACCAGTCATCCTGAGGACTCAGCTGAGGACCATGCATGCATTCATTTCCTTTAGCATGTGTCTCTTTGCTTTGCTAGCCGTGTTCTTGACTCCGTATGAAGACTCCAACCTATGCTGTCAAATACCTAGCAAAGGCAGAGCTGTTCCCTGTTGGATTCTTTTTAGATTCAGGTTATTGATTTTTGATAGAAATAACACAGAACCAGTGTGGGCTCTCATCCCCTGACATGGTCCAGGATTTCAAGGTTTGCCACGATCAGTCATAACACTGATCATTTGACTGGCAGGTGGCGTCTGTTAGACTTCTGACTGCAAAGTCAAACCTGTCTGTTAATAATTTATTAGGAGCCCTGGGATTGTGCTTTGGGATTACAGAGATGCCCTCTGTCTTTAATATGCTTTCAATTATGTGAGCGTCTACTGCTTCTTGCCCTTTTTGCTCAATCAGTGATGTACTTGATTACTATCATTATTTATTTTGATTTTTGTGCTTGGAGGCACGTGTGTTATAGTCACGTGTGTGTGCGTAGGTAGACCTGGAAGCCAGAGTCCAACCTTGGGTGTCTTTCTTTAAGAGGTATTCACCTTGCCTAGGTTTGCTAATGAATCCTATATAACCTCGGTTCTCAGACTTATATAGCAAACAATTTACTGACTGAGCCCTCTCACCAGACACTTTTCGGAGTTTAAATTGCCCTCCATCTGGTGAAAATAGAAGCAGAGATGAAAATGTGGACATTGTATTCTCAAGGTTTGTCACCTGGAAAGGTGTAGGGATAGAGATCAGTTGTGGGATTTGCCTCATCCTGGGCTTCAATTGGGCTCATCTCTGTGACAGTTTATATTGAAAACAACAATGACATCCACATCCGGTTTGCTAAAAGGGGTCTGTCCATTCTAGTTTCCCAACTACACATTTGTAACTCTTCCCTGACAGCCAGAAAACAAGCTCCTGGTCCTTATGCGATTGTGCCAAAGAAAGGGCAGGGAAGAGAAAGAGAAGAAAAAGTGCAATCAGTCAGATACAAGTCCTGTTGAGCTTCTGGTTGGGGTTGCATCGGATCTTGATGCCAACTGAGGAGGAGCTGTCTCTTTACATTACAGAATCTTCCAGCCCATGAATATGGTACAAATTCCTTCCTTTATTTCAACCTACTTTTAATCCACTCTAGTAATGGTTTTGGTTTTCTATATAAAGTTATCTATCTATCTATCTATCTATCTACATATCTATCATCTATCTATCTACATATCTATCATCTATCTATCTATCTACTTATCTATCATCTATCTATCTATCTACATATCTATCATCTATCTATCTATCTGTCATTTGATATCTCTTATCTGTTTTATATAGCAGCTTTATGCACTTTTTTGGTATTTAACACAGTTTTAAAGAAATTAATATGATTTTTATAAATGCTTTTGTTTCCACCAACATTGCTAAAACATTAGTTTTAGCAAATTACAATGGTGATGTTTCAACATAAATAACCACAATCTGTCATTTTTAACACGTTCATACTGAAAAAGGTTTCTGTGTGTATGTTTTATGCACACATATGTGCATGTATGTTTGTGTACATATATGAGACATGGATCAACATTAGGTGTGTTCTTCAGCTTCTTCCCACCTTATTTTCTTTTAAAGGAGATTATTTCTTTTATCTTATGTGTAGGAGTGTTCTTGCTTGCATATGTGTACGTGTACCCCGTAAATGTCTGATGCCTGAGGGTGCCAGAGGGTTTTGGATCCTTGGAGCTAGAGCTGTGGACAGTTGTGAGCTGTTGGGCTGAGAATAGAACCTGGGTCCTTGGCAAGAGCAGCCAGTGCTCTCAATGGCCGAGCCATCCCAGCCCCTTCACCTTAATTTTTGAGACAAGGACTTTCACTGAACTTGGTCTCACTAAGTTGGCTGGGCTGGTTGACCAGCAAGTCCTAGCTTCCTGCCTCCCCAGCGCTGGAACTGATAGTGGGCACTGGTCCACCTGGCATTATTACATGGGTGCAGGGGATTTGAACTCAGACTCTCGAATCATTTTTATCAATTCAGCCATCTTCTCAGCACCCCCCCCCCAGAAAGCATTCAACACTGAATCTCTCTCTCTCTTTTTCTCTTGCTCTCTCTCCTCTCCCTCCCTTCCTCTCTCTCTCCCTCCCTCCCTCCCTCCCTTCCTTCCTTCCTTTTCTTTCTATTGTTTTTTTCTCCAAGACAAGATTGCTCTGTGTAGCCCTGGCTGTCCAGGAACTCGCTCTGTAGACCTGGAACTCAGAGATCCACCTGACTCTGCCTCCCCAGTGCTAGGATTAAAGGTGTGCACCACCACTGCCCAAATTACATTGGAAGTTCTTAATAAAACAGTCAAATATGAATCAATAGGTTTTTAAAATTTTAGATGTATTTATTTTATTTTTCTGTTTTTGAGGTTTTGCTTTCATGTGTATGTCTGTGCACAGTGTGTGTGCCTAAAGCCTAAGGTGGTCAGAAGAGGACATAAGCGCTCCTGGAACCTGAGTTCTGAATGCTTGTGTGCTGCCATATGGATGCTGAGAATCGAACCCAGGTCTTTTGAGAGAACACCAAGTACTCTTAACATCTGAGTTATCTCTTCAGCCCCAGATCAATAATCTTAAAGAAGTTCACTAGAAAACAACTCGGCTTGCAAAAAACTCATGGGTACACACAAATACATAAAACATCTTTGAAGATGATCTTCCTGGGGGAGGACTCCTGCTGTCTTGAAGCTTACCCTGCAGCCAGGGTCTTATCTAGAGGGATGGGTCCATGACCCCAAGTTAAGAATCTCTTCAAATCCTTCTCTTGAAAGGTGAGAAAAGTGGGACTCTGTGGGGGAAAGGAAGAGAGTTTCTTGAAGCACTATTTCTGTGAGTTAAAGTACCAAGATATAGAATTAGAAGAGACCTTTTTTTTTTTTTTATAGCAATTCACCCTGTAACCTCTTTTCCCCCTCCTGGTTCACTGTCTTCTTTGAGTCTTATCTTTGATAGCTTCTTTCGGAGATGCTCTTGGCAATCTGTTCTCTAATCTGTAAACTCTTCTTGAACCTATTGACATATGTCAAGAATAAAATCCGCAAGGCAGCAGCAACTCTACAAGTAAAGCTTTGGTGGGACCACTGCTTGTCATCCTTTCTTTCCCTGAGCGCCCTAGTCACCCATCACTTCGCACACTGGGTTGTGTCTCCTTCTGCACAATGCCCAGAATTCTCACTCCTACCTTAGCAGGTGGTACTGATGGCTGTGGAATGTGTGGACAGCTGACTTTGGGATCTATACTCGGATGTCTTAGTGGCATCTGAAAGATTCCACTCCCTAGTCAGAGCCTTGGCTTTGTTTTTTGGTGTTTTTTGTTTGTTTGTTTGTTTGTTTGTTTTCAATAGACTTTTACCTACAGACAAGAGGTGTTCTGTTTGTTTGCTTGTTTGCTTGTTTGTTTTGGAAAATGAAATCTTGCAGGACTCGGGTTGTAGTTCATTTGGTGGAGTGCTTGCCTATTTGTGAAGTCCTGAGTTTGATAGTTAGCGCCTCATAAAACAGGGGTGGTGGCCTACACCTTTAATCCCAATATTTGGAAAAAGAGGCAGGAGGATTAGAAGTTCAAGGTCATCCATTATATAGTGAAGTAGAGACCAAGTCCGGAGATCTTGGCTCAAAACTTAATAAAGTAAGATAAGAGTGTTGTCTGTCATGACAGCTCCAACCTATAACTCTAAGACTTGAGAGTCTTGCTGGGCGGCGGCGGCGGCGGCGGCAGCGCACACCTTTAATCCCAGCACTCTGGGAGGCAGAGGCAGGCAGATTTCTGAGTTCGAGACCAGCCTGCTCTACAGAGTGAGTTCCAGGATAGCCAGGGCTACACAAAGAAACCCTGTCTCGAAAAACCAAAAAAAAAAAAAAAAGACTTGAGAGTCTTACGCAGGAGGATTGCTGTGTGTTCCAGGATAACCTAAGCAACAAACTGAGTATCAGGCCAGCTTGGACACAGAGTGAGATCTTGTGTTTAAAAAAAAAAAACCACAAAACAAACAGTCAACAATAACAAGGCCAGAAGAAAGAGAAAATCTCGAGTCTCCATTATACCTGTTGTTTAAGCCCACAATGTGGGAGTCGTTCTGTCCATGTCTTGTTCTCTGTCTCAGCCTGACCCACGGCTGTGCATCCTGTCTTGCTGGATGCTTGTATCCGTCTTCTAGCTGGTCTTCTTCTCTTCTGTCTTCCTACAATGGCCAAGCTCTCTTTCAGAAGTGGACACCACTTTGCTGTCTTCTCTTGCCTCCACTCATTCCTTCTGCGGGTTCCCTACTTTGATTAGAATGATCAGACCTCAGTGAGATGGTCTGAGTCTTGCCCTCTCTTCAACTCAGTTGCTTTTTCTTCTTCCTTCTGGATTCTTTTTACACCTTTCTGGATGTCTTACTTTGTACCTGGTTGAAATCATGCTCTCTTTGGCCTCAGTATCCTAGATAGAACTCTTCCCTGCTTCTCAGTTCTTTCTACAAGTCACGATGTTGTATGAATTGTTGCCTGTGCCCTGGACTACTCGATGCTAGACCCTACCTGCCCTTGGAGGTTGGAGGTGAGGAGACACAGAGTCAATGACATGGACTCTGGGAGCAGGTGAGAAATGCAGCAGCAAGCTCCTCTGAACACTGCTGCAAGCTCCCTTAACACCCTCCACCTGTGCCCCATTGGTCTCAGGAAAGCCTTCTTCTAAACAGCAGTTCCCGATTGGCTGGCGTCTGCACCGGCAATCCTTGGTCTCTCAAGCAGTCCTTAATTAGGTCCTTCTGTAGGAAATGCTTTTGCAGCTGGGTGGCCCCTGCGTTTGTATAGAGGTGGCCCTTGTCATTCCTGCTACACTACTCTCTTAGTTACTTTCCTATTTCTGAAACTAGAGGCAATAATGTGATGGTTTATACATGCTTGTCCCAGGGAGGGGCACTATTAAGAGGTGTGGCTTGGTTGGGGTAGGTGTGTCACTATGGGCATGGGTTTTAAGACCCTCATCCTAGCTGCCTGGAAACCAGTCTTCACCTGTTTGCCTTCTGAACAAGATGTAGAACTCTCAGTTCTTCCTAGATCATGCCTGCCTGGATGCTGCCATGCTCCTGCCTTGATGTCAAAGGACTGAACCTCTGAACCTGTAAGCCAGCCCCAATTAAACGTTGTCCTTTATAAGACTTGCCTTGGTCATGGTGTCAGTTCACAGCAGTAAAACCCTAACTAAGACACGTGACCGCCGGGTGGTGGTGGCGCACGCCTGTAATCCCAGCACTCTGGGAGGCAGAGGCAGGCAGATTTCTGAGTTTGAGGACAGCCAGGGCTATAGAGAGAAACCCTGTCTCCAAAAAAACCAAATCCAAAAAACCAAAAAACCAAAAAAAAAAAAAAAAAAAAAAAAAAAAAAGACACATGACCAAGGCAACTTATAGAACAAAAAGATGATCGAGGGCTTACAGTTTCAGAGAATTAGAGTCCGTGAGTGTCATGGCAGGGAACATGATGCTGGAGCAGTAGCTGAGAGCTTACCTCTTGGTCTACAGGCAGGAGGCAGAGAGAGCTAACAGAGATGACTTTAGAAACCTCCAACAAGGCCACACCTCCTCATCCTTCCTCAACAGTTCCACCAACCCGGGACCAAACATTCAAACAGATGCTCCTATGGGACCATTCTCATTCAAGCCACCACACCTGCTGAAGGGTATCCACCTGGTCTGTTTTAGTCACCCAATGCAGACCAGATGCTGCGTAATTATCAGGTGATTACTAGGTATCTTTAGAATGTTCTTGAGAAAAATGTTTGTAATTTCTCCAACAATCTTCTGGTCCCCACTTGTATTCCCTGGGTATGGGGAAAATCACATTTTTTTTTCACAGCTGAATCTAGATCTGGGGATGTTAGACAATCAGGGGAAAGCCTGGAGATTCAAGGAGAAAGAAGGTCTTTAGCTCCTTTAAAAGTCAAGATCTTAGCTTGAACAACAAATAAGGAAGAAAACACAAAAGTAAACTAATGTGTTATTACTCTCGGTTGAAAACAAAACAAAACACAAGGGGGCAAGGACTCTATGTTAAAGGAGAAATTGAGAAACAGGGGACAGGAAACAAGTGTTCCTTGAGTTTGTTCTTTGTGTTTATGCCCAGATGAGCAAGAAATGAGGACAGGGACCTGGCTTGTTGTTCTTAGAGCCAACACAGGGACAATATAGCAGCAGGCTGCAGGAGCTGCTACCATAGCTGCACCGAGGGCTGAGCCACTTAGAGGCAGGACCAGACAATAAGGACATCCAGTAGCTCAGAAGGAGTGAAGTTCCTGATGGCTGAGATACCATTCTATGCTAGTAGGTCTTGATGTCTTCAGCTGGAGAGACAAAGAGGCCATGTACCTGTGTAGGTATACCCTGAGGACTTAACCTTTTTGAGAATACTCTTTCCACTCTGAAAGTGTGTGTGTATGTGTGTGTGTGTGTGTGTGTCTGCATATGTCTCTGTGTGTGTGTCTGTGTGCATGTGTGTATTTGTGTTTGTGTGTCTGAGTGTGTGTGTCTCTCTGTGTACGTGTCTGTGTGTATTTGTGTTTGTGTGTCTGAGTGTGTGTGTGTGTGTGTGTGTGTGTGTGTTTGTATTTCTCCTCCTGGATAGAACAAGGAGAGGGGAGTGATTTCAACCCCAAATGACATTTTCTCCCCTTAGATTGCCAAATTACTCTAAGCAGAACTTAGTGTAAGTTCTGGAAAAGTGAGAGAATTTACTTTCTTGTCCACTCGCCTGGGTTCTATGGCTTACCAGTTATGCCCAGACTGCCTGACACTTCAAAAAGCAAGAGCCCTGGCTTCCCTGAGGTCCAGCTCTGACAAGCAACTCCTGTTACATGGATTCCCCTACTGTTAAAGGTGATTGGATGGACACCTGTGAAGTATATGGATATATAACTCCACATCCATGAATTTCTAATATGTTCACCATACGGCATCAAGCCTTCTGTCTCCTTCAGAAACACTGCAATCTTACCTGGTGCTTTCCCTAAAACCCTCACCAGACATAGTTCGCAATGGCTTTCCCTATAGAACTTGTTATCTTTTCTTCCTTTTCCTTTTGGTTTTTGAGACAGAGTCCCATGCCATCCACGTGGCCTCAAACACAGCATGTAGCTCTGGATAACCTTGATGTCTGTTTCTCCTGCAGCCTCCCCTTGAGAGCTTATATCATAGGTACTATTATTTTACATGACTGACTATTACGTTGTATGTATGTCTATATGTTGGGCAGGGCATGCATGTGTCATGATTCATGCATGGAGGTCAGGAGACAACTTTATTCAGTCATCTCTTTCATTCCACTGTGGGCATAATGTTGCGGTGTAGTATGTAATTCAAATGCTGATTTCTGTGCCTGGTATCTGGTTGCAATCCTTATTCTAAGTATCTCTGGCCTCAATGCTGGAAAAGCATTGCTTCTCATTTAGTGTCTGATTTACCAATAAAAGCTGATCAGCCAGGCTGGAGAGATGGCTCAGTGGTTAAGAACACCAACCGCACTTCCAGAGGTCTTGAGTTCAAATCTCAGCAACCAAATGGTGGCTCACAACCATCTGTAAAGAGATGTGATGCCCTCTTCTGGCGTGTCTGAAGAGAGCAATAGTGTACTCATGTACATACAATAAATAAATAAAAGCTGGTCAGCCAATGACTGTGCAGGGCAGGACTTCCTCCTAGCCAGGGGAGGGGGCAGGAGAGAGAGAAAGTAGGAATTAACTAAGGAGATTAGGAGTGTGTGTGTGTGTGTGTGTGTGTGTGTGTGTGTCCTGTACAGCACAAGAAAACAACTCAAGCAGAGAAAGCCATAAAATGCAAGTATCTGAGGGATTTTTGCTGGGGCAGGGGTGGGGGGTCAGCCAGATTAGCATAGAGGATTAAAATAGAGTAATAACTGCTCTGTAGTTGTGCTTTAAAAACATGCTAAGTAACTGGGCTGGGCGGTGGTGACTCATGCCTGTAATCCCAGCACTCTAGGAGGCAGAGGCAGGCAGATTTCTGAGTTCGAGGCCAGCCTGGTCTACAGAGTGAGTTCCAGGACAGTCAGGGCTTTACAGAGAAACCCTGTCTCGAAAAAGCAAATCCAAAAAACAAACAAACAGACAAAACAAAACAAAACAAAAAACCATGCTAAGTAAATATAATGGTCCAGTCTCAGTTAATTGGGAGCTAGCTGGGGAAGAGGAAAATTTATTTAAAAGTTACTAACACTCTACCTTTCTGTGGGTCTCAGGAATCCAACACATTGTCAAGTTTGCATGATAAACACTTTTAACCCAGAAATCTGCCTGCCTCTGCCTCCCTAGTGCTGGGATTACAGGCGTGTGCCACCACCGCCCAATTTACCTGTGTCAACTTCCTCCACAGAGATTCCAAAGCTGTGCTATAGAGCCATGTTTGAGGGTTAAATGTCAACATACATTTTGGAGGGAACAAATACTGGAATCAAAGCAGTGCCAAGGTGGCCACTTACGGGTTTGGGGTTCAGGTTTGCTTTGCTTGTCATAGGATTTTAGCAAGGTATGGCTTATGGCTAGCAAAGCCATTTTTAAAAATGACTAGCTGGGTGGTAATGGAATACACTTTTAATCACAGCACTTGGGAGGCAGAGGCAGGAGGATCTCTGCTCCAGGTCAGCCTGGTCTGCAAAGCAGGTTCAGGACAGCCAGGACTGGTTACACTGAGAAACTTTGTCTCGAAAAATAGATAGGTAGATAGATAGATAGATAGATAGATAGACAGACAGACAAGGAACATGGCTCAGTGGCTAAGAACACTTGCTCTTCCAACATGCAGCCCCATCGGCAGTGTAAAAAGCTGGGCGTGCCTGTGTGCACCTATAGCCTCAGCACTGGGGGGGAGGAGGGGAGGGGACAGAGGAGATGGCTGGTCCTGAGATCTCACTAGCTAGTCATCCTAGCAAAAATGCCAGGCTTCACTTAAAGATGCTGCATCCAAGCAGTAAGCAAAAGAGAAAAACATTTTATATCCTGCAATGGCCTCTGCATGCACTTGCATGAGCACCCACGAACAGACACACACACACACACACACACACACACACACACACACACACACACACACACACACACACACACACACACTTCGATATTCCCGAGCTCTCCGGGGCTGACCACTGTCTTTTGTTTTCCTTTACTGCTTTTCCGGCACACTGGCAGGGCTGACGCACACCTGCCCTTTATTTGCCTCCTGGGACGACGCCGTGTCCTACACCTGCAGTCTATCAGCTCTTGCCTTAAGGTGGGAGCTGTAGGTGCTGGGAACGATTCCTACATCAGGTTTCTGTGAGGATTCAAAGACACACTAGAAATGGAGGGTGGGACTCTGCCTGGAACACACTGGTGCTGCAGGTCGTGAACTTTCTCACGTTTCCTCCGACGGTTTCGGAGCCCAGCATAGAGAGATGACAGACAAAGCGGAATAGATGGACTTCATGCTCTACCGGGGACTGCTTTGCGCTAATGAGGCTCCCAGCGATGTTTGGGGAGCCCTTCAAACCTGGACCCTTTCCCATTTCTTTGACAAGTCCTTGATATGCAGTAACGAACAGCTGAGTCTGGTAACCCACACCCTCGGAAAGCTCCGCGTTTCCTCCTCCGTAAAGCCCGGATGGCTCCGGAGAGGGAAAGGAACAGAAAGAACTAGAATCCTGAAGCCTCCCTTGAAGTAACTCCTGTACCTAGGTTCATTCTGTGTTCCTCTGGCCGCTAGAGAGCACTTTGAGACTAACAAAGCGTTGGGCTGTGTGCCCAGGCCTCCTTTTGAACCCTGCTGTCCTTGTGATGGGGTGGGGGTGTGGAACGTGGTGGGGGCGCCTTTCCTCGCTGTGCTGCGCCATCTAGCTACCCGCAGTGGCTCACAAATGGCCATCAAGGCTGATGGATGCATTTTGTGAGGCTTAGGGGCCCCGTGGTAGTGATAATGAAGTATTCTGATGTTCAGATACATTTTATTCTGTCACCGTGGTTTTCTGCTTCTGGTGACATCACGTAATTTGTACTGCTTTACGGCGTCTTTGGAAGGCAAGTCTTTTCACCAGGGTCCCAGTTTCCTTATTGCTCCGATTTTTTTTCTGTCAGATTGAATTTCTCTCAAAGAGAAAATATTGCTTGATATTGATTCCAGCGCACGAGATAATTTCAGGTTCTCGCTCGGCAGTTCAGCCAAAGCCCTGTTTAAAATCTCGAAGAGGTTTTTCCAAGGCTAAGAGGCACAGTTCAAAAGAACAGTTCTTAAATGTGTTTAAAAGACCCTTGGCTACATTCTCTGATGGTTTCATCAGCAGTTTGCACTGATACGCTCTCCCATTGTTATCACAACTGAACCGTATCACAGGGAGTTGTACCAGCAAGACCATCAAGTTTTCTCAAAAAGCTATAAAGCTTTGATGTTTTCTGGCCTATTTCTTACTGTGCTCTTAAACTGTTTAGCTTCTGCTGGGCCGAATGTGTACTTGAAAAGGCAAACGCAGTGAAAAACTCTTAAAGCATCCTGGGTACTGCTGTAATATCGAGATGTACAGCAGGAGGATGAGGAGGCAGGGGGTGGGGCAGTTCTTTGTGCTGTGCATTGGGAATGACTAATATTCCCCTCCAGCTGGGCTTTGCCCCATCAGCGCTGGGGTCTAGCTGTGCACCCGCATGAAGAATCTGCTTTGCTGACCAGAGCTTATGCACATATCCCAAACTCATCCCATCATGGCATCTGTGTCTGAATCAAAGAGAAATGGAAGACATCAATTCCAGACACTACCCCTCCACAGATGGAGGCATTTAGAAGGATGGGTTTTTCAAGGGGTTCCTTTGACTTAAAAAAAAAAAAAAACTAAATAATTTTTCCCTTTTTTGAGTGACACTTGACTCTCAAGAAAAGAATATTTCTGCATGTGAAATGTCAGCTCCATCCAATAATAGCCATTTTATAAAATGAAATTCTTCCCTCTGTCCTGCGGCCTGGCTCATAGAAGCTTCTAGAATGGCAGCTGTTGCAAACACAATGGGTTTCTTCAAAAATGAAATCGCACTCTAAGGTGTGAATTCGCTATCTCACCTGCTACCGACGTGTGCCGTGTGTGCTGTGACACGAAACTAGCCAGGGGGTGAATAGGCAGATAGGTGACTAACTAAGGCTTTTGAGAAAACCACTCCACTGGGTTCCTCAGGGAGCCGCGGATATGAAAACAGCGAGGGAGTGGGAGCTAAGATAACAGTTATTCTCTTATTGTAAAGGCATTCTTGGCTTTCAGCAGCCAGACTTAATTTTTAGCTATCAGTCTCTCAGCCAAAACAGCCATGTTCTTCCCAGTCCTGGAGGGTGGACTACTGCATGCCCTGATTTCTTTAGATCACAGGGTGTTTTTATGTGGGTGACAAGACAGTAGTCGTTTATCTAAAAGTAATGTTAGCTCTGGCAGTTCAACGAGGCTGTAATGAGACACAGCACACGTGTGCGTGTGTGCGTGAGTGTGTGCGTGAGTGTGTGTGTGTATGTGTGTCTGTGTGTGTGCCAGGATTTCCGTGGCTCTTAGGAGCTGTGATAGTGTTAGACGATTATGTGAGTTTTCTCTTCAGCGACTGCTGGGAGATGGTACATGCAGTTCTTTATCTGGGTTATGTTCCAGAAACAAATACAGAAAGCTTTTTTCAGTGGGACAACTTTCTTGATGATGATGATGATGATGATGATGATGATGATTTGGTTTTTCGAGACAGGGTTTCTCTGTGTAGCCCTGGCTGTCCTGGAACTCACTCTGAAGACCAGTCTGGCCTCAAACTCAGATCCACCTGCCTCTGCCTCCCAAGTGCTAGGATTAAAGGAGTGCGCCGCCACTGCCTGGCAATTTTTTTTAAAAAGATTTATTTATTTATTATATGTAAGTACACTGTAGCTGTCTTCAGACATCCCAGAAGAGGGTATCAGATCTCATTAGGGATGGTTGTGAGCCACCATGTGCTGCTTGCTGGGATTTGAACTCAGGACCTCTGGAAGAGCACTCAGTGGTCTTAACCGCTGAGCCATGTCTCCAGCCCTTCTCAATTATTTTTATGTATCCTTCCCCCCCCCCCCCCTTCGGAGACAAGAGCCTTTCTGTGTAACCTAGACTGCCTTTAAATGAACTAAATAGCCCACGGTGGCTGTGAACTCATGACTCTCCTGTCTCAGGCAGATTATAGGAGTTTGCCCTCACAGTTACAACGTGTGTGGTCCTTTATGTCTTATTCTCTGTGCCTAGTTTATTTTATACGTACCCCCTCCCTTCCAGGGAAGCCTGCCTATGAATTGGCTATGATGCTAAGGAGAATCAAGAATGAATGGAACAGGGAACCCTGCGTCCACAGCCTACTGCTCGGCTAGGCAGAAGAGGCTTTGTTTTTAACAGCAGACTCCCTGGTCTCCAAGTAATCCTGGTCTTTTTGGGGACGGCGCTTTCATCGTGGTCTTCCACTGCTACTTAATCATTAGTACTTTACACTCGTCTCACAGTTTTTTCTTAGGCAAAGAGATAGGGCAAAGAGTGATTTGACTTCCGGTTCCTGTCACGTGGTGCCTGACCTAAGGGGAGTTTTTAACGAGAGAGAGAGAGAGAGAGAGAGAGAGAGAGAGAGAGAGAGAGAGAGAGAGAGAGAGAGAGAGAGTGAGTGAGAGTGTGTGGTGGGAGGGAAAAAAAATCTCACCAGATCAGTTGTGTGGACTGGAGCAAGCAAGCAGTCTTCCAGGGCCAGTATTTCCTCATCTGTAAAAGAAGGGGCTGGACTCAATGATTGCCAAGGTCACTTCCAGCTCGGTAAATTCTAGGCTTTTAAAAAATGCTCCGCTTCTGAACGGAGAACGTGGTCGGTTTCTAGACAGTGGGGCCCAGGGTGCATTTATGGTTGACCTCCGACCACATTCCGACTTTCTCCTCTAATGAATCTGGGTTTATTCTTCACTGAAATGGCTCGGCTCCAGGAGCCCTTGGTGTGATTCTAACACTGTGTTGATATTGATTTTTCTCGCAGGATAGTGGTTACTGTAACCACTAAACTATTAAATTTCACTCGTTTTCGTCGGGATGATCCCACATGTGCCTTTGCCACTGCCTTAGGTTGATATTTAACTCTCCAATCCAGCGCGCATTTGAAGGCAGCATTCCTGGAACGATAGTTTCTTAAAAAGCTTTGAGGCTGACTTTTTTTTTTTTTTTTTTTTTTTTTTTTTTTTTTGCCTTCCATCATCTTAGGGTGGACTGCCAGACACAGAGATACAGACAGACAGACAGACACACACACACACACACACACACACACACGTTACCTATTGTTGTTAGGGCAGGATCACAAATGTCCCTCTCAACACACACCTCTATGGGGCGCTATGACACTAAAATAAACACACACCTCTATGGGGCGCTATGACACTAAAATATTGATTTGACTCCTGCCTTTTTGAGACATTTACCCCCAGTGAGGTCTCTCCAGTGACTTAAGTAAGGAAAGGCACAATGTGGCAAGAGGCAACCCTAGCCATTAACTTGTAAATACAATTTAACAGGCTTTCATTTACAACAATGTTTAGGCGGCTCCCTTGTTATTCCAGCTAAAACACACAGCACTCACCTTGGCCTGTGGCAAGGGCCGCGTCCAGAAGGAATTTTATATCCAGGACCCTAACACCCTGGCTATGACCCTTTCCGGTGCTTCTATGGTGACCCCAGAGCAGAGGGCGTGTTTCATTAGATCGTTACTATTTCTATAAAACCAGCCATCTGATCAATTCTCTTCAGGTAGACACTTCCACAGACCCCCAGCGTAAGTGCCTGCTCCACCCGAAGCATTATCTTTTCTTGTACAACACTGAAAGCTTACATGCTGCTTGACAAATCTGAATTTTAAAAAGTGGAATGATTGGCACTTGGGTAACTTACGCAGAAGGAGAAAGTGATACAGGAAAATTGCTCGTTTCTTTTAGATTTACATTCTCTGTAATCTTTTTTTTTTCTTTTAAGGAGTGATAAGACATGTCATTTCCATCAGCTTCAACCGGTTATGTGTGAAAGGGGCTACAAGTTCAAGTCTGTGGAGGAAGAGCAAGCCACGGGAAGAATCAGCAATAAACCAAGAAGGCAGGCAGCTGTCACCGCCTCCTGCAGTTCTGGGGACACAAACAGCCAGTTTGGGGCCAAGAGCAAAACTTCGGAGTTGGATTTTTTTCTTTTTTTTTTTTTTAATTGTCTTGAAAATAATTCTGGTTCCCCTTTGGTGCTTGACCCACCAACCCAAGGTCTCACCTGCCCTGCCGAGTGCCCCTCCACATGCCAAACTGTTTAAACTCAGAAAAAAGGAGGCAGAGAAAGACGAATGATGAATGCTATGAACGCTTGCAAAGTTTTTCTTTATGTGTTGGAAACTACAAATGATTTGGCATAAAGCAATTCTTTTCTTTAGCAATTCTAGTCAGCCAGTATTTAATGATGATATATTTACAGATACACACACACACACACACCAGAAGGCAAATAAATGCCTAAAACTACTGTAAGTGGAAGCCCTGTTAAATTGTATTTAGAAGCTAATGGCTACGGTCACCTCTTGCCACATTGTGCCTTTCTTTAACTTACTAGAGACTTCACACACACTATATCATGTCCCGTGTGTGTGTGTGTGTGTGTGTGTGTGTGTACATATGTATCGTCTTAGGGTTTTACTACTGTGAACAGATACCATGACCAAGGCAACTCTTATAAGGACAACATTTAATTGGGGCTGGCTTACAGGTTCAGAGGTTCAGTCCATTATCATCAAGGCAGGATATAGCAACATCCAGGTAGGCACAGCTGAGAGTTCTACATCTTCATCTGAAGGCTGCTAGCAGAATACTGGCTTCCAGGCAGCTAGGATGAGGGTCTTATAGCCCATGCCCACAATGACACACCTACTCCAACAGGGCCACACCTTCTAATAGTGTCACTCCCTGGACGGAGCATATAGAAACCATCACATTCCACTCCCTGGCCCCTATAGGCTTGTCCAAACATAAGAGTCTATAGGGATCATGCCTAAACATAGCATAATGCAAAATACTAAATACTAAATGTCTAACTTCAAATGTCACAATAGTCTTTAGCAGTCTCAACAATGTTAAAAGTTCAAAGTCTCTTCTGAGATTCATCTAATCACATAATCCCCAAAGCAAGACAGGAAACCAGCTGGGTAAATCCCAAACTCTGCATCTCTGTATCTGATGTCAAGGCAGTCTGCAGATCTCCAACTCTTTTTTCTTATTTGTTGACTACAACAAACTTCTTTTTCCTGGGCTGGTTCCACTCCCTGTTGGCAGCTTTCCTCAGCAGACAGCCCATGGTTCTGGCATCTCGAACATCTTGGTGTCTCCAAGGCAACTTCAATGTTATAGCTTCTTGTTTCAATGCCTGGGATCCACACGTGATCTTCTGGGCTCCTCCAAAGGGCGGGCGCCACCCTTTGTTCACCAGCTCTGCCCGCTAAGCTCAAGTTGATTCACTCCACTGCCACTGCTGTTCTTGGTGACCATCCCATGGTACTGGCATCTCCAATACACTGGCGTCTTCCGCTGCAACTAAGCTTCACCAATAGCCTCTTACAGGCTCTCTTCATGGTGCTAAGCCTCAACCCCTTTGCGTGACCCCTTCAGTCCTGGGCAGTCAACTGCAACTGAGACTGCACCTTCACCAATGGCCTTCCATGGCCTCTCACAGTGCTGAGCCTCAACTGCTCTTCAGGACCCCTTCAAAACCAGTACTACCTGGGTGACTCCTAGACATTACTAAGTACAGCTGCAGCACAAGGTACAACCTTGGCTGTCTGGAGCACAGCTTCTTTGTGCTCTCAGAAAACACTTCCCAGAAGAACTCATCTCAGTGATGTTGGTCTCTTCTTAATTCCCACTAATTTCTTAATTCCAGCTAACCAGCATCAATTGTCCCAGTAGCCCCTTTTATTCTGGACTCTAAAGCCAGAGTCATGTGGCCAAAGCTGTTGAATTCTGCTGCTTGCTGGGGCTGGAACATGGTCCCCTTGTTCTATTACATTATTACCAGCTTTCTGTTTTCCAACTCCTTCACTCTCTGTCTTAGTCAGGGTTTCTATTCCTGCACAAACATCAAGACCAAGAAGCAAGTTGGGGAGGAAAGGGTTTATTGAGCTTACACTTCCATGCTGCTCTTCATCACTAAAGGAAGTCAGGACTGGAACTCAAGCAGGTCAGGAAGCAGGAGCTGATGCAGAGGCCATGGAGGGATGTTTCTCACTGGCTTGCTTCCCCTGACTTGCTCAGCCTGCTCTCTTATAGAACCCAAGAATACCAGCCCAGAGATGGTACCACCCACAAGGGGCCCTCCCCACTTGATCACTAATTGAGAAAGTACCCCACAGCTGGATCTCATGGAGGCACTTCCCCAACTGAAGCTCCTTTCTCTGTGATAACTCCAGCCTGTGTCAAGTTGACACATAAAACCAGCCAGTACACTGCCTAGACTTGGCTGTCCTGGAACTTGCTCTGTAGACTGACTGAGTTTGAACTCAGAGATCTACATACCTATCTCCTTAGCACTGGGATTAAATGTGTGGTCCATCAAGCCTGGTTTTTCTTTACCTAGGACTTGCTCTATTCTAGGCTGGACTTGAACTCAAGAGATCTTCTTGTCTTTGTCTCCTGGGATTAAAGGTGTGTACCAACATGCCTGGATCTAAATTTAGCTGGGTAGGATCTTTTCTCAAAGTCCCACTCTCCTTAATCTGCATTTCCTAAAACACAAGATTCAACTCCATTTCACTTCCAGTATCTCTTTAATACTCCAACCATATATTTTACATTTTTCCTTTCTCAGCTTGCTACGCTTGTTTAAAATACTCTTCATGAGATTTAACCAGAGAACAAAGTCTATGATGGGCCTTTCTGAGACTTCCTTTGTCAGTGCAATTAACCTGAGTCTCCTCACCTTAACCTCAGGCAGACTCTTTAGACTCTTCATCAAGATAGGAGCATGGCAGCACCCAGGCAGGCATGGTGCAGGAGGAGCTGAGAGTTCTACATCTTCATCTGAAGGCTGCTAGCAGAAGACTGGCTTCTAGGTAGCTAGGATGAGGGTCTTAAAGCCCACACCCACAGTGACATACCTACTTCAAAGAGGCCACACCTATTCCAACAGGGTCACAACTTCTAATAGTGCCACTTCCTGGGCCAAACATAGAAACCATCACATGTTTATACATACTTGTACCAAGAGCAAAGCATCTGCACTTTATAAATGCCAAGTTAACCTTTCTCTACTGACCTTCATTATAGTTGTGAAATAATAAATGTTATTGACAATCTTTGAACTCATAACAATCTAAGAGTCCTGATTTGTATTTCTGATAGATATATGCTGTTGTGTCAGTTTGTATTTTATATAACTCTCATTGAACACATATATACAACAGACCTCATGCTTGAAAACATATATATGATTGTGATCACATACTGAATTTCTTTTCTATATTACCATCAACCTTTTAGTCATGCAGGAAATAAGACAGTCTTCCCACACTTAAGGTTTAAAGGAGCTATTCCAATTTGGAGTTCAGCATGGAGACATAAAATAACCAGTCCCTGGTGTTTCTAGCTACAACTGTTGAGTTATAAGACTAAACATGACGGTAGAATGGGGAATGTAATTCAGTTGGTGGAGTGCTTATGTGATTACACACCTGTATTCCCAGCACCGGGAAGGTAGAGGCAGGAAGATCAGAGTTCAAAGTCATCTCAGCTATCCAAGACCCCTGAACCGTAACCATAATCATCTGGATAAATAGAGTTAGATGGTAAGATAGAAGTAGGTAGGTAGATAGACAGAGACAGACTCAAGTAAAATACCCTTATATTTCAACAGACTACTTAGAAACACCATTTATATGTTAAATGGGACAGCAGTAAAGTTCATTTATTCTTCATTTACTGGGTAGGAGGAAGAAGAACTGGTTTGTTTATTATGATTTTTAAAGCACTACTATATAGGAGAAAATTATTTTTAAAAGATCAATTAAATACATACTGATAATTTAACAGAAGCTCCAACTAGGTATTTTTTGACAAGTCACTACGTTGCTATAAAGTAATTCACAGTTCTGTCCTGACTAAAACCCTGTGTCCTTCCTCTCTAACAAACTTACTGTACCTATTGACCCAAGACTTCCCAGACTCTCATTGTGATGCTATTCAGAACTGGAGAGCACATCTGTGAATGTGCTCCTTTCTGTTTGGTTTGAAGTGGGTGAATCCACTTACAGTCTTTGAGGTAGGAAGACACACCCCTGATCGGGATCTTGAGGCATGAAAACACACCTTTAATCTGGGAGACAGCTTCGGCTAGAAGCCTACACGAGGACATGGATGAAGGACGGGTTTGTTCATTACCTGTTTGCTGTCACCTTGCTAGCCAGTCCTCTCCTTCACTGGCATTGGAGCCTACTTCGTTGGGATTCCAATAGATACAGAATACCAGCTGAGACAGCCAGGCATGTGGAACTGAACTATATTTGAAAGAATAGAAAATACAGCCTAACTCCAGCCTTCTAAGGAGCCCCAAACACTTCACATTCCAGAGCCTGCTCTTTGTTAGAAACTAGGTAAAAGGTCACAGTCCAGAGCCGGCCCTTTAAGAGCTAGGCAGAAAGGCCTTGAATAGGTGATTCTGGCCCCGTAAGGTAACTGGAAATGAGCTAAGCTTATCTTGCTTCTGTAAACTGCTTACGCCATTACCCATATTCTGGAGTTCACGCAGCTATAGACATCCAAGAAAATAGGAAACTAATTGGTCCACTGAGCGCCTGTGCCGTGTACGGCTGTGGAACACAGAATTCTGGAATAAAGAAATCCTCATGTTATTGCATCGAGACCATTTCTCTCGTGTGATTTGGGTGTCGCCTTCCCAGGAGTGGGGTGCTGGGGCACCCTCAGTTTTTAGGGGTCTTACATATTCTTGGATTTTCTGTTCACAATTAGCCATTGCTGGATTAGCTGGACTGTATGTAGCCTATAAGTCATTTCAGTACGTTCTCTTTATATTTTTCCCCTTCGCTTTCCTGGCATCCACCAAGAGCACACAAATGTGTGTGTGTGTGTGTGTAATGTATATTATATATGTTATACATATATACAGTGTAATATATATTTATATACATATATGTGTGTATGCATATATATTATATACACATATGAGAGAGAAAAAGAGATTCATTCCATAAGTTCTATAACTCTAGAGAGCCCTGACTAACACAATCCATTTCTTTGGTTAGAATTTTCCCTTTTTTGGCAAACAAAAGAAATGGGAGAGTTATTAGGTGGTGTCTTGGAAGGGGAAACATCTAGGAATGCTACCCAAATCCCCTCCTGGGTAGCCTCAGAGGAATTTTACCTTGACTGGTCTTTTTAAGCTGCCCCCCCCCCCACTTCTGAGCTACTGAAATACATTCTAAGTAACTTAACACACAATAATAAGCCAAAGTTCTGTAAGCAGGGGAGAGGGCCCAAGTCTGAGTAGACCCCTCGTAAGCATGTTAATGCTGCCTACCCCTTGTGACACCCCTCACCTTACCTAGGACAGTAAAATCTAGATATGGCTGCGTGTACAGCAACCCCCTGTATCTGTTGTAGGTGAAGCAAGAGCTTCCATTATAAGCTAAAATGAAAGGTATTAGCGGGAGATTTAACACGTACACTCGCACTCAGAGTTACAAGGTGTTAATGAGCGAGACATGGGAAGGCAGGCATTTTCCCCTACTTGACTGTCTGGTTTTATACTCTTGGTGCAGAAAATCTGAAACCTCTGGCTGTGAGACCATGAATCAGGAGTTTCCTGCCTTGTGAACGATGCCATCCTTAAGGCGAGGAGCTTTCAGGGAAATTCAGGAACAGTGACGGTGACTGTTGGCAGCAAGCAGGGTTCTGGATTGACTGCAGAGGGGAGTGTGTGAGCTGACCAAAATGGAGCACGAAGAGAAGTAACTAAATTATGTTTGACAGTCTTTCCACCGCAAAGGAAGAAAGCTTAATGATGCTGTGGTTGGAGAACCAGCAGCAACTGGTGATATATTAGTTGTAGGTTGGTGAGCAGAGACATGAATCCAACAAGACCGGAGGACTATAGATGAGGTGACAAAGACCAAGGGGGGGGGGGAGACTACTTGCTCAGGACATAATGAATTTTAGTGGCGACAAGATAGTCAACTAAAGTGACTGACTTGACATTAAAAATCATCACTGTAATCTATGTGGCTCTTTGAAGCCTGAGTTTTATCAAGGCAAAAAAAAAAATCTATAGTTAACAATGAATTATTTCTCCTCTTTGCTTTCCTGGCATCCATCAGTACATAATTTAATTATGGAATCTACAGGCTGGACCATGGACATGAAGAATGCTGTGTCTTCGCTAGTGAGGAATTAGGGAGAACCAACTGTTTATTTTCATCATTCTTCCTCCGTGGGGCTAAATGAGTACAGTTGACAAGCTTTTGTTTGGATTAGCCGTTGAGACCGGGGGATGTGCAGATTTGAAGTCATGATCATTACAGTAGCTTTTATTTATGGGGTATGGGGGAGTAGCTGCAAGTGTGGATGGGACAAACAGGGACGCTTGTCATTTTGTGCTGGAATTTCCTCCAGCTTTAGGGGTCAAACATCTGGGTCCAGTAAACGATGTTGAAGAAAATCAGATGTGGTTCCTTGGGGTGTATGACCTCTACAAACTTTACCAGGGGACTGTCAAGCAAGCAGGGGTCCACCTGGAGCGGCTGGGGAGGCATTAGCTTGTACCTCAGGGTCTTTCACAGGTTTAGAGAGTTAACTCTAAACCTGGTCAACCAAAAAAAAAAAAAATGCAAATGCGGTTTCGAAGTATGGGGCCTCTGGGCACAGCTGTTCCACCCAAACCCTTCTAATATGAAGCTACGAAGCAATTGCTGGCTGGCTGATTCTAGAGATGGGTAGAAGGATACAGCCTGCGGGGGTTTTTGTTGTTGTTGTTTTTCGAGACAAGGTTTTTGGGTTTCGAGACAGCCCTGGCTGTCCTGGAACTCACTCTGTAGACCAGGCTGGCCTCGACCTCAGAAATCCGCCTGCCTCTGTCTCCCAAGTACTAGGGTTAACTGCGTGCGCCACCACTGCCGGGCTTATTATAGAGTCCAGAACCCGGTCCCTCCATTCCCTGTCCCTTTCAGGTCCGCGGCAATTGGAATCTTTGGATCTTTTGTAACTTAACTCCTTAAGGAAGTTGGTGATGGATTCAGAGGACTGGGAGGGGCAACTAAAAAGCCGGGAACTTTTAAGCCGGTGGGTAGGTGTGGCCAAGCGCGGTGCCTCCCTGAGCCCTTACCTGCACGGCTAGTGCAAAGAAGAAGAAAAAAGCCCTGGACAAACCTCACAGGGAGCCGCAAAAGTCACCGCGACACTGGAGTCCCGCTGCGGGACAGGCGCTGGCTCCCCGCCTGCAGGGCAGACTGCAGATCCTTTCTACAACGATCCGTGGTCACTGCTGCCCGGGGGCTCGTGTGCACCCAGGGGTCGTGACCACGTGGAGCTGCACGCCTTGCTCGTCCCACCTCTCCTTCCGCCGAGCTCCGGCCCCGCCCCTCTCCCAACTTCCTTCCCGCGCGCGCGGTGGTGGCGGCTGTGTGCAGAGGACGGTGCAAGCGTGGTCTGCACCTCGGAGGAGCGGACGGTGGGCGCATCCCCTCGCGGAGGACCCTGCTCGAGTGTGCTCACCCTGCACGCGTGGGCTGCACCCGGCTCGCCGCGGTGGAGGGAGGGAGGGAGAGAGAGAGAGGGAGGGTGTTTCCCGGGTCTCTTCTGGCGCCCACGTGGTGGGGAGGAGGCAGATTTAAGAACCGGGAGCAGAGTTGGGGGGAGCACTTGTTGGAGGTGGGGCAGTTTCTCCCTGGACTGGTGACATCCCTGCCTCAGTTTCCTGGTTCTGAAGCTGCTCGCGGGTGGGTGCGGAGCACCAGGGAGCTTTACAAAGCAAGCACCGGGCAGACCCTGGTGATGGAGAAATGTGACCCCTCCCCCTGCCTTCCCATCGTCCTCCAAAGCTTAAAGCAGGCGGGAAGCCAGTCAAGCCAGCGTGTCTCCCTGTTGAGCAGGGTTGCAGGGGTCATACCTGTTCACAGTAAATGTTGCCCAGTTCAGCAGCCTAAGTTTAATGTGTGTAGCCATCTTAAGATTTCTCAGTGAAGGGTATGACTTTGGTTAGACTCCCTCCCGCAGTTTTATTTTTGAAGGGATCCTCTTGCCTGAAGTCCTGTGACTCTTCCCACCACCTCTCAACCTCTCCCCTCCCCCACACCCCCTACCCCCAGTTTCAGAGACCATCATCTAAGGCCTGGCCTTGAAGCTCTCTGTTACAGAACCTGGTTTTAGTATGAGTGTTTTCTCTTGTCTCGTGTTTTCTCACTTGACTCATTTCTCAGAGTAGATTCATCGATTTATTGGAGGAATGAAGGAGGAAGGAATAGGAGAGAAAAAAAATAACCTGATTAGTTACTAAACTGGCCAGTTTGCAAATATTTGTTTGTTTATATTATAGTACACTGGGCTTGGAAGGCAAATTCCCTGAACTCTCTTGAGTTTGTAAGATGTGATGCTAATGCCTATTTTGGCTAGAGAGAGAGATTGATTTAAAGTGTCTGGAATCCATGTGACACATTTTTATTCCCCCTCCCTTGTTTATAAGGGAGGAAGTAAAAGATGGGGCACTTTGTAGTCAATATATAGGAATTTAAATTGTTGTTTTAAAAAGATTTAATTATTTTATATATATATATAATATACATATAAAATATATGTATGTATATGTATATATACACATACACTGTAGCTGTCTTCAGACACAGCACAAGAGGCCATTGAATCCCATTACAGATGGTTCTGAGGCACCAAGAGGTTTCTGGGAATTGAACTCAGGACCTCTGGAAGAGCAGTGAGTGCTCTTAACCGCTGAGCCATCTCTCCAGCCCAGGATCTGAAATTCTATAGGAAAGCAGGCAGTACACGAATTATTTGGAAACTTATAATCCAGACTTTTCAAATAATATATTTCTTAATGTTCTCTTACCCCAGGATGTTTTCTCTTTAAGTCTAGGGCTCATGATTTGTGATTTCTGCTTAGTGAGTCCCGCTGAAGTTGCCCAGAGTTTAGTGCTGATTGATGCAGTTCCTGGAAAGCAGATTGACAGCTGTTCTTCTCAATGTTTAGTGGCCTATGACTTCCACACCCAACATGAGTGACGCTAACTGCAAAAAAAGGAACGACTATCTGGAGTGGCCAGAGTATTTCATGGCGGTGGCCTTCTTGTCGGCACAGAGAAGCAAAGACCCAAGTTCCCAGGTAACCCGATTTCGTAGGAGGATGTTCAGATCCTCGCTGAGAGGTCCATAAAGAGCAGGTGAGGAAAATGGACAGTTGGGCAACTCAGAAAAGGGAAAGTAAATCGGGTTCATGGTCGGTATCCCTCCGCGGTCGGTATCCCTCCGCTGCTTCCGGGTCTTCTCTGTGAGTCCCCAGTGGCACATCAGCTGTTCATAGTTACAATGTTTCTCTCCAGGTGGGAGCCTGCATTGTGAATACAGAAAACAAGATCGTCGGCATAGGGTACAATGGCATGCCGAATGGGTGCAGCGATGACCTGTTGCCTTGGAGGAGAACGGCAGAAAATAAGCTGGATACTAAATATCCTTATGGTAAGGCTCCCGCAGATTCTACCCTGCTTTCTGTATGGTAGCCTGGTGAATGTTTGATTGAAAACTTTACTCACGCCTTTAATTCCAGCACTTGGGAGGCAGAGGCAGGCACATTTCTGAGTTCAAGGCCAGCCTGGTCTACAGAGTGAGTTCCAGGACAGCCAGGGCTACTTAGAGAAACCCTGTCTCAAAAAAAAAAAAACAAAAAAAAAAAAGAAAAGAAAAAAGAAAAAAAAAAGAAAACGTTAGTCTTTCCCTTCAGTCAATGGATGGGAAAGGGGAAATATTGTAGTGAACTACCCTATAATGTTTTAATTAATACGTTGATAACTTTATCTAAGATTTATATAAGTTTGTTTCCGTGCATGTGTGTGCCTGCATGAGTTTATTTTGTAAGCACTACATAGGTACAGGTGACCTTAGATGCTAGAGAGTGTCAGATCACTTATAACTGAAGCTTACAAGCATTTGTGGGCCTGCTGTGGGTGCTGGGAACTAAATGTGGCTCTACCTCAGGAGCAGTGAGTGACGTTTAACTGGAGGCATCTCCTGTCCCCATCTCTTCAGTTCCCAGAAGAGCCCCTGAGGGAGGCATGGTAATTATTATACAGGCTTGCCTGCTTGTCCCGACCTTGTTCCTGTTCTGAGTCTGGTGGATTTCACAGTGGCCTGTAGGTACCAGAGCGTGCGTGGAAGGCCGCAGCCCTTTGCTGAGAGAACAGGGGCACTTGTGAGGGGGCTCTGGAGGCTGCTTGTGTATTTTGGGAAGGCGGAGTCAGTTTGCCTAGTGGCGCTCACGCTAACCAAGCCGGGCTTGCCCTTGCTCTGCTGAGACACAGGATCAGCCTTTTGGCCTCGTGAGGACGTCTCTGGGAAGCAGTTACCAGACTGAGCTGGATGACAGGAAGTGTACACTTGCTCTTCCTGTGGCTTGAGTCTAGTCCCACGGTGGGCTGTGTTCAGAACCAAAGGTGGAAGTTTAGAAGGAAGTGAAGACCTTTGACTAAGCTCTTTCACTGTTCACCTTGAGATGAGGAGAGGGTGCTGGATTAGTTCCGTTTGCTGTGACCAAACTGGCAGAAATGGCTTATGGGAGGAAGGGTTTATTTGAGCTCTCATTTTCAGAGAGACTTTTACATTGGGGTGGGGATGGTATGACATTGGGGGTGACTCTGTCCTTGGCCTCAGAAGTGGGAGGTACTTACTGTCTGTTCACATCCCATGACCCAGAAGCCCACCTCTGAAGAACCGTGGGGAGATATAGCCTTTAAAGACCGATTCCCAGTGACCCATTTTGCTAATTAAACATTTCTTTTCCTTTTCTTTCTGTCTTTCTATCATTATCATCATCATCACTTTTTGTTTGTTCTTTTTTTTTAATTGTGAGGTTTTTTTAATATTTATTTATTTTATATATATGAGTACACTGTGGTTGTCTTCAGACACACCAGAAGAGGACATCAGATCCTCAGATGGTTGTGAACCACCATGTGGTTGCTGGGATTTGAACTCAGGACCTCTGGAAAGAACAGTCAGTGCTCTTAACCACTGAGCCATCTCTCCAGCCCTTGTTTTGTTTTTCAGGACAACATTTCTCTGTATAGCTCTGGCTGTGCTGGAACTAGCTCTGTAGACCAGGGTGGCCTCAAACTCAAGAGATCCTCCTGCCTCTGCCTCCACTGCTCCAATGCTGGGATTAAAGGTGTGTGCCATGCCCAACAAAAATCTCATTTATTAAAAAAAAACCAAAAAACTGTACATTGTTGACAATAGCTTCCCAAGCTGTGGACCCCAGTGTGATCCCCTGTGGGGACGCTCTGGATTGGAGCTGTGGCAGGTGGATCCCCCTCCAGAGATGATGTGGAAGAGACAGATTTGCTTTGTTTTGTTTTCTCTCCTCTGTCTACAGAGGTAATTCCAGAAAAGCATCAAATCGGGTCACATATGTCGGTTTCTGACTTCCTTCGTAATGTTACACCTGGTATTTATGTCTTAGAATGAACAGATGGTCTCTGTTGGAAGCAGAGTGGATTAAGACCATCTGAAAAGGGAAGAGTTGTGCCTTCCAGAAATCAAGTTGATGTAGGACTTGTCTCCTTTGTTGATTCTCCCCTGGTAGGCTTTTTTCCCTTTGTAGAGAGAATGCCTTGTCCAGTGTATTGGATGCTTCACCTGCCAAGCGTAGAGAGAATATATTGTGTGTTGTGTGGATGCGTCTTCTGTCAATCAGTAATCGATCTGATGGCCTATGGCTTGGGCAGGAGATGGGAGGTGAGACATCTGGGAGGCATTCTGGAATGATGCCAGGCGTGGGAGATTTTCCCCTGGGAAGAGGTAGACCTGTGGTGCTTGAGCACGGGTCACCAGCTGCGTGGCAGAATGTGGATTAGAATACATGGATGATTGTAAGTCCAAGGAAGTCAGAGAAGAGCTAAGAGGCCAAGGTGTTTCTAAATGCAACTTGAGTCTGCATCTTACTCCTGGGAACATGGGGCAGGGAGGAAGAACAAGACCAAACCTCTATACCTCCGGGCGCTTCTCATGAGCTATTCCGTGTCTGTGTTTAGTCTAACTTTTGCATTTTTACTAATGTTCCTGGATCTTCCTCTTCTTAAGCCCTGTAAGTTTCTTTATAAGCCACCGAGGGACATCCTGAATGTTTGAATGGAGAGAGGTTCCCAATGAAGAGAAGGAATCAGGGGTAGGAGTAGAGACAACCACAGAGCACTTGGCTTTTCAGGGTATAAAAAAAATGGTTCTATCGGAGCGAGAGAGATGGCTCGGCCGTTGGGAGCACTGACTGCTCTTCCGTAGGTCCTGGGTTCAATTCCCAGCAACCCCATGGTGGCTCACAACCTTCTGTAGTGGGATCTGATGCCCTCTTCTGGGGTGTCTGAAGAGAGCAATGGTGGTGTACTCATATACATAAAATAAATAAATCACTAAACGTTGGTTCAAGAGGTGAACAAAGCAAAGACTTAGGATGCTAACTCGATGTCAAGTTCTGTTAACATTAAAAAAAAAATGGCTCTATGACTACGGAGCTTTAATAGATTTCACCCCTGGTAGGAGCGGCAAGAACACAGACAAAATTGGGAGAGTTTAAAGCTGACTTCCGCGCCTAGCTGCAGCTCTGGGTTGTGAGTTATGCGCAGGATGTGCTGGCATATCTTAGAAACCCCGTCATCCCAGCCTTGCTTCTGTAAGCCTTTGATGGGAAGAAAGAGGGGAAATGATTAGTTGGTTTGAGGCCTATGCAAAAAATAACTTTTCACAGCACGGTTTTGATGTCCCGTATAAAAACCGTGAAAGCGGAAGGGTCGATATGTTAAAGATCTCCATTGAAATGTCTGACTTACCCCGTCACTATTTCACTGCGTCGGGACAGTGACTTCCTGCGAGCTCTGGTAAGGTGGGGTTGTTATAGACTTCAGTCTGTTGTGCTCGGGCTGGTTGCTAAAGATACCAGTGGGTAGAGGGCAGGGCTGAGGGGCCCCAGTGGTCACTGGGCACTTCTCAAAGCCTGTCTCCAGGCATTGAGAGCCCCAGGTGAGTTTGTAATAGTACCCTCGAGACCAAAGACTGAATTACATTCACACACGTGTGTGCACACACACACACACATATATACACATACACACTTACACATACACACCATAAAACACACACTCCACACACTCACACACATACCACAACACTTATATATATATATGTGTATATATATATATATATATATATATATATACACACACACATACATACATACACACATACCCATACCACACACATATATATACACACACAATCATACGGACTTATACACCACAATATACACACTCATCCACATAACCATACCACACACACATATACACACTACACACACACTCACAAATTTGCATACATACATACACAACACACTCACACACATATATACATCATACACACTACACACACACTCACAAATTTAAACACATATATACACAACACAACACACTCACACCACATACATTCACATAAACACGTACACCCCCCCCCACACACACACATTCACATACACACATACATAACACATACATAGATACATACACATACATACACACACACTACACTACACACACCCTCCCCATTGCCTGGTGCTCTGTACCTCCAGAGTTGACTTGCTTTGTTCTGAGGATGTTACCTTTTGTCCCTTGTGGAGAGAGTGCCTTTCAGAGAGGCTTCCCAGGAGGAATTAAACCCACACCGGCATTTGGCCAACCTCGCTGATTGTTTTTTATTGAAGAGCTGCTGAGTTTCTGCGCACTGGATGTCTGTCTCCATTATTCCTTATCATCCATACGATACCTCTAGGTTTTCAGAGCTCTTTGCCCTCACTTATCAATTATTCATTTTATGTGTAGCTGTGTTAGAATGTAGACAATTTTCTTCCACGAGAAGAAGCTTGTAATTTGATGTACCATAAAAATTGTAGAAGGTATTAAATGGTTCTTAAAAGGCATTTAGTATTACTGCCATCATAATACACCCAACGATGGGCTTTACGTCTAAATAATGATGACGGTGTGTGTAGCGTGCGTTCATTCTTGCCTTTCCTGGGCTTTTCAAGCCACTGAGAGGTGAGCGTTCGGATTGCCTGGGATCTAGGAGTGCTTGCTGTTGTTGAGGTGCTTTTAAAGCTTCTGTCTTAAGATTATGAATTTTAATTTAAAAAAGTAAGGGGATGTCCGGATGGTGTAACTTTTTCTTCCCTCACCTGAGATTGATCACCGAGCGTCTCCACAAGGAAGGATAGATACATGGATCCCTTAAAGATTTCCGAGGGCTCTCAACCACTGCGCTTAACTGCTGAGTAAGCAGGCCAGTAAGGCCGGATTTCTGTTGTTACCTGTTGGAGTAAGGAGAACCAGGTACGGTGGTGAAGCACATCTTCAGGGGTGTCTCCGAGGGCGTGTCTAGACAGGGCGGGTCTGGCACGCTTGTGGCTGAGGCCTGACCTGAAGGAATGACGGAAAGAGGAGAAAGCAGACCGAGCCCCAGCACTTCCATTTTGTATTTGGATCTGCTGTGATGGAAGTCAGAGGTCCCAGCCCCTGCCGCTGCCGCCGCCACCGCCGCCGCAGGCAGGACCCTGCTTTCTTCCCTTAGGTGACTCGGCCAGGTATTTTGTTAAGGCGATGCGGAAGTATCCAGTACCGAGACCCTCACAGAAATGGGAAAACCTCAAACCTTTGCCGGCAACAAAATACTGCACATCATCAGTGCTTACGTTAATAGCTTTGGTTTGTTGGTTTTTGTTTTTCAAGACAGGGTTTTTTCTCTGTGTAGCCCTGGCTCTCTGGAACTCACTCTGTAGACCAGACTGGCCTTGGTCCTTAGTACCCCATACCACTTTCTATCTACAACATCTACTCCTACCCCTTTCAAAGTAACTTCTGTTTGTTATACCCGGAGGGTGGTGTCTGATTCCTGTGCAGGGTCTCCTGTCTGTCTGTCTGTCTGTCTGTCATGGTTTTTTTTTTTTTTTTTAGATTTATTTATTTTATGTTTATGAGTACGCTGTAGATGTCTTCAGACACACCAGAAGAGGGCATCGGATCCCGTTAAGAGATGGTTGTGAGCCACCATGTGGTTGCTGGGAATTGAACTCAGGACCTCTGGAAGAGCAGTCAGTGCTCTTTACCGCTGAGCCATCTCTCCAGCCCCTATCTATCATGTTTAATAGACTGTACTTTATTTGGTCTTGGACAGTTTCATACATGTAAACCATACATGTATCTCGATCGTACGCACCTCAACTCCTCCCTCCTCCTCCCAGACACCCCAAAATGTCTTCCTCCCTCCTTCATTTCCTCCATCTTTTACATTTGGTTGACCCACGGAGTGCAGCTAGTGCTGCAGTTGGGATGCTGACTGTGCTCACTGGTTTGATGCCTGCCGAGTAGGTAACACAGCTGGGTGAGGTGAGGTAACAGTCAGGTCATGTCCAGAATGAAGGCATGTCGCAGCACACCTCCTCACCAGCTGCTTCTTACGTTCCTTCTGTCCCCTCTTCTGAGACATTTTCTGGGTCTCGGAGGGGACAAGTATTGATGTAGATACCCCATTTAGGGCTGGGCACCCAGTAGTCACTGTCAGTTCTTTGATTTGGCTGTGAGTCTCTGTTCTACCACAGAGAGAAGTTTCTGTGGCCAAGGTTAAGGGTAGCACTAATCTATAAGTATAAACAGAATGATAATATTGATATGATAACAATATGATAATAGCAATGGGTCCCTTCTAGGGCCATCACCTCTCTCGCCCTGGGCTTTGGACTTTGACAGTATCTAGGTGGTGGCGCACGCCTTTAATCCCAGCACTTGGGAGGCAGAGGCTGGTGGATTTCTGAGTTCAAGGCCAGCCTGGTCTACAGAGTGAGTTCCAGGACAGCCAGAGCTACACAGAGAAACCCTGTCTCGAAAAACAAAACAAAAAAGACAGTATCAGGTGAGAATTCCCTCCAGTGCAGCTGGCCTCAAATCCAACCCAGAATGGCTGGTATTCCTCGTAGCTTCGTGCCGCTGGGTTACCCGTGGCCATTTGGCCTAGCAGGTTGGTTCTGTAACATGAGGGTTCGCTGTTGGGTGATGGGTGATACTGCTGATACTCCCTCAGGGTCAGAGTGACTTGGTTCCTGCCCCTGGAACAGGCAGCATGCTGGGTTGTGAGGCTTGTTTGTATAGTGTGGTGTGTGTGTGTGTGTGTGTGTGTGTGTGTGTGTGTGTTACTTGAAGTTCCTCTTTTGGGAAAAGTTCTCCGGGCAAAGGTTAATGACTCCTTGCTAATCAGAGCCAGTACAAGTCCTGGAGGCTAGGGTGTGTCCATACCCTTAGCAAAAATGGTAAACACTATGACCTTAAGGCTGTGGGAAATAACTCTGAAAACTTGAGAGTGTTTACTCTTTCTCTACTATGCAGAATATAAGGATGCAATATGAATTATATGAGGGGCTTCAAGGACACACGCAAGTGGGTTTTACACTAGGCCACCTCTATGAACAGAGAACTACACTATAAGCCAGCTTGTCCAGGTGATATTAAGGAAGGAGATAGCGAGATTTGGGGAGTGTTTATCGCGGGCTTATTGTCTGCTTACCAAGGCACACAGATTCCTGAGTTCAAGGTCTGTCTGGGACCTTGCAAGTTCTGGTTCAGGCCCTGGCAAGGTAGAAATGGTAATCTCTCGGGATGGGATCCCACCCAGCTAAATGTATTTTCTATGTTTACAAAGGCAGGCAGATCTCTGATATGCAAGGTTAAGAAAGAAAAAAGGATGTACTTGATGCCTTTTTCAAAAATGGAGGCGGGGCTAGGGTCCGGGTTACTGATTCTTAGGATAACCTGGGGTAAATGATTGAAGTGAGATGTAAATAAAAGACCCGGCTTTTGGTCTGCACGAGATGAGCTGCCCAGAGAGGTTTTTAGAATTTTTATTCCAGCAAGAGAGAGCTGTCTCAGGCAGAGGGCTGTCTGGAAAGCTGTCTCGAGCAGAATGTGGACTGTCGGCTCAGATACGCGATTGACTTCGAGCTGTCTTTTCAATGCTCTCAAACACCTCTTCCCTCAAAACCCGCTCTCCAAACCGAGGGTGGTCCTTGGCCGGTTCCTTCATAGAACCTTCTGGTACTGTGAAAGCTATTTAGCAGGGGAGGAGATTTTAGGTCAGCTTCAGTTTGATTTTTCTATCTGTATCCAAAGTGTGTTCTTCATCAGTAGGGTTTTTATCCTCTAATTCTGGTAGACACCTAAAAACATTGGCCGTCGGTATAGTTACTTCCTGGAGATCAATATCTCTGAGGTAGAGGTGGTGGCTGGCCTAGTGTAAAACTGAAAACCACTGGCATGTGACTTAGGTTAACATTTCTTTAAAGAGTGCAGCAGAAGGCTTGTCATTCTAGAGTTCTTGAGTTGACAGCCTGAGTCCAGCGTGATGTAATTTGGAGGCGGAGCTCTTGGGAGGTGGATAAACTTTGAAGGTTGAACTCTCATGACTGTCACTGAGGGCAATTGGGTACTTATGAAGGGACCCCAGAGAGGGCTCGTGTGCTGGCTGGTCGTGTGGGTCACCTTGACATAAGCTAGAGTCATCAGAGAGGAAGAAACCTCAGTCGACGACATGCCTCCATGAGATCCAGCTGTGGTCATTTTCTCCGTAATCTATGAGGGAGGGCCTGGCCTATGGTGGGTGGGGCCATCCCTGGACTAATGGTCCTGTGTTCTATAAGAAAGCTGACTGAGCAAGCCATGAGGAGCAAGCCAGTAAGCAGCACCCCTCCATGTTCCTGCCGGGTTTGCGTTCCTGCCCTGACTTCCTTCGGTGATCAACAGTGATGTGGAAGTGTAAGCGGAATAAACCCTTTCCTCCCCAATTTGCTTTTTGACCAAGAAAAAAAAAATGGTGTTTTGTTGCAATCCTAAATAAGACAGCTTGCTTTCCACCATTCAAGAAGATAGTAGATTACAAACCTGGACTAGGGCCCTCACTGGAAGTCAGCCTGTTACTGCTCCTGGATTCCCCATCATCAGAACAATAAGAATTAAATATGGTATTTTATCCTGGCAACCCAAAGTGACTAAGCCAGGGAGCCTGAAAATCATGCTAATCTTGAGTTTACATGATTTATTAATTAATAACACATCTGAATTCCTTATTCATTCCGTAAGCTTGAAGTCATTAGCCTTGATTGACAGTTTGTGGGGAGAAAGGCAAAACTCAGTGCTTGCAGCGGGGCGGAAAGGCAGCCTCTCCTGGGCTGTCTCTCCTGAGAGACAGTTTTTTTCAAGGGTGTTTTTGTTCTTCCAGCCTTAGGATCAAAACTTTATGAAACTGTTTGAGTATAATGAAATTTTAATATGGAAAATGAAAATCCCCCTGCTGAAGAAACTGTTCAACTCATTTCTCCCTACCCCACCCCCCAAAAATCCAAAAGCTAGTGTGATGTCTCCGCCCGTCAGTGGCAGGGAGAAGGCGGGGCTGTTCAAGCGAGCGCGCTCCGGAGGAGCAGTAATTAAAAAACCGTGAAGCAACAAATTTATCTAATTTGCCATAAAAAGACTTGGGATGGTTTTTATTTTTTATGAGGAAGAGGTGGGTTGCTAAACTCATGATGAAGTATTTAGCTGATGTTTTTTTAGTTTCTCTTTGTGAAATCCATTTCGGTGAAGTGCGTTTCATCAAAATACCAATGTTATGAAATGGAGGTTAAAATGCTCTTGGTAATTCAGATGTTGCTTGTTCTTTGTCTTTTAAAGAACAGTTTGGATGATGCATAACAGTTTGTAGACTCCGTGGCTGTAGTAGTCAAGTTCTCTGCGTGGTTAAGCTTCAGGGGTTTTTATTTATGCCGTGGTGTTTATTCTCCCACAAAGCCCCGCATTTGTAGCCTCGCTGTTTATCGTTGGTGAAGGACTTGGTGTGTGAGCATACCTCTTAGCTCGACTTTCTTCCTTCCCACGTCAGTCAGGAAACAGGATCACCATGGTGATCTTATGACGTGTGGTCCTCTCAGGATCCCAGTCCTGATGTCCCTGGGAGTAAGTGGCACCTTTACTCTGACTGCTTCGGGTGGACATGGAGTTGTGGACTCCTACCAGATTAGTTCCTTTGTCCACAAGAACACTCTAAAAGAAGGTGGTGGTGCTGCGGCTCAGGGCGGCCGTAGCAGGCGAGCGTTCTTACTGCTCAGGTGTGAGGTGCTCAGGCCAAATGCCCGGTACCCTCAGGAAAGAAGCAGGGCGTGGCTGCATAACCCTGCAGCCCCAGAGCTGTGAGGGCTGGAGACAGGAGGATTACTGGGGTTTGCTAGGAGATAAGACACTGAGTGTCCTTCTCTGGCCTCCGTGTATGCACAGGCATGCATACCCACACAGACATGTGCTGCACACGTGTGCGCTCACACACAGGGAACATGGTGGTACAGGGAAGCAAAGGTTGAAAAACCAGGAATTAATCCAGGTGACCGAGCCACATGGCGATCGAGCTCCACCGCTTTGGCCAGCACGCGCCAAAGCTTCTTTAAATTCTGTATTTAAATTTAATCTTTATTTTTTTCTTACTTAGCATATTGTTAAGTGTGCAGAGATGTCATTTCAGTGACTACGTAGCCGTTACCCCTTGAACACTGACATTTCCCTGACTGCCACGCTTGTGATGGATTTCTCTGGCATCCAAAAGGTTAGTCTTGAGAAACTAATTTATCAAGAAGTTGGGAGGCTGATCCTTCTTAAGCCGAGACTTCCTCGTCACTTGTAAAAGCGTCTTAGTAATTAAGATCAAATTTGTTCTTACAGTGGAAGCTGAATGCCCTCTGGTTTTGTTAGGCAGATCCGTGTGGATTTGATGATTCCTTGTTTCTCTTGGTGCAGAATTTAATTTCATGTGTAGCTTCCTGCCATTTCTTCCCTGCCTGGCCGTCCCAGAGTTGCAGCCTGACAACAGATCTAATTGGAGACTTTTGTGCAGCGAGCTAATATAGCCAATGGAGAGACCTTTGAGCCCTTGTGAAGGGAGGAAATCAAGTAGATTTCTTTTCGTGATCAACAGGCAGGTGACTGTGGTGTGGTAGCTCAGGTATGTTGGAGTCTTTTCCTAGTTGCCCATATTACCCAGTATAATTGTTTGTAAGATGCCTTCGGAAAGGAACAAATAAGTTTTATTGATGTATATCATTTCAATAAAATCAAACCCGTTAATTTTATTTAAAGCATCAGTGATCATTTCATTGTGAATATCTAGAAAAGATGGACAGTAACAAGACAATCCCAGTCCTAAAGGACAGATGTAGGAAAGCTAAAACGCTTCTCTGTGTTGATTAAACCCTGCCGTATACAACACCTACATGTTTATACAGTGATCGTGAAGCCTGCTCACCTCAGAGAGGCAGGAAATAGTGGCCAAACGAGTGTTAAGGCAGAGTTTCGAACTCTACCTCCAAATTCAAGATTTGCAGAAAAGTTAGTATTTTCAGGAGAGTTGGTTAACCGCCTAACATTCCTGCTGCTGTCATGCTGGTGGGCGTGTCTTACCAGGTTGTTGGTGGTTATATACCCCATGAGACTGGGGTCCTGTTAGCTGGTGAGACTGTTGATGACCTGACAACCCCGCCTCCAGCGGCCTTCCACCTACCTTAGCATTATAAAAGCTAACCAGCAGGACATGCCTACTTGATTTCTCTGTGTCCTGTGACAGGGTGTGGTGGTTTCAGCAGCGATCATTACCACCAAGTAAGTTCTGGTGGGTAACCAAGAGCAGTAACAATAGCCCGTGCGATTTCTGGGGCGTAGGAGACTCTGGTGGAAGGAAAGGGTGTCCTAAACCTGGCCCTGGGCTTTGTGTTTAATAATCTATGGTGTCTGGAGGAAATATCCCTTCCTTCTTCCCCTCTCCTGAATAGGGTAACTGGTCGATTCAATCTCCTCTCCCCCTACCTCTGCCCCGTGTGTGTCTCTGTGTGTTTTATAAAATAGGTTTCCATATGGGTTTTTCTTTCTTTTCTTTTTCTTTTCTTTTCTTTTTTTTTTTTTTTTTTTTTTTTTTATTGTTGTTGTTGTTGGTGGTGGTGGTGGTGGTTTTGGTTTTTTCTTTTCCCGAGACAGGGTTTTTTTGTATAGCCCTGGCTGTCCTGGAATTCGCTCAGTAGACCAGGCTGGCCTCGAACTCAGAAATGCGCCTGCCTCAGCCTCCCAAGGGCTGGCATTAAAGATGTACGCCACCACCACCCGGCTTTTTTTTTTTTTTTTAAGATTTATTTATTTTATGCATATGAGTACAGTATAGCTGTCTTCAGACACCAGAAGAGGACATTGGATCCCATTACAGAAGGTTGTGAGCCACCATGTGGTTGCTGGGAATCGAAGTCTTGAAGAACAATTAACGCTCTTAACCGCTGAGCCATCTCTCCAGCCCTCCATGTGTTCTGTCCCCTCTTTGACACCCCTCCCTCGGGACCCTCTAGTGTCCCAGCTTCTACAGGTATTCCCTACATGAGGTTGGTCCTTCGAGACCTTTTGTGACTCCCGCAGCGGTGCCTCTTTGGAACAGATGCCTGCTGGGCATTGATGCGTGCTGACTGTTGGTGAGAGCAGAGGCTAGCCCACTGCCACCCTGCCTTTGGAAGGCGGCTACTTCACAGAGGTGCTCGCTTCATTTTTTTTTATCTCTGTGCCTCTTTCCAGTGATAGATGCCATAGTAAATGTAAAATATTGAATACGATAACTGAGTATGAATTTTTAAATTCCGCAATTAAAACTCGTTGTTGGAATGCCATTAATTTTGAGTTTAGGTGAGCGAGGGAGGCCGACATCTCTGCCTGTTCTCCCTCTGCGGATGAGTTAATCACTTTTTAGGAATTAACACAAATACAAACGAGTCACCTGTTCTTCAGCCAGCTTGAGTTTGTCAGCTAACAATGAGGTTGTCCCCTCTTGCGTCATGTTGATTTCCTTTTAGAAATACAATGTATTTTATCAGTCCCTGGCTTCCGGCAGAGTATTTCTCCGTGTGTTCCTTTACCCACTTATTCCAGGGACGCTCTCCAGATATTATATCTGGATTTCCCAGCGCAGAGATCTGTCCTATGTGTCTGTTGTTTGGAATTTAGCAGGCCACCTGGGTGGACGGAACCAGATTTGTGGAATAGGGCTTTGGGGGCAAGAGTGACCACACGAGCCCAACTGTGATGCAGTTACAGCAGGAGGGATCTGGGAGGTATCAGGTGCTGGAGCCGGAGGAGCAGGTAAGACATACACAGTACAGGCAGTGTGGAGACAGCATCCAGCAGATGGGTGGGTAGTGTGGAGACAGCATCCAGCAGATGGGTGGATACGGAGCTGGAGAGGCAGATCACTGCTCCCAAACCGTTGCAGGCTATAGCATACTGAAGTGGAGCTGACTGGAGGAGGAGCAATGTCTGGGGGAGAGGAGGAAAGGCTGGGGCTCCCGTGCACGCTGGGGATGAGTACGAGAAGATCCACCTTGGTGACTCCCTCGCTGCTGGGTCTCCGTGGGTGTAGCGAGAAGTGAATGTTACCTGTACAGAGACCGGAGGTTCTGACCCATGAGAACTCCAGCACCGGGAGGTGGGGCACACTGAGGAGCGCAAGAGTGTGACTTCAGGGAGGGCCCCAGAGCTGTGTTTAAGAAAGAAAGCGGGGCGTCTTCCACCCAGTCCAGGGCTGCCGGGAACTCTGTAGATTGAGTGTGTGTGGATTTATCAAGGTGTCGGCATGGCCAGCAGCACTTTGAACAGTGGTAGGCTTCAGAACCTAAGAGGAAGACAGAAGGTGATAGAGAGGGGTAGACAGGGTTGTGACACAAGTGGCCAGTATGGGGCAGACACGGGATTGTGTAGTTTGTGAGGTGTAGGAGATTTTATTATCAGGCGTTTGTTGATAAAATCATTCAGTGGAGCAAGAGAAACCAAGAGAAGGAAAAAGAGGTGAAGTGTTTCGGGATGGAGGAGGGGGTGGCGTCCCAAGTAGACTGGTTATGAGAGGAAGCAGAGAGAGCCTAAGGCAGACAGGGGCAGGTGACAGTGGCCATTGCAGCTGCACTGGGGGGAGACTTACAGCAGAGCTGGAGCAGGAGCCAGCGTGAGGGGCAGACTGGGGTGCTGAGGGCCCGTCCTAGCCATGGAGGGCAGTGTCCTCAGGAACTGCATGCAGTGCAGACCCCCGAGTTAGGTTGGCTCGTCCCACTCTTCCCCCACGCGGAGGTTGTCTGGAGCAGGCCTCGTGGAGCTGGAGGTAATGAGCCCCAGAGCCGGGTCAAGTGCACTCCCAGCAGACCCTTTAAAAGCCGGGAACCCGAGAGGGGAGTTTGGAAGCCTTTGTCATGTGTATTTACTCTACAGCCGGTCAGGGCGACAGTGATGGCACTTTGTCCCTCCTGGTACCTTTTCAGTACCTTCTAGACATTGCGCGTGTGTTTCATGTGAACAGTAGGAAGGGAGTCGGCCTGGCTCAGCCATGGATGAAGTGCAGTCATTTCTGCAGCCTCCTCCTTCTGACCTGATTGTGCGCCCTTAGCACATAGGGAAGCAATGTAATTAGAGTTCTGGGGGCTTTATTATCAATAATGGAAACACCACAGTCAGAAATGTCTTTACCCCTAAGCACTACCATTGGGGCTAAGTGGCTTCCCTGGGTGCCCTGAGTTGTTACCAGCAGCTCTGTTAAGAGGCAGAAGAAAGGGGCAGAGGATGGAGCGGGGACAGAGCAGCAGAGAGGGAAAAAGGAACATGGATTCCTGGGGTCCGTCTGAAGTGTACCACGCAGGGCCACCCGCTTACTCCTGCCCCCTCCCCCACAGCCTAGGAAGCATTCATCTTAGTTCCCAGGAGGATCTTTTGCTCTGTGTCCTTACTGGAGTGTGAGGGGGGCGGGGAGGACTTTTCTCTCCATCTCCCTGGTCAGGAGGCTGAAGGTCCATCGATTCTGAACCGATGAGGTGGTGGGTGATAGATGCGCCAAGTGGGTCCCATCAGGAGAAAAGGCAAAGCCAGCAGCAGCTCTGAGAACCGGGGTATGGTGTTCCAGTAGATTCAAGGCCAGCAGCCCTGCTTGGGGCTGGGCCACTGCGGGCTTGGGTCAGTGGTTCGCGGATGTTAGAGAAGTTTGTGCTCGGAGTCAGAGAGCCTAGACTGCTCTTGGGTGAGTAGCTTGTGCCTTCTGTTCGAAACCTGGACTCCTCTCCGGCGACATTTCTAGCAGAGATCTCGTCTGTGGGTGCAGGCTGGAAATAGAAAATCATAGGCATTTTTCAGCCCTGTGGCTTGGTTTTTATGAATTGTCTTAGTTTCGTGTTTTTCAGTTTTACATGTGTTTTTCATTTTTGCATGCATGCTGCGCTTCTGGGTCTCAAGCAGAATGTGTCTGTCCTTGACGCCAGAAGGCAGTGAGATTGTATTCCTTGATCCCCTGAGGAGAACGGTCACCTGCTAAGTGTGAGGTTAGCCTTTAGGGTGCACACATAGCCCACTAGTTAGCCAGGTAAAAGTTCTGTGACCAGGATGCCCCCTCCCCCATACCCATCTCCTAAGTGTCTTAGGGACCTCCTAGGGTCCCTAAGGGGTCCTTTATCTGAGAATTCTTTTTCTTTCTCCCACCCCCGCCCCCAGACAGGGTTTCTCTGTATATCCCTGGCTGTTGTAGAACTCACTCTGTAGACCAGGCTGGCCTCGAACTCAGAAATCCGCCTGCCTCTGCCTCCCAAGTGCTGGGATTACAGGTGTGCACCCCCACGCCCGGCCAGCAAGTCTTTTTCATTGCAAGTCTTTGTACCTTCCCAAAGAAAGGTAGAATATGGTCATTCTGAGAGACTAGGGGCTTGATGAAGGCTTTACCCAGGGTCGAGTAGTCTCAATCCAAAAAGGCATTTACAATCTAGACACATCTGCAGAAACAACATGACTTAGGGATCCAGTTTCCCATGTGCCTGTGCAGATTGCATGTAACCCCGTGTTCTGCATTTTCTCAACACCACACATCTGTAATCCTTTTTCCTGAGGGACTTGTAGTGTTTGCTCCGTTCTCTGGTGGGTTCTGAGCTCTTGGGGACAGGACTCTCTTATTCTTGAAGCCATGGAATCTAGTTCAGACCTGATTGGACTGGACAGCGTTTACCGCCAGAGTTTAATTAAAACGTACTGGGAAAAGTTGAGAGTTTTAAAGTTTCCCTTCTGGGCTGGGTGTGGCCAGGCACGCCTTTAATCCTGGCACTGTGGAGGCTAATAGGAGGAAACCCAAAGTTTCTCGTCCACTATAGTCCAGTACTCAGGGATTACATCTAATTTGACTGAAGGAAGAACTAAGAAGGCAGAAAGGAAAAGGGCTGGAACAGAGACTGCAAAGGGCAGAGGAGTATGAGGAGAGCCTTCCAGGGAGGCCTGGTGGGTGGGATCATCCCCGCAGAACTGACGTAACGCTTAGCTCCCTATTTATTTCTTCCTCTCTATTGCGCATCTATTCTTCAGACCCTTGGAAAACCTGCTAATTAATCAGCCTGCTTTTACCCTTGCTATAGGAGAAGACCAGGTACAGGTGTGTGGAGGGTCACACCCTGCAAGGGACACAACTCGCAAGGAATTGATCCCTGCAAGGTAAAAATGAACTCAGATCAGCAAGACTTAACCGGTACTGGGTCAGACACTTCTGGAATCTGACACCAGGCCGTTCATTGCAAGCATAGTAGAGTCAATACAGTTTGTAAGAAAAGTTTCCTGGGGTAAAGCAGCGCCCCCAGTGCCTAGGAGGATTAGGGTGTGTCTGTATCAAAACTCATTTGCGAAATAGATGTGGCTATGAAGAAGGCTACTCTAGTTCTAGAATGGTGTGGTCTCTGACCAAGATAACGCAGAGATGAGAAGGTTGTTGTTCAGTGCATGTGACATCTCCCCTGTTGACTGAGAGACTGGAGCAAAGATAAAGGTCTAGAGAGGGGAGTGGGGGCATTTGGGTGAGGTCTCACAGCAAAGGTCACCAGGTCATGAACAACACCCACTCCAGCCTTCTGGGTGGACACAGGTGTTCGTTTCTTCTTTGAGGAGGTGGCCCTGCGGTGAGGTGGCCCTGCGGTGATTGACATTCCTGGTGTCCCTACTGATCTCAGTAGTCACATTGTTTGGGAGCATGGTCTAGAAATGTTGGCTTCTTCTGATTTGGTGGTAGCCATAAAATGTGGTCCTTTGGGGTCAGGCGGTGTCTTGCGGTGTCGGTTTCCGAGGCGAGGCAGTTGTTAATTATTGACTTGGAGGAGAGGGACTTGAAAGGCTGGCAGTGACATATGAGGCCTTGTCAGGGTATCTTTCAATAATTAAGAAACAAGTAGTTGAAACTCCATTTTCGTTCTAGACACTGAAGCGGTTCCTTAGATGGATCCCAGAGGCGCGAGTGCCTACCCTCTTGGTGAAAGCATCCATCAGGCACCTGGACATTAATGAGAGCGGAGGGGGAGAGGACCATGCTCCCGGAAACGTGCCCAGGCTTAGTGCCTCTGACACCTCCAGTGTACCCCAAGGAGCAAACTCACTTAGATTCTGATTTGGAGAATAATCACAAGTGTTGTTATCAGAACAGGCGGTATAGCTTGTTAATAATAAGTATGAATCAGCCTTAAATTGGGGTGCCCCATTTCATGTTGGTTATTAATTGCAAGGTCAAATCTAAGAAAGGGGAGCCTATCCTGGATTAGAAACAGGCCATTTCCCCCACCCCACCCTCGTCCGGATCTTACAGGACTGCAAGGTTTCTCCTCACGGCTCAGCAGGGGACTAACTAAGATCACAGTGTGGGGGAGGGGGCGTGGGGGGGGTTGCAACCAACTGCCGGGTGTATGTACAATCCTTCAGAGTCATTGGATTTTGTTTAGAGTCATCCGAATGCGCCTTTTTTCTATTTTCTTCTCTTTCTTGTTGAGTAACTGTAATATTACTGATGTCTAAAATAGATGTCGTATGAGTCTTACCTCGTATCAGATGGAAGTCAGATCTATAAAATGCAGAATCTCTTAAATCTAACAAGGACGGAGTACATCCTGTTAATTTGTCAAACTTCCTGAGAACCGCCTACACGAGACAGTGAGGATTAATCAAGCCCCGGTGAGAGAGAATTTGAAAAATACAGTTTTCTAATTATACAATCTTTACAGTGGGCCAAGGTTAATGCAGTTCTGAATTCTGACAGTTAGTAATAAAAGAAAGAAAGACAAGACCAAAGTGTATGAATCGCTTTATAATCACCTGAAACAGGCGCTGTGCTGATCGAGGTACTTCCTACACATTAATCTGGTATTTTTAAGCAGTTATTCTTTTTACATGAGGTTGGGGATAATTAAAGGGTTTGTCGCTCTGGGTGCTTACCCGACATCTGCATTATTTGGGGATGTCTTTTGGTTTTTTGCTTAGCCATAGACATGGATGTTTAGTTAATAGTGGAAAAATTCATTTTTTTTTTTTTTTGACACAATGGACCGCCTCGTAAGCTCTTTGTCCTGTTCCTGTGAGAAGCTGTCAGACAGAACCAGTCATGGTTGGTTTTAAGACAAAGGCACACTGTGGGCTGTGTTTCAGATTTGAGGTCCTCCCACCCCTCCAAGCAAGCAAGCAGATCCAGGTTCTAAGTCCTCTGATTCTGTGACTGGCTTGCTTTGGTAGTGCATGCTTGTAATCCCAGGACTTCGGCTGAAGAAAGGACTGAAGTTGGAGTCCAGCTCAGGCTCTATGGCAAGGCAATGTTTGAAAACCCAAAATACCACAGAGAGGGACAGGGACAGACAGAGAGAGAGACACATATGGGGGTGGGGAGATTGGGACTCAGATCAGGTAGTGGGGAGGAGAGGGGAAGGGCCAGGGCGGATAATTGAGGGAGTGGTTATGACTGAGGAATGTTCTAGGCATGTATGAAAAGAGCACAGTGAAACCTATTATTCTGTATAATTAATATGCCCTAACCCCCCCCCCCAAATTGGATAGAAGAAAACCAGAGGTTATATCTGCATTACAATGAGACAGCTATTTTTAAAATTAGAGTAGCGGTTATTGAAATGATTTCTTCTTGAGAAGAAAGTGAACGTGCGTGTGGAGTGTCTGACCTCTGCTGAATGCAGGAGGGCCGTGTACGTGTCTAAGGGAGAAGGAACTGGAGTTCAGGGAAGCTACCACTCAGCACCGATAAATTGAGGGCAAGCGAGGGGGGGGGGGGCTTGACGGCTTTGTGTAAAGAGCTGAAGGCAGGAAACTTGATATTTTAGAATTTGCATTTAGGGTTTATTCTCTCTCTCATATTTTCTCTCTCTCTTTCTGTATGTGTGTGTCTGTGTGTATGCTCGCAGGCGTGAGTTATAGCTTGTGTGATGGTCAGAGGACAGCCTCAGGTATTTACAGATATGAAAGCAACTTCCACACGAGCTGCATTGGCCTGTCCAGCTGACCAGGGGGCTTCTAGAAATCCACTGTCTCCTGTGCCACTGCCCTTGAGATACAAGCTGTGTACCACTGTGTCCAGCTTTCATGCCGGTCCTGGGCGTCTGAATTCACACCCTCGCATCATCAACAGAACTGTCTGACTCCCGGCCCGTGTTTATTAAGTTTGAAATACACTTTCCCAGAGCTGGTATTAATCACGCAAACAGAACGCTCACCTCATGGAAAACTCACAGGCCTTCTAATGGCCAGCCGCCCCTTGAGCCCTGGTGCTGGCCCCTGTGGAAGGGCCTTCTCCGTTCTGTCTGCTCTCGGGAAGACGTCAAAGGTTCGAGGAGAGGCCTCCAAGGCCAGGACAAGATAGGCAAGCCGGGCATGTGGTTCTCAGCAAGCTTTATGGCTTGAAGCCGCTTTGGGTGTTACCTGCTAGTGATGTGTGCAGATAGCTGAGAAATAAGTCCCAAGCATTCCGCTCTGGTGTACACTAAGCAAATTGGTCTGTTGTCCAGTTAAGGTTTAAAGTTTAAGGACCGTTAGTTAGGGTTTTGTTGCTGTGAGGAGACACCATGACCCTGGCAGTTCCTTATAAAAGAAAACATCTAATTGGGGCTGGCTTACAGGTCAGAGGTTTAGTCCCTTATCATGGCGGGAGGCATCGGAGGCAGACACACAGGCAGACATGGTGCTGCAGATGGTAGTTGAGAATTCTACATCCAGGTCATCAGGCAGCCCGGAGAGTCTGAGACACATTGGGCCTGGCTTGAGCTTCTGAAACTTCAGAGCTCACCCCTGGTGACCTTCCTTCCACAAAGCCACACTACTCCAACAACAAAGTCACATCTCTTAATAGTGCAGTCCCTATGAGCTCATGGGGCCATTTCCATTCAAACCATCGCCGACCGTGCGGCTTTAGGCTTGAGGCCCCAGTGATTGGTTCTCCACGGATGTAAGAAGTTTGAAGGAGTGTCAGTGATACAGAGGCTATGGAGAGAGAGCCCCCTGCCCCCCCCCCCACCCGAGAGTCAGACATTAGGCTGGAGAGGCACAAGGGCAGATTTGAGACCCTGAACAGAGGGAGTGTGGGAGCTTTATGGTGAGGCTGAATTGGGAAGTCCGGGGTGAGGGGTCCACGTTCCCTCAGGTTGGGGAGTCTTTGAACCTGCTTATGTGTGTCCAGGAGATCCTGGTATTCAGATAGGCCTTGGTAGGACGGGGGTCTGGAGGACAATAGTGCGTACTGGCTTCTGAAGTTAAAGGGGCACAGGACTGGGCAGCAGCACCTAGAGTCAGGTCTTCGGCCACTCTTCAGATCACGGAGTCTGTTCTGGGTTTGAACTTCCTGTCAGTCAGAGCCCATCCTCTCCTTCCGCAGCGTTGCATTGCTATCCCGTGACAGGATGAGAGAGAGAACGTCTGTTTAGAACTCCCAGGTCTTATTTCTACAAACCTCCCATTTCCTGCTGTGTCAGATGTTACCCAAGATCCCTGTTGCTTAGGGTGATTTTCACTAATGAGCCTCAACTTCTAATGATAAACTTTGTTCCAATCTAGACAAAGGCAGTTGTAGTCGCTGTGACAGTTTTTACAGTGGAAGACCCCATAATGCCGTGTAGTTAACAGATTGGAGTCTTCACAGGTCCAAATGACCCTATCACAGAACACTTAGTTGGGAAAGCTCGTTTCTGATATCTGAGTGAAGAGAATTTTTTTTTTTTTTTGATATCTGAAGGGAAGAGAACTTTTGCACTTTTCAAACTCACCATCAATAATTAGGATCTGCATTTTCTCCTTTATTTATTCAATAAATACTTAACCCCATTATGTCCCTGGCATGGCATTAGCCTCTGGGGTATGCTACAAAGAACTTAGTGGGTTAGGCTCTGTCCCCAAGAGGAACATAAAGGAAACAATTACATCTAATTGTTTTTAACACTGAATAGTGTCAATGCTTGCATCCTGTCATCTTGGTCACCAGGAGAGAAGGGGCTGTGGATACCTCTTGAACTGAGGGCCACTTGGCCATGTGGCTGCTCCAACCCTCTCTGAGCTTGCCTTCCCATGGCTTTTTATCTGCTAGTGAGACTTGGGGAACAGAACTCAAGCCTGTCTGACCAGTTGTGGCTCTCCGATGGTCTGTGATTTAATGAATCACAGATTGTTTCTTTAGCACCTTGGTTGGATTGCCAGAGAACAGCTGAGAACACTTTGTTTGTTTGTTTGTTTGTTTGTTTGTTTGTTTGTTTTCCAGACAGGGTTTCTCTGTATAGCCCTGGCTGTCCTGGAACTCACTCTGTAGACCAGGCTGGCCTTGAACTCAGAAATCTGCCTGCTTCTGCCTCCTGAGTGCTGGAATTAAAGGCTGAGGACGCTTAATTCCTAATTTGAAGATGTAAATATGCAAGACATTTCCTGAGACAGGAAATTCCTGGCCAATATCTTCTTGATAAAACACAGACTGCCCGGGTTGTCCAAGTCCCGTGCCCATGTGACACCAGGAAGCTGGTCCTTCGTCTTTCTAACTCTGCAGAGATTCTCAGTAGATGCACCTGACTGTATGAGCAGGTGGCGGTTAGAATGTGCAAGGTTGTCACCTTCAGCCGATCAGCATTGGATGTGGAAGCTGGTGGCGGGAAGTGGAGGGTAGGGAACCTTCTCAAGGGGACCCATGTTTGTTTTCTATGAGTCATATATGGTTTGGACCATGGTCAGAGACTCGTATACTCTCCAGTTAAGCATGTGTGTGCCTACTCTATGTTGGGGATCTCGGGAAATCCCAAAAAGCAGGGCTTTCTAGTTTGTTTGCATATTTGAATCATCCTACAATTCTTGTTGAATTAAATATTTAGTAAATCCCTCTGGCGGATTCGCTGCCTTCCTCAATGGTTTGTGTGCCTGAATGAAAGACACACTCCCTAGGTCGGTCGGCCTGGTTGTGTCCTAGCCTTAAGCCACAAACCCCAGAGTCATGGATGCCAAACTAGCACAGAAACACATGGGCTCCATCTATACAATCTCATATATATATATTCCGGTGGCAGTTTTGCTATCTGTCTCAATGGTTTGTGTGCCCGAATGAAAGACACACACTGTTAGTATTCTGTCTAAGCTCCAGCCCACAATTACCTGGCAACAGCCAGGTATGCCCCTCCCCATAGACCTGGCCCACTATAAAAGGGGCTGCTTGGCCCTTCTCTCTCTCTCTCTCTCTCTCTCTCTCTCTCTCTCTCTCTCTCTCTCTGCCTCCATTACCCCATTAACTCCCATCCTCTGCCCTGAATAAACTATTCTATACCATGTCTATGTGTGTCTGCTCCCTCAGGGGGAAGGGATGCCTGGGCAATGGGCCCGCCTAGGCACCCCCTTTCCCACACCATTCTCTAAACCCCTCTCCCTTTTTATGAACCTATCACACACAGCCTTTATATTTTGATAGGCCTTAGACAGTCCTAAGCTCTAATAGGTTTATCCAGCTCCTGCCAATAATCCCGAGTTGTCGCTTACTAAACTCTCTCTCTTGGCTGCCCTGGACCTCATGGGCTGCGCTCTCTCTGCTCCTTCTCATGGTGGCCATGCCTCCTGTCCCCCAGTGTTCACAGATAGGGAGTCTCTCTTTTCCTGGCCTGTGTGTGTGTGTGTGTGTGGGGGGGGTGTCTCCCTTTCCTCTTCCTCCTCTTCCTTCCTCCGTCCCAATCCCAGAAATTCCATGAACCTGTCCTTCCCAGCTGGTGACCGTTGGGGGCAGGTTCCCTAAAGCTACAAGCAGAGGCTGCAGGCACTTGGGGAGCGGGGGACCCAAATTAATATTAGAATATAAGCAGCATTAGACCAAACCCACGTAGGTTCTCTTAAAAATCTCAAGTCCAGACCATCTCTCTGTTACGGAACAGTGGGCGATCCTTTGGGATAAATGTGCAGCTACTTGTTCCTAGGAGTGTGCAAGAGAGTTGCAGATAGCACACCTGAACCTTCTGTAGGGATACGTGATGGCCGTGTGGTTCAGAGCTGTTTCTGTCCTGGAATTTTCTTCATTTCACTCCTGCGGTTAGGGAGTAGCAGCATCTAGCTAAAGGGACTGAGGGACTGGGAGCCGGGTCAGCCTCGGGAGGTGTGGGAGAGGAAGGAGGCTCCTTCCTTTGACCTTGGATTCGGGCAAGGATGCGAGCAAGCGTGACCCTCTGGAATCGCTGACGGGTGGATCTGTGTCTAGAGAACTTGACCGATGGTCATCGTCAAGTGGATGCGGGTGTTTTTAAAATGGAGTAGCTGGTTGTCCACCGGCTGTTTTTCTTTTTCTCGTGGGCTGAGCCTGACGAGGGAAAAACAGAGCCCTCAGGATAGACTCTCTCAGCTTCGCTCCTCTTCTTAGGCCAGGCGCCCTCGTAACAGCCATGCCGAATAGCCGTGTGCGTGCAGATCTTCACGCAAATGAGCCATTTTATGTGGACCATTTAATACCCCGGGGTCTTGTGGAGCCGTGAGGCATTGCTCCGCGTAGGGTGGGCGAAGGTACTTGACCCCCGCCCTTGCTGGCTGCTCTAGGTGCTCACCAAGGCCAGCTGCCAGCTGCTGGGACAGGTTCCCTTCCCCGGGCCGCCACCGCCCAGACAGACCGCGTGGCCCTTACGTGGTAGTTGCTGTTTTGGTTCGATTTATTTTTATTGAGTCTCTTCTGTGCTATTTCCAAGGTGGTGACAGACATACTTAGTAAACCTTTCACGAGCTATAGCCCAAGTCCTTCTTCTCCTTCGCAGTGTGCCACGCTGAGCTGAACGCCATCATGAACAAGAACTCGGCTGACGTGAAGGGCTGCAGCATGTATGTTGCCTTGTTCCCGTGCAACGAATGTGCTAAGCTCATCATCCAGGCAGGTAGGAACCGGGGGCCCTTCCCGGGTGTCACGTGTGCATCCGGAGCTCGGCTCCCGGGGTGCAGGTGTGTTTGATCTTCCATTGTTATTGTTTAGATCTAAATTAATTGCACTATCAACTTTGCAAGGTATTTCTCGTGTTTGGCTTCTGCACGGTGCCAGGTATGCTAAGACTAATTGCATCCTCTGTGATGCTTAGCATGTTTTTAATTTAGTTTGCAACTTCTTAAAACCGCAAGCTGCCAAAAGAGCAACACAGGCATTGAATATAATTACTGTCAGTTTGCCGTTCTCTGACATATTGTGCATAGATTAGGGGGGAGGGAGGGGAATGAACTTCTGTCAGAAGCAAGGTCACCTGGGAGTCGGTATATCAAATTTTAATTTGTATCTAATACATGGTAGATACGCGAGGATCTAAGCATATCTTTGCATATAAATATCACGAGGCTCAAACGTGATTCTGGGCTTTTCTCTATATGTTACATCTGCCGTAACCTACCATGCTGTAGTCTGTCGCCCGCACCTGTTTTTGAGCTGCCCCATCTAAGAATGAGCTATGCTTTATCTCCATAAAGCTCTTGGTTTGAGATGTAAAGACTTAGCATGTTCAGCCAGATGTACGGGTTACAGGGACTATTTATCATGAGACCCTGGGCGTCAGATCAGAAGTCTGTTAAGGACTCTATGGGTGTCCATGCAGCTGCTGCCGGTAACCTGTCCTTTTTGGGGGGCTTCCTTTGCTGGTTATGGGTGAAGAGGTTGGCAGTAGGTGCAGGTACTGAGCAGTGTATGTGGGCTCTGTGGTCAGCTGCCGCATCCCCTCGGAAGGGAGTCCAGAGCAGCCCTCGGGGTAAGGCCCTGGGGACTCCTGCTCTCAGGTTCCTGTGACCCAGGGAAGCAGATCCTCCCTTCCCAGAGCTGGGCTAAACTGGTGGCGGAACCCTTGTAGGTCTAGTGCTGCCCATCCCTGGATTAGCCAGCACTCGCCGCTCCCCACCCCCACGCTAGCCTCTTGAGTTAAGTAGTTGCTTTGTGAGAAAAGAATACTTCCTTACCTGAAGTAAAGAAAACTTGCTAATTGGACCAAGACTTTGCATTTGTATTTTTTTCTTTTTTTTAAAAAAAAAATCCATAAAGACTGGAAGGTGGCTTAAATACTCATCTGCTGTCCTGGGAAACTGCAGGTGAGTATTTTAGTGACTGGGCATTGTCTGCAAGCTTACTGGAAAAGGGTAATTAATCATAGGCACAGGCCTCCGTCTCTCTGCCTGTCTTCCACAGTTTCTGTCAGTGCTTATCTCCCACGGTTACCTTTCCAGGTATAAAAGAGGTTATTTTCATGTCGGATAAATACCATGACAGCGAGGAGACGACGGCCGCCAGGCTCCTGTTTAAATTGGCTGGGGTTACGTTCAGGTAGGTCAGGGGAACTGGTGTAGAGACGCATGCGGCCTAGCCTGAAGTTTAGTGCCTCCCATGGGGTTTGCCTTCCCACACGTGGGGCAATGTCTTTGGAAATGTGACGGCCCAAGCCTCTGAAGATTATTTTAGGTATAGAGTAACGCCAGAAGTATCTGGAGACAGCCTGTTTAATGATTATATTTTAATATTAGTGACTTTCCAGGTCTTAGACTAATTATGCAAGTAGCAAGAAATTTAAAAATTTACAACTTTTGGGCTGGTAGCGCTGAGCCTTTATGAATTTTGAATACATAAGGGCTCTAGCAGGGAGACTTTAGGATGAAAGCAGGCCGCCCCGGTGAGGCACCAGGAGTTCTTTCCCGAGCAACATTTTGAATTAAGAGCAGAAGCCCTTCCAATGTCTACGACTGTCTGCCGAGTGGAGATTGTGTTTTACTTGTAAGCGTTGCCATCTTTTATGAGTGGCTGGAAAACGTTTTTAGAATGGGAAGCTTTGCAAGTTGTCACTGTTTCTGGTCAGCGGTGATGAGACTCGCACAATGGGCAACTTACCCCGTTCCTTGCGCTCTTAGAGACAGGGGATATGTTATTTTCTGTTTTCTGAGACAGGGTCCCTGAATGAACAGGCTTTCCCTGAGCTTGCTTTGTAACCTCCTGCCTCAGTCTCCCAAATGACAGTATCTGCCATGCTCAGCTAGAAACGGGGTTTTTACATGATGCGTGTCTTGAAGTGTTGTGCTTTGGGTGCCCCAGTTTGCTATGATAAAACACTGACTGAAACCAACTCGGGGAGGAAAGACTTTCTTTGACTTTTGGGGTACAGTCGTGGAAGCCAAGGTAGCAGGTCAAGGCAAAACCTATAGGCAGGGACTGAAGCAGAGACACGGAGGAAGCTGCTGATGTGCTCTTTAATTTCCATGTTTTAGAAAGTCCCCAAGAGCACTTGGGAGGCAGAGGCATTCCGAGGCCAGCCTGGTCTACAAAGTGAGTTCCAGGACAGCCAGGGCTACACAGAGAAACCCTGTCTCCAAAACCAAAAAAAAAAAAAAAAAGAAAGTCCCCAAGTGTCTTCAGTTGTCGTAGACAGACATGTTGAATACAGAAACTTGGAGGAGGACACATTATTTGCATTTGTAGAACTTGATTTTAGAAAATCCGCCCTCACTTCAACAAGTTGTCTCTCTGTGTTAGCCGTTACAAGAGAACAGTCTACTGTGTTTGCTTTAGAGCAACTCCAGTTGGCTGCAGGAATTTCCTAGAAAATAAGATAAATACAATGGGGAAACTGTAATCGGATATCACGTTGCGCTGCTAACTTGTTAGAAATCCTTTGACTCCTGGATGATTCATGAGCTCCGATAGTTAAAGCACACACCAGCCAAGCCACCCCAGTCTCGTCTTCTCTGCTCGCCTTCCGCTCGCCTTCCGCTCGGGATGGCGCACTCTAATTGGCTCCTATAGAGAAAAAATATCAAGAGAATCCCAGGGCTTTTTTTTTTTCCTTCTGCACTAGAAATACAGTTTAAACCGAAATAAACAAATTGCTCTAACTACTCAGTGGATAATTCAGTTCCTTTCCATGTTTTGTTCTTCACCTTTAGAAAATTCACACCGAAGTACAGCAAGATTGTCATTGACTTTGATTCCATTAATAGCCAACCGAGTCAGAAGCCTCAATGAGTTGCGCCTCGTTAGAGCCCCGGAGGAAGACACACATACACAAGGGGCTTCCCGAGCCTGTCATCTTGAAGCCCCACATAACTTTTTAATAGCACGGCACACATAGGCTTCTAAAGACTATAAAACGTTGAATCTTCTCTACTGTCACGTGGATCTGTACCTGCACCAGCTGTTGATTAAGTTTGATTTGGAAGCTAAGGGACGGCCCACAGGAGCCTGGAGTGAAGGTCTCTCGACTTCCACAGAGCCTGCCTGCCTGCCAGCGACAAGGGTGACTGTACCACAGAGTGCCATCTTGCCATCCGCCAAATCTCAACAGCCGCTCCTTGCTGCTACATGGGCTAAAAGGACATACAAATAATTGCTTCTCGTTCTTAGCAGGGATGAGCAGGCACACAGATGTGAACATCTGGCCCAAATGAAGCATACCCTGCCGTGACATTGGAAGAAAACAAGTAGGCCCAAACGAAGCTAGCGTGAACACACCTGCAGAGCTGAGGAGACGTCTCACCCGGTCACATGAGGTTGAGGAGGGCCCTTGTCCTGGTCGTTGATCCCCTCAGTTCAGTTCACACTTTCCTCTGGTGGGTAGGGGACCCCTGCCGTTCCGGCTTCTTAGCCTTGGTTTGTTGGCCACATAGCACTGTTAAATTTATCCGAGGATTAAGTAGTTCCTAGAGGAGACAGCTTCTCACTCCCCCTAGACCAGGCGCTGTGCGGTGACAGCTGGAGCCGCATGGATGGGTGATGTGGGATGTCCCCCGTGCTGTGTCTCCTGCTGGTTGGACACATGTCACTGCTGTTCCACGTGCCAGCGTGGTTCGTTTCCAAGGGCACCCTACAACCAGAGAGTACATTCATTCCTGTCCTGTAAGAGGATTGTGGGAAACTCCGTGTGCTTGGAAGTGGTCCATGCCAGATCCTCATTTGTGCCTTCAGCCTCGCAGGCAGCATCTGCCTGGTGCCCCGCTGTGGACCAGGGGTGTGGGTGGGGGGTAGGGGATGGGAGGGATGGGGGTGAGGGGGTGCCCCACCGTGTATTCTGTTTTTAATTTCATTTAACTTCTAGCAAACAACGCTCAGCGTCTTTGATAATAGAAAATAGTTTCATTTTCATGGTTTTTATTTCGTCTCAAGATTTTTTTTTTTACATACTCTGTATTCTGGAACATTTTTTTGTAATTTGGATCTTTGCCAATATTATTAAAATTTTATTAAAATTTTCCAGCACCCAAGCGTGTTCACTTTTATTATTGTTATATATGCTCAGCTCTGCTTGTGTAGTTTCTGTATTGTCTGCAAAGCGCATTACGTGGGTTTGTGCTCAGAGAACACCAGAAGTGTTGATACCCTGTTCTCCCCAGGACTGGGGGTGGGGGTGGGGGGCTGGTTTACATTGTAGTCTCTTAAAATTGGAGTTTGGGGTGAGGGGGCCCATGTGGATGTCAGAGAACAACTTCCTAGTGTACGTTCTCTCGGTTCGTTCATCCTGCTCGGAATCAGGCGTTTCTCCTGTGTTGGCCCCTGTCCTGCAAACTCGCCAGTGCTGTCACATCCAGCTTTTGGGTGAGTTTCAGGAATTGAACTCGGATTTGAGCAGCAAGTGTTTTTACCAACTGAGCCATTTCCCTGTCCTGTGCTGCTCCTTTGAGGCCAGAATTCAGTGGTGAGAAAAGGCACTGTCGCCACCCAGGTTCCATGCCCGTTTCTAGTTTGTCCATAGGATGGCTAGGTCTCTCTGGTTAGTCTATCTGAGAGGTCTCAGACATTTTTATTATTCTTTTTTTCCTCCTCAATTTATTTCCCTTCTCCAAACCACTTGCTCCAAAATATGACAAAAACAATAGAAGAAAGAAATCAGAAAAGAGACAAAGATTGTAATTGTCTGTTACTACACGTTAGAAGTTAGTTGTAAGCCTCGTTAGCACAGGGTAATTTTTGTCTCATGCTTGCAGATAGGTTTCAGGGCTACTAAGTCATTAGCACATTTACTTAATTTTGATAGTTTGTTATCTTCTTGTCTCAGCTTGTTAGGTTGAATAGTAGTGAAAGACCACATTTTTTTTCCTCTTTTGGAGAGAAGATAGTGACAGGCTACTGTTGTTTGTGAGGTGCTGATATGTGGATGTGGGGGCCTCCATCTCTGAACCCTTGCTGAGCCTGGATTCCTGGTGACTGGATTGTGGGTAATTATGTCTGGTTTCTGCCTTCGCCTACCTCCAAGAGGAGTGGAATTGTCCTGTCCAGAGGATTCCGTATGTCAAGGCTCCGGCTAATAGACGGTTGCTTTGAACTGTTGCCTTTGGGAAAAGCACCCCAGAAGGAGGGTGTCCTGAGCACTCTCTTTGCCTCGCAGGCATTTCTGGATAATTGTGGTGAAGGAGACGGCATCTGAGAGCCGCTGCGGCCGCCTGTCATGGCTAATAAACCACAATGAGGAAACCATCTCTCACAGAACTGCTGGCAGAACTACATTAAAAGGCAAAAGGTAGAGCGACTCAGCAGGAGCTGTTTGCCTGACATTTTATATATCTCCTTCCCCCTTTTTGCTCATGTTCTTAAAGACTGAGACCTAGCAATGAAAATGACCTAACTTGTTACCCACGTTTCCTAATTACACAAGAAGCAGTAGAAGACAAGCGGAAACACAGAAAAATCTCAATAACAATAACAGTAATAACAATAACAATGTTACCTCCAGAGGCCTGTTCTTATGTGCTAGAGATAAATGTCTCCTGATGCCTGTATCTACCAGAGGATTAAAAATACTTAGGATGCCGGGTGGTAGTGGCGCACGGCTGTAATCCCAGCACAGAGGCAGAGGCAGGCGGATTTCTGAGTTCGAGGCTAGCCTGGTCTACAAAGTGAGTTCCAGGACAGCCAGGGCTATGCAGAGAAACCCTGTCTCCGGGGTGGGGGTGGGGGAATATATTTAGGATGAAGCCAAATGCAGAGGCAGATCTGTAATCCCAACACTTGAGAGGTGGAGGCCGCACTGTGACAAGTTTGGGTCCACCCTAAGCTACATAGGGAGACTTAAAAGCTTCCTGGTGGCACATGTGTGCCTTTAATCCCCAAACTTGAGAAGGAAGGAGAGATAGGCACATCTCTGGTCTACGGCCAGGGCTGCACAGAGAAACCCCATCTAAGGGGAGTGGAGTTGGGGGATGGGAGATGATAAATTCTTACAGAGTCCAGGGGATTCAGGGAAAGGATTTTCTTGCTTTTGGTACTAGACAAGTTTTATTATTTGTAGTTGATGTTTTTTAAAAAGCAGTAAGGCCAACTCTAAAAATGGTGGTTTTCTAAGTGATTAGCAGGACAGCCTGCCTCCAGCTCAGTGGAAGAACAGAACTCAAGTGAGGAGTACTGTGCAAACTCACGGCATCTGGCAGCTGCCCAGATTAGCTGCAGAGGTGCGGGCAAAAATATCCCCAGGCCCAGGACTTGGGGCCTGATGACACTTATAGGGAAAGATAGCACGTCGGCCTCCATGACAGCTGCTCTTTCAGGCAGCTGAGTCTCCAAGCGGTCACCTTGTGCTGACTGTGCATTGGAATCTCTGATGCTACCGACTTCGGCTTTGAGCTGATGCTGATGGCCAGACACCAGACGGAGACTGATGAAGCCCTCTTCGACCAGCCTCTCTCCAGCTGAATGACAGACTTTGGGCACCTGAGCCATGCACACGTGACCTACATGTGATATTGTCTCTTGTTGATATTGCCATTCTCAGAGCCTGGCCCTTAAGAAGCTCAAAGACTTTTTTTTTTAATATTTATTTATTTTATGTATGTGAGTTACACCATAGCTGTACAAATGGTTGTGAGCCATCATGTGGATGCTGGGAATTTTTTTTTTTTTTTTTTTGGATTTTTTTTCCGAGACAGGCTGTGTAGCCCTGGCTGTCCTGGAACTCACTCTGTAGACCAGGCTAGCCTCAAACTCAGAAATCTGCCTTCTGCCTGCCTCTGCCTCCCAAGTGCTGGGATTAAAGGCGTACACCACCACCGCTCAGCGGATGCTGGGAGTTGAACTTGAGATCACTGCTTGCTCCAGCCCCGCTTGTTCCGCTTGTTCCGGCTCCCCTCTTGTTCCAGCCCAAAGGTTTATCGATTGTTATATATAAGTACAATGTCGCTGTCTTCAGACACTCCAGAAGAGGGCATTAGAAATTGGTGTGAGCCACCATGTGGTTGCTGGGATTTGAACTCAGGACCTTCGGAAGAACAGTCAGTGCTCCTAAGTACTGAACCATCTCACCAGCCCAAAGACTTTTTAAAAGTTCTTGTCTTTGATTAAATTGAGTTAAATATTCCCATCAAAAACTGGTCCTTTGTTGGTCAAGGAGAAAGGCATTATCTGCTCACGACTAAGGGAGTGTCTTAGTTAGGGTTTCATCGCTCTGAGCAGACACCGTGACCAAAGCAACTCTTATAAAGGACAACATTGAATTGGGGGCTGGCTTACAGTTCAGAGGTTCGGTCCATTATCATCATGGTGGGAAGCATGGCAGTGTGCAGGCAGACATGGTGCTGGAGAAGGAGCTGAGAGTTCTACATCTTGATTGAAGGCAGCAGAAGGGGACTGCCACACTGGGAGGAGCTTGAGCGGAGGAGACAGCTAGGCCCGCCCCCAACAATGACGACACACTTCCTCCATCGAGGCCACACCTCCTAACAGTGCCCCTTGTTAGGGGCCAAGTATTCAGACACATGAGTCTATTCAGACCCTAATAGGGGGGAATTACTTTGTGAAGCTCTAAAGCCTTACCCTTTTGCTCATCAGCTGCCAATCTCCACTCTTGAGCACTGTCTTCCCTCCTAACCCAGGCCTGCATCTTGCTTTCTGTTGGTTCTTTTACTCGCAAAGCAGCAACCACAAAAACCCTCTGGAATGTGAATAGCCCCGAGCTTGTCTTCTTCGCCATCTTTACGCGCTCAGTGGTACCGACCTCTAGTCCCTCGTGTAGCCAGTACTTCATCCATGCTTCGGAAATGAGTGCTTTCCGAGCTGCAGCTCCTTCTGACCCCTCCCAGGTCCCAGCCGCCATAGTTTCTGTGTGAATTGACCTCTCCAGACACCACCACCCATTGCGTCGATGGAAACACGGAAGTTTCTCGCAACGAGCTGTTTGACTTAGCGTGATGCTATCAGGATTGTCTCTCTGTATTGTAGCCTGTGTTGGAGTGCTCCCTCTTCTCCAGGCTGAAGAACGTCCTGTTGCAAACGTGACACACTTTGTCTCTGGATTCACCCACCAAAATAGACACTTGGGGTTGTTGCTCTTTGGGCTGCTGTTCTTTTGCTTTGGTTTTTTTTTTTTTTTTTTTTTCTTTCGAGACAGGGTTTCTCTGTGTAGCCCTGGCTGTCCTGGAACTCACTCTGTAGACCAGGCTGGCCTTGAACTCAGAAATCCTCCTTCCTCTGCCTCCCAGAGTGCTGGGATTACAGGCGTGCGCCACCACGGCCTGGCTTGTGTTTACCTGAACTGTCCACCTCAGCCCCCAGCATCCTCTCTCCCTCCCTCCCTCCCTCCTTCCCTCCCTCCCTCCCTTCCTTTATCTTTCATTCCCCCTCTATCTTTAAGCCAGCAGGTTTTCCATATGTTTTGAGATGAGGTTTTCATGTGGAAATGCTCTGTAGCTGAGGCTGGCCTCCAGCTCTTCGATCCTGCTGTCTCAGATTACTAGGAGTCTAGAGATGTACCACCGCGCCTGGCTCTTTGTGTCTGTGTGCATCTGTGTTTGTATGTGTGGGGCATACATGTGTGAACACATGCATGCAGTCACGGTTGCCTGTGCCTGTGGTGTGTGTGTGGAAGCCAAAAGCAACGTTAGATGTCTCCCTTTACCAGTCTGCGCCCTGCTCTTTGTGTGAGGAGCTCTTGCTGAACCCGGAGCTCAACCATTTCAGCTAGATTTGGCTGACCAGTGAGTCTCTGAAATCCCCCAGTCTCCACACCCCTGCCCCTGCCAGGGGTTACACGCATGTTGCACCACACCTAGATTTTTTAGAGTAGGTTGCAGACTCGGGTCCTCATGCTTACCCGGCAAGTATGTTTTCACTAGCAATCTCGCGGAGCCCAACCTGGCTCTTACGCCAGCATTCCGTAGACTCAGCGCCCGTCCTTTGAGCATCTGCACATTTCTGTACAACTTTCGGGACTGACCTGGGGTCCTGCCTGCTCCACACCTCCTCCAGCCGCCCCGTCTAGCTAACTTTTTCCTCCTTGAACCCCCTCGCCCCCCTAGAGAGTGCCACCAGCAGCCTTCCTGGCAAAGGGCCCCACTCTGGTTTGTGTCGTCTCTTCCACAGCCTAGAAAGGTTATTGAGACATTTCATTTCCTGAGCCACTTCCTGCTCTATCCTGATGAAAAGACCACGAGAAGGCTCTCCTCACCCAACTGCCTCTCCTTGCCACATATTGCACAGTTTAATCTATGTTTTTTAATATTTCTACTTAAAGGGTACGGACCCAAATGCGCTTCAGTTCCGCGAAGCAGCTGTTTAAAAGCCAACCTCCTGATTCTTTTTTAAATGTGGAGTGTGTGTGTGTGTGTGTGTGTGTGTACATCTAGAGGGAATAACGATTGTCATTTAGAATATAAGAGAAAGAAATCTCCCTGTTAGCATCTGGGGTTAATGGGCGCATTTATCTTCGGGAGAGAAGGACGATTGCTATTTAAATGTCTTATTTTTAACTTCTGTGTTTGAGTTAAAGTGTTCTTATATATGGTTTTGAATTAGGAATTTGGCAATAATGGATGCTCTTGGAAAGGCACCCAGAATGATGTCTGGGCTGAACCCCATCTGATTGGAAGTTGCTGTAACCGTTGAGTCTTAAATCACTGCCGAATCCTTACTGTAGCTTGGTTCTTTATTTTAACTTTTGTTAATGAAAGTGATTGCATCTTGGCATGGCTTAAGAATTTAAGGGTGCCATTTGGTCCAGGTTTTAAGTAGGCATTTTGTTTTAGAGTCACCTCCCCCGCACAGTGCTGCGTGGCCTGATTCTTGCTGTATTTCTTCTGCCTTTTCCTGAATGAGCAGGCATAGAGAATGCGTTACACAGCAGGCACCCGCTCGGTGCCTTGGGCTGCCGCGTACCCTTCACATGATACGAAGCAGTTCAGCTTTGTTTATTGAGAAGTGTGCCGGCTGCCCAGTGATGTTAGCACAGATTCGGACGTCTCTCCTTTATTTTGTCATTTCCTTGGTGTCAGGCTTGGTTTTCAGAGTCTTGGTATCTCAATTCCGTCAAATTTATTGAAAGTATATGAGGGGTGTGTGTGTGTGTGTGTGTGTGTGTGTGTGTGTGTGTGAGAGAGAGAGAGAGAGAGAGAGAGAGAGAGAGAGACAAAGACAGGGAGACTGACAGACAGGAGAGAGAGAGACAGAGACAGACAGAGAGACTGACAGAGAGAGACAGGAGAGAGAGAGACAGAGACAGATAGATAGAGACAGTGAGAAACAGAGGAAAGAGAGACAGAGTGGAGAAAGGAGAGAGAGAGAAGGAGAGAGAGAGAGAGAGAGAGAGAGAGATTGAGAGAGAGAAGGTTGAGGTTAAGCCCCACATCTCTTGACTATCCTTTTGATCAGGAGAGCCAAAGCTCCCTGATCAGATATTCTTGAGCAAATCTTCTCTTCCTCCTCATTACTCACAGCTGGCTTCCATGACTACTCCTACACACAAGGCAAGCTGAGAGGCTGCCAGGGCCTCCCATGGAGGCCGTGAAGAAGGTGACTGGGAGCTGTACGGCATGCTAGTAGCCACTTCATGGCCTTTCATGGGAAGCTGTGTAGTGGTTAATTGTATAATTCTTACTCAGATTCTCTTCACATCTTAAAATATTTGTTGAGATGAAAAGTGATACCCATGCCGGGCGGTGGTGGCGCACGCCTGTAATCCCAGCACTTGGGTGGCAGATGCAGGCGGATTTCTGAGTTTGAGGCCAGCCTGGTCTACAGAGTGAGTTCCAGGACAGCCAGGGCTATACAGAGAAACCCTGTCTTGAAAAACAAAAAGAAAAGAAAAGAAAAGAAAAGAAAAGAAAAGAAAAGAAAAGAAAAGTGATACCCATTCTATAAGGATTTTGTGTGTTTTACAGTATCTTTGAAACTCCTTTGTGGAAAACCTTTTTTTATGCAAATGAAAAACCTTATTTCACATTTAATATTTTAAATAACCTACAGGGTTTTTACACTATCGTAATTAAAATATGTCTCCATGAACAGGGCACATCAAAGCACTGTGTAATGCAATATAAACAGACTACATAGGAGTGAATACCAGTGCATATTTTCAAATAAGAATGTAGCAGAGAGTTAACAATGTGAAGAAAAGAATGTTTGCCGTTATTTTTAAATTAAAAGCCCTCCTGGTGTTCTCTTCAGGGTCTTAGCAGTGAGAAGACAACGAGGTCACCTCCAAAGGAGAACTGTCTGCTGTGATCTCACTTGTCTGGTCTCCTCCTGAGTGCAGCTGAGGCCTGGTGGACCAAGACGGTGGCATTCACAAGTGAGACTTTTATGTGACAGTGCTGACTGGGACACCTCAGCTTCTCTTTGTGAGGAGTTCCTCTGTGAGAAGGTGTTTGTCTCAGGGTTACTCATCAGCACATCCTGGGAGGTGACTACAGAACCCACTCCTTTCACAGCTGAGATTGCTTCTTTTTGGTTAGTATTAGCATCACCAGCAGGAAGAGACAAATTCATCGTTTTAACAAAGCAACGATCCATCGCCACATTTATTTTATTTATATCATGCTCTAAGTCACTTGAATCTTGTTCTCCAGGGCACGGGGCGTCTTTTACTTGGCTGCACCTGCTTTCAAGATGATCTGAAAACATCCAAACAATATGGTCGCTCGCTGCTCTGAGAGTCAGGCTTCTTCCGTGGCGTCTTCTGTCTTAGGAGGTCCCCCCCGCAGCCCTGCCCTCGGGCATGACTTTGCTGGCAGACATAGGTGTTCCAAGTCTTTCAGAACGACATTCAGATGATAGTACTGAGGATGACCTCACAGAGCTCGCAATTCTGAAAACCCCAGCATGAGACACTTACCTTGTCAACTTCCTTCCGTGTCTTTGGAGGTGGCCGCATGGGCCGGCACTTCCTGCGCAGCCTGTCTTTCTTTATGGCGGCAAGGCGACTCCTGCCTTGCCACCTGTCCGTCATCATCCTGCTTTTGTTTTGCTTGTTCTACCAGACACAATTTTCTTCCAGAGGCCTTTTTCGCCTCGGATTATTGTTGTCTTTCTATCCAGACTCCTCAAGTCTGATCGCGTCGCGTTCACATCATCAAATGAACCTGGAGCAAAGGCTCCTTCACTAGGTCTCAGCATCTGGCCAAGGCCCAACTTACTTAAAATGATGTGACTCCTTTCACTGAAAGGTGATTTGAGTTTGAAGTAGAAGCGTCCTTCCGATGTAAGCCATGTCCTTTATTTATATACCAATTCTTGCTGTACCAAGATTTCATTTGCTTTGTCTTGAGTTGTAGTGACTTCTGATCTTAAACGGTTCCAATCACAGCTGGGTGTCGAGACAGCGTTGGCACCTCTGGGACTCAGGGGAGCCACCTGGTAGGACTTCAGACCACACAGGGGCTGAAAGACACAGCGCTTGGGGCAAAGGACCGCCTTTTTTCCCCTTTTGCGGGGACTGTCTCAGGCAAGGTTTCCCCTTCTTGGAAGACTCTGCCCAGTTCCATTTCATTTGTCACACTGGTCTGTGAAACCAAGTGCTTTTCTTCACGCTCAACTTTGGAAGAAACAACCTTGTCCATCTTGCCTTCTGCTTTTTTAGCAGGTCTCCCTCTGATCCGTTCTCATTGGTGGCTCTTGTGACTGGCTTTCTTGTTGTAGATGACACTGTTGGGGCCATCTGTTTGGCCCTCTGAGTAGCCACTGACCCAGGCTTTCCCTGCCGTGGAAACCATGGGCTGCACAACTTTTTTCTCTCTGTCTAATGGTTTTGTTTTGTTGTGTTTTTTTTTCTCAGAAATTTATCTTTGGCCAAATTGGGTTGTTTGAGGAACGTTCCTGCTACCCCCAGTCTTAGTCTGCTCTGTATGTCCTTTGGCCTTTGATCTTGTAATCCGCTGGGTGTATGGAAAAGTCTTTTCTGACTCAGTTTTCACATCCGTCTGGTCTGTGACAAGAAAGCCAGGTGCAGCGGGCCTATAGAGACCCACCTTGAACACTCCACGTGTGACTGCTGACACCCCTGAAGTGTCTGTTTCATTCATACACCCTGTGTCTGTTTTCCTCCTGAGACAGCCACTTCCTGTGAACCAGGCTAGTTCTAATCATTTCAATGCTCGAATCTTCCCAAAGCTGATTGGCGAAACGTGACACCGGCCTCCTGCAGGAGCAGTTTCTGGATCCACAACACAGCACAGAAAACTCCACAGATCCGCAGAAGGGCCCGTCCTTCACCAAACTGGAACTTTCCACTGCCAGCTCCTGATTGGAGGGACTTTTGCCTTGTGTAAAACCTTATATTTTTAGATTATCATAAGAATTTTATACATACAGAGGCACAGCCTTTTTAAAAAAACGTACACCACAGCCTTTAGTCCCCAGATAGTTAGTGTATATTTCCTAAGAACAAGGGTATTTTCATATATCATCTGAATGTATTTATTGACTTTATAAATTTGATCACATAATTTTCTTTGTAGTGTTTTCAAAGTACAGTCTCATTTAGAGCTTGGCGCTACATTTATTATTGTGTTGCTTTAGCCTCTTTAATATAGGACATTCCCACGGGGGTGTTGACTCTTAAGAGAACTGCTTCTCCTGGTCCCTTCTGTTCAAATCCCTTGGAATCAGCAGTTTTCAAACTTCTAGTCTCCTGGTCCCTTTACACTCTTAAAAATTATTGAAAATACCAGTGGACTTTTGTTTACATAGATTAGAGATATTGGCGTGCCGTACATTAAAAATTAAAATTTTAAGTGTTTTAATTCATTTCAGATAACAATGGCAACTCTTTTTTCCTGCTAACACAAATAGCATGTTTTTATGAAAAAGGACTGTTGAATCCTCCAGAAGAACCAAAGATGTTTAGTAAAAAAAAAAAAAGTAGCATCGACTAACAATTCCGTAGCTTTAAAAAATGTTTGTGTTGTATGGCTGTTTTCTCTGGATTGAAACAGTCCCTCTTGGAGGGAAGAGAAAAGCTCATATACCTTACAAGGTAAAGGAAGTTCAGGAAATTACAAGACTCACATTACCACGCCCCCTTGCCCCAGTGCTACATAAACAATAACAACCGATCAGGAGAGAGTCTCTCCAGCTTTGGAGTTGCACGGGGAGCACCAGGGACACACCCTCAAGAGCTTCGGTAGGCTTTACAATGATGCCTCAGCCTCTGAGTCACCCACACTCTTGTGAGTAACTCCTCTCTCATAAGCCCGTAAGTAACCCAAGTAAACTCATGGGGTCACCAAACTAGATTTAGATGAATTATTCTCTTGGCTTTTCCATTCGTGCCCTATCTGAAGTGAACAGATAATTGTTTACATCTTATCAGGAGGGCTGGAGAGATGGCTCAGCGGTTAAGAGCACTGACTGCTCTCCCAGAGGTCCTGAGTTCCAATCCCAGCAACCACATGATGGCTCACAACCATCTGTAATGGGATCCGATGCCCTCTTCTGGTGTGTATGAAGACAACTACAGTGTATTCATAATACATATTATCAGGAAAATTCACCTGACAGTCTGGCTTAACAGAAACCAGTTAGATTTCTAACGTGACATGCTGTTTGGGCTGAAATTAAGGGATATGTTTTGTGTCCCAAAAGTCTATATGCTAGAAGCCTGGTCTTCATTGCGATCTGTTCAGGTGGTAGATCCCTGAAATGTGGTCTGGTGGGAAATAACAAGACTTGGGCATCACTGTCCTTGCAAATAAGGAATCCTGGATTTAGGAGAGTGGGACAAGTCTCCTGTGAGTGATTACTTCTTGAGAGAGAAGACTTAACAGAGCAAGCTTGTCTCTGAGCATCTACAAGTCGCTGGTTTTCTTTTTCTTCTTAAGCTATGTTGGGGGCACTTATTAGGTGTAGGTGCTATACTGTTTAAACTATCAGAATTGAGCTAAATAAACCCGTCCTTTATAAATCAACCCAGCTTTTAATTATAGTAACACAGTTTAAAGTAATACCAGTCACATTCTGTCTGGTTTGAAACATTAGTTTGAAAAGTGTGGGTACTCTCTGATAGCACATCATAAATGTGTAAGTAGTTTTCATAGTGATTGGTACCAACATGAAATCTGAAAGTGCATCAGTAAACATTTCATACTGCCTTACATTGAAATCCATTACACCCATGCACACGTACACACACACATATTGCTATGGTACATGTGTGGAAGGCAGAGGACAAATTGTCAGAGTTAATTCTCTTCTGCAAGATGGATCCTGGAGATTGAACTCAGGTCATCAGGTTTGACAGTAAGTGGCTTTGTCTACTAAGCCATTTCACCAGCCCTGTGTCTTTATTTCCATTTTTAGATTTCCCTTTTGGATGGTTTTGTTTATTTCCTGTTTGATTGTGTTTTCCTGTAATTCCTTAAGGGATTTTCATGTTTCCTCTTTAAGGGCTTCTACCTGTCTGTGCTTTCCTATATTTCTTTAAGGGAGTTATTTATGTCCTTCTTAAAGTCCTCTTATCATCATCGTCAGGAGAAGTGATTTTAGATCCGAATCTTGCTTTTCCGGTGTGATGTTGTATCCAGCAGGACTTGCTATGGTGGAAGAATTGGGTTCTGATGATGCCAAGTAACCTTGGTTTAGAGACAAAGAGTAGAGTAGAGACTGGAGGAAAGGCGATCCAGAGACTGCCCCACCTGGGGATCCATCTCATATACAGTCACCAAGCACAGACACTATTGCTGATGCCAAGAAGTACATGCTGACAGGAGCCTGATACAGCTGTCTCCTGAGAGGCTCTGCCAGAGCCTGACCAATACAGATGCGGTTGCTTGCAGCCAACCATTGGACTGAGCACAGGGACCCCAATGAAGGAATTAGGGGAAGGACTGAAGGAGCTGAAGGGATCTGTAGTGGCTATCCCTGGCTGTCAACTTGACTATATCTGGAATAAACTACAATCCAGAATTGGAAGGCTCACCTATGATTCTAATCTGGAGGCTGAGAGATACACGTTTCTGACCTGGATCTTGGCCTGGAGATCTTGAAGCATAGTGGCTATGAATTCCAGAAGATTAAGACAAGGAGTTCTAGGTCATCTGGGATTAAAAGTGTGGTAGCACATGCCTTTAATCTGGGCCATACCCTCTGCTGGAGACCTACATAAGGATATTGGAAGAAGGAAGACTGTCTCACTCTTCCTTGCCTGCTTGCCTCGTGGGACTGAGCAACTGCTAGATCCTTGGACTACAGGCTGTAAGTCATTGACAAATTCCCTAACTATATAGAGACTACCCATATGTTCTGTTGAACCCTAACTAATACAGGCCCCATAGGAAGAACAACAATATCAACCAGCCAGACCCCCCAGAGCTCCCAGGGACTAAACCACCAACCAAAGAGTATACATGGAGGGACCCTTGGCTCCAAATGCATATGTAGAGGACGGCCTTATCTGGCATCAGTGGGAGAGGAGGCCCTTGATCCTGTGGAGACTTGATGCCCCAGCTTAGAGGAATACTAGGGCGGTGAGGTGGGAGTGGATGGGTAGGTGGGGAGCACCCTCATAGAAACAGTGGGGAGGAGGAGGAGAGAATAAGGAGGTTGCGAAGAGCAAACTAGGAAGGGGGATAACATTCAAAATGTAAATAAATAAAATAATCAATAAAAAAATAACACATACCATAGCTTTTGATTTTGTGTGTTGATGTGTAGTGTCAGTTCATGAGCCCCGAAAAAAACCCCCAAGGAGCCGATTCTGATGCAATCACACTAGGGCCTTTTTATTTAAGCTTGGGCTCGGGCTCCCCGCTGACAGGAGCCCAGTTTCAAGCAGCCATTTATAGGGGTAAGTAAAGAAGCAAGGGGGTTTGTAGCCTGGCACACATCTGATTGGGGGTCTATTCATGGAATTCTCTTGTCGCTTAAAATCATTGGCTGGTGCCGGGAGCCAGTCATAAACTTAACTTCTGCTTTCCTCCTGATGGGTGCTTGTTAGGAAGTGACGCACCAGGGTCAGGCTTGTTAGAGAGAGTAACCTAGAGGCATGGGTTTGTTTGGGAGTAACCTGGAAACTGGTGCTGGGAGCCAGGCTGATGGGGAATGACCAGGAGATGCAGGCTTGATGTTTACCTCGAGTTTAACTTTAGGGCAGATGTTCTAAGAGAGTCGGAACCTAAGATCTGGCCTCTCAGACGCACTCAGCAGCATTTTCCTTCACTTCTGTTCTTGTTGCATCAGTACCAATGGCAGGAGAGTGAAGAAAGCCAACATACGATACTGGAAATAGCTCTGCTACTGTAGCTGCCCGGAAGAGTCTATAGAGCTGTGCACTGCAGTGCCCTGCACTCACTGCATACAAACACCGCCTCAGAGGGCAGTGTTTCCAGCCCCAGAGGCATGTTGGGAATGCCCGTTCATTGTGGATGTGACCCCTTTCTACTTGGACATAGCTCTAGTTAGGATAGATTTCTTCACCCACAATGCTGTTAGGAGGTAGAGGTGGGGCCTCATGGGAGGTAGTTAGGACTTTAGCCCTTGCTTCCTGGTGACCATGAAGTAAGCTACTTCCTCTCCCACCAGGAAGTACTAGTTGGCCTTGGGACCAGCTAACCATAGACTAAACTAGGGAGTGAGCAAAGTAAATATTTTCTCTTAATCTACCTGGAGGTGGTGGCGCACGCACTCCGGAGGCAGAGGTAGGCAAATCTTTGAGTTTGAGGCCAGCCTGATCTACAGACTGAGTTTCAGGAAAGCCAGGGCTATACAAAGAAACTCCTGTCTTGAAAATGAAAAAAAAAAAAATGTATGTGTGTGTGTATGTGTGTGTGTGTGTGTGTGTGTGTGTGAATGTACAGGTGTGTGTGCATGTGTGTATGTCTATGTATGTGTGAATGCCTGTGGCAGTCAGAGGACAACCTACACTAGTCAAAGCTTTTTTTCCCTGGAAACAGAATTTCTTATTCAACACTGTGAACTCCAGGCTGGCTGGCTCACAGGCTTCCAGAGTTCCAGGTGGGGTCTCCATACCCCACCTCCTGGACTTTCAGAGGGAGGCTCCTTCAGCCTGCTTCAGATGGGTTTCCGGGATCTGAACCCAGGTCCTCACACCCACTGGGCAAGCCTCGGAGCCATCGCCCCAAGCCGCGGAGCCATCACCCCAAGCCGCCTTTGTCTCTTTAGCCTGGCTCTCCCACTTGCAGTGATGGCGTTACATGGTGGAAATCTGGCCAGCACACTTTATTCTCCCCTGTAGTTCTCTCCTATATTATGGTCAATACACAAAGTGTGATTAATATCGCCACTTTAGAAAGGGGAAAAATAGAGCAACTTGATATATACCGGGCCATCATGGTTTGCTGCAGCCGAATAAATGAAACAGTCTATTACTGATTCCCACAATGGAGTAGCATAGACCCTCCTTGTCAGTTCTCCTGGGTTCCAGTGTGCATGAGAAGCGGTGCCGTATGTCAAGTTACAGACTGTATCTTTTTTTTTTTTTTTGACTTTGTTTTTTCGAGACAGGGTTTCTCTGTATAGCCCCTGGCTGTCCTGGAACTCACTCTGTAGACCAGGCTGGCCTCGAACTCAGAAATCCGCCTGCCTCTGCCTCCCAGAGTGCTGGGATTACAGGCGTGCGCCATCACCGCCCGGCCAGGCTGTATCTTGAGAGCACAGAACATTCAGCAGTCCCAGGCAAACTGCTTCTATGCTGGGTTTTGAGTTCGAATTACAGCCGGGAGACATGCCCTCCTTTCCTCTTGAAAGGAGACAGCAGCTGTCCTTTCTGAGCCCCTGTCGTGGTGGATCTTTTAATTACCAGTGGCAATCCTGGAAGAGGGTGTAAGAAACAGGGCGGTTAACACTTGAGCGGCGCATGTCTGTGCTGATTAGCTCAGCTGGTTAGAGTGAGGACCAATGAGTCTGAGGTCGGAGACTGCAGTGCTGGCATCCCCCGGCATGCCCGCCATCCTCCAGACTGCAGCCCCTGCCCTGTCAGCTGCTCCGCAGATGCTCACTGCCGGCTGGAAAGGAGCCAGGGAGGCGCTAGCCAGGAGTCAGCAAGGGCTCTTTGTGTTTAAAACCAAACAAAATAAAAACAGGTTCTGTAATGTACCACCCCCTGTGATCCCTCTTTAGGAATATCAGACTTAATGATTTAAATTTAATTTGTTAGCCATTTGGTGGTTAGTTTGAAAATAAAAGAGCTAACAACGACAACAAAAAAAGTAATGATTTATTAGCATTTTTATAACAAGCAGCATTTAATATCTATTAATGAGAGTTCAAATGGATCAGCGATTTAATTTCTTAATAAAATGAATCAGAAAAGTGTTACTTAGAAGAAACTCCATACTGTGAGCATGGTGCCTGCGTGTTTTGTGACCTTGGTTCTCGAGTATTATTAAAATAGAAATGGAGGAGGAACAGTTCAGTGAGTCCAGACCTTCCGCCAGTGACACCTTCCAGGGGGGGGATTTGGGGGGCGTTCTTGAATTTTCATTCACTCCTACAGATAGCAGAACTAATAACCACTAGCTCTCCTCTCTCCTTCCCACTCTATCTTTTGGAGTGGTGACTGAAGCAGCCCCCTGTCACATCTGGGACACACAAGACTGGGGAAATGCAAAGTGGCATTAAAAAAATTGTCCCCTGTGATCCCAGCACTCCAGACCCTGAGTGTGGAGAAGAACGTGAGTTCCAGGCCATTCTGAACGACATAGTGAGACCCTTTCTCCAAAAACACCCGGTCCAAATAAAAATATAACAAATAAAAAACAAAACAAAACAAAAACCACCCGATCCAGCCAACCAACAGCTAAGTGATGTTCACTGTCCATCTGAACATCACTTATTTGATTAAGTAGCTACTTCTGTTTCAAACAGCGGAGGGGAGAGCAGGAGGTAGTGGATTCAGAAATGTTTCCTCCTTCTCCTAAGACTCTTGGTGAGTGGTGTGTGCATGCAGAAAGGATTAATGTGGAATGAGCATTTCCTGTCATCAGACTCCTTGGTTAAGCATCAACCGTCAGGTCAGGGTCTAAAAGAAGAGGAGCAAAATGGACCGTGAGCAGGAGCTGACAGGTTTTTAGTAAGAGTACAGGCAGGCTCTGAGCTACCTGGGGTCACAGCCTTGAATGTGGGTCTCAAAGCGACCACTGATCACAAGAGTAAGTCCTGTGGCTTCAGGGATGGGATGCTGCCTTGGCCCTGTGGTTTAATTGATTCAAGTTTTTTAGCCACTGGTGCTGATGCCAGTGGACTCCAGGACGCTGGAGGAGCTTTGGCCCAATTAGGAAGTCAGCTGAAGCCTCCCCGCACAGGCAGCCACAGTACCTGCTGTCTGATGTTTTGCCAATGTGCTTCAATGCAATCACTCTGTGGCACCGGGAGGGATGATGTTTCAATTTAGCCTGCTGCTCAGTCAGGACTCTGAAGAGCCTCATTGTCCCAGAGTGGGCTTCCTGCCTGCTACCTCGCTTCTCCTGGCTCTCCTCTCTTGGACACAGCCGTGACGCTGCCCCTCTGGCCAAGTGAGTTGTCAGTGTCCCTGGGTTGTGGGTTGGCAGGTTTTCCACTTTCAGAGAAGCACTGGCCAGCTAGCAGGGGAGGATTGCAGGCTCTAGAAATGCAAGTCTTGTTAGGTAGACTTCCAGAGTTCTCTTGTGTTGAAGGTGGCCGGCATTCCACAGTTGTTACTAGAGAATGTTTGCGCTTAGAATCTTATCTTGAACGTGTAGACAAGCAATTAAAAAATTCAGCCAGGGTTAGTGCTGACCCAGTTGTAGGAGGTCAGTGCTGAAGGGTGGGAGTTGGTGAGAGAGAATTTAGGAGTTGTGTATATGGTTTGTATATGTAGGGGAGTGGTATTAATGGGTGTGTCACTGTGGGTGTGGGCTTTAAGACCCTTACCCTAGCTGCCTGGAAGCCAGTCTTCCACTAGCAGCCTTAAGATAACGATGTAGAACTCTCAGCTCCTCCTGCACCATGCCTGCTTGGATGCTGCCATGCTCCCTTCTTGATGATAATGGACTGAACCTCTGAACCAAGCCCCAATTAAATGTTGTCCTTCTAAGAGTTGCCTTGGTCATGGTGTCTACTCACAGCAGTAAAACCCTAACTAAGACAAGGTACTTGCTAAATGGAGTACAGACACAGGTGATAGATTTGCGGAATGTCATAATGCCTGGCATTTATAAATCAGCTGCTTCACGCGCATGTTCACGACAGTGTCATTCACGATAACGAAGAGTCAGAAGTCACCCAGGTGTTCCTCCATCGATGGCTGGATAAGCAAACTGCAGCATATATGCACAATGGAATATTAATCTATCTTAAAAAGAAAGAATTCCCACCGTCTGCAGTAACTGCAGAATCTGGAGAACATCAGGTTGAGTGAAAGAAGCATCTTCTGGAGGATAAATATTTCCTGATTCTGCTTTTAAGAGGTTTGTAAAGAGGGGCTGTAGAGATTGCCCAGTGGTTAGATCACTGACTGTTCTACCGAAGGTTCTGAGTTCAAATCCCAGCAACCACATGGTGGCTCACAACCATTTGTAATGAGATCTGATGCCCTCTTCTGGTGTGTCTGAAGACAGATACAGTGTACTTACATATGATAATAAATAAATCTTTAAAAAAAAAGATTTGTAAAGGAGGTGATTTGTGGAGGAGAAAGGAATGTGGGCTGGAAAGATCAGAGAAAGTGAGAGTTGGGATTTATAGGATGGAAAGAGATAGGCCAGTTCCGTACCACTGTCCATAGAGTTAGGGCCACTGGAGTGAACATGTATGTAGGAAGGCTTGGTGAATTTCATGTTATGCATCTTGCCACAACTGAAAACTAAACACCAAATAGCTGCCTCGCCCTGTAGAGTGTCTAAGGACCAGCAATCTCAGTTCTGGATTACCTCACCTGAGGCTGACCTCAGGACTTACTGTCTCCTTATCTTAGTTGGCTTTGAGCTGAACATCACTACAGCACTAACAGAACACCCCTACAGGACTAACAGATCACCACTAAGGCACTAACAGAACACTACTACAGCACCAACAGAATACCGCTACAGCACTAACAGAACACCACTACAGCACTAACACAACACCACTACAGCACCAACAGAACACCGCTACAGCACTAACAGAACACCACTACAGCACTAACACAGCACCACTACAGCACCAACAGAACACTGCTACAGCACTAACAGAACACCCCTACAGCACTAACCGAACACCCCTACAGAACTAACAGAACACCCCTACAGAACTAACAGAACACCCCTACAGAACTAACAGAACACCCCTACAGAACTAACAGAACACCCCTACAGCACCAACAGAACACCACTACAGCACTAACAGAACACTGCTACAGCACTAACACACCACTACAGCACCAACAGAACACTGCTACAGCACTATCAGAACACCACTACAGTCCTAACAGAACACTGCTACAGCACCAACACAACACCGCTACAGCATTAACAGAACACCACTACAGCACTAACACAACACCACTACAGCACCAACACAACAGTGCTACAGCACCAACAGAATACTGCTACAGCACTAATACAACACCACTACAGCACCAACACAACAGCGCTACAGCACTAACAGAACACTGCTACAGCACTAATACAACACCGCTATAGCACCAACACAACACTGCTATAGTACCAACACAACACTGCTACAGCATCAACACAACAAACACCGCCACAGCACTAACAGAACCCCACTGCAGCAGGCCTTGCCCACAGGCATCTGTTCACAGCTCTGAAGGCTGGAAAGTCTCAGAGCAGGAGGCTGTCATAGCCAGGCCCCAGTGAGGACCCTCTGAATAACTCATAGGTTGGACCAGTTTCTTGATGCTATGCTTGTATGACAGGAAGAGATAACGTGAGAAGCTCTCTGGTCTATAAGGACAGCGCATAAGTCACTTTTGCATTGCAGATACATACGGTATCTAACAAACAAAATTGTAAGAGAGGAAAGATTTATTTGGGCTTACGGTTTCCAGGGGTCTTGTGTCATCCATGGGAAAGACCACTGCGGAGGAACACAGCTCTCAGTGGGAGAGGTGGAGGAAGCAGTGACCCAGGAGCTGGGCACATCTCAGTGGGTCAGGGAGCAGAGAGCTTAACAGGAAGCAGGGTCCAGACTGTGCTGGTACATCTGCATTATTTGCTTAACTGGATCAGGGATTGACTAAGAGACGCACATCTGGGTGGTCTGTGAGCACGTTATGCGGAAGGAGACTGAACAGATAGGACCTTGCATCAGTAGAGGCTGAGGCAGGTCTACTTTGCCTGTCCGTCTTCACTCCTTGCTGGTAAGCCTATCTACTCTGTTGCCATCCCTGCTGCTACCGTTCTCCACCAACATTGGCACCCAGCTTCTTCTTTAGCCCTTCCGTATGGACTGAGGCTCACTGCATTTGTATGAATCCTCCAGGTCTTCAGTGCCAGCTTGGGACTGTTGAAGCATCCAGCCTCCTGAACCGAGAAGCTACACGTTCCTACTCTCTGCAGCATGCCAATAACTCTTGTTGGAGTTCCCTGTCTATTGTGTTAGCTGATCAGATAAAACCTCCTGGCAATGTCTACTCATTCTGTCTGGCGTGTTCCTCTGTAGAACCCTGACTAAGAGACATGTGTCAAAGGCCCAGCCCTAGCAACCCACTTCCACCAACCAGACACATTTTCCTAAAGATTTCCTAAAGAAACCTGGCAGGGTTTCTATTTCTGCACAAATATGATGACCAAGAAGCAAGTTGGGGAGGAAAGGGTTTATTGAGCTTACACTTCCACACTGCTGTTTATCACCAAAGGAGGTCAGGACTGGAACTCAAGCAGGTCAGGAAGCAGGAGCTGATGCAGAGGCCATGGAGGGATGTTTCTTACTGGCTTGCCTCCCCTGGCTTGCTCAGCCTGCTTTCTTATAGAACCCAAGAATACCAGCCCAGGGGTGGCACCACCCACAAGGGGCCCTCCCCACTTGATCACTAATTGAGAAAATGCCCCACAGCTGGATCTCATGGAGGCACTTCCCCAACTGAAGCTCCTTTCTCTGTGATAACTCCAGCCTGGGTCAAGTCGACACACAAACCCAGCCAGCACACCTAGCCTCCCAAAATAGCCCCATGGGCTGAGCCATAAGTATCCAAAGCATGAGCCTGTGAGGGACATTTCAGATTCAAACACAATCGTCACTAATGTCATTATGATGACAACTCCCTTACGACTTCATTTAACCCCAGCAACCTTCCGTAAGATTTATCTCCAAATACCATCACATTGGGGCTTCACCTGAACTGGTGGCAGCGGGGCAGAGGATACAGTTCAGTTTATTGCAGGCTCTTCCCCCAACCAGGTATCCAATGGACATAAACCAGGCTTCCTGCACTCTAACCTTCATGTCTTCTGCTCTCTCTCTCTCCCCCCCCCCCTCTCTCTCCTTCTCCCTATCCTCCCCCTCTCCCTTTCCCTCTCTTCCCCCTCTCCTCCCCTCCCCATCTTCCCCTCCTCTTCCCTCTCCTTCTCCCTCCCCTCCCCCTCCCCTTCTTCCCCCTCCTTCTCCTTCTCCCTCTCCCTGCCCTCTCCTTTCTCTCTCTCTCTCTCTCTCTCTCTCTCTCTCTCTCTCTCTCTCTCTCTCTCTCTCTTGCTTCCCCTCCTCCCACCTCAGACTCTCAGGAACATCTTTCTCAGACACAAGTTTCTACCTGGTCCCCTGGATGCTGGCCCTCGTGGATAATCATGAATGAAAGCTTGTGGCTACGCATAGACCCAATCCAGTATGGACCCTGTGTTCCGGAGAATCTGTGGCAGAGCAGTCTTTCTATTATCACTTAGTGATTGGAGTTTTCAGGCTCTGGGATTACTGCTAATGGGAAGCAAATGGGCTAAGAATCAAGAAATAATCACCGGAGCAGCCGGCAGCACTCAGTGAGCGAAGAGGCTATTATACCACTTTCTGTGGCTGGAGATCATCATTTGAAGAAAGACGTGCAGCAATCTCACCAGCCTATGGGAGGGAACACCACCCCTCCAGGACAGCATCCTGCCCTTCCTGCCCAGCGCAGCTAAGCAGTCACCCAGGTCGGGGTGGCCTTTCCGAAGGACAGTTGTCACCTGGGACCGGCCTTGCCCACAGGGTGGGAGAGAGCCCGTCTTTTGCCCATGCTGCCGCTTCCTCTCTGCTGTGCAAAGCTCCCAGACCCCGAGGCAGAATTCCTGACCCCTTCCCACACCTCCTCAGGTTTCTCACTAACCAAAGACCTGAGACCAGGTGGTGACAGATCTGGGATGGGACAGCTGTAGAGGAAGAGCCCTGAACGGTGACTCTGGCCTCAAGGAGAAGGAAGCGGCTGCACAGAGTGACATTTCCTGGGGTTTGCTGACCCCCCTGGTCTCTCACTTAATCTTGCCCTTTCTTCTCAGTGGGGTCATGTCAGCCGTCACACATTTACATAAGGGGCCCTTCCTCCACACATCACACCACCCCCTTCCCGGTTGCTAAAAGGCGATTTAATATTCAGGAGCGTTGAGACACAGCATTAGGTTATGACACGAGAAGCTGGAAAAAAAAAACCCTAAGCCCCAACTCTGCCCTTCGGTTGTCCTCCTGAGAGAATGTGCCCTGGCTGTGGCTGGCCAAGGGCAGAGCAGGCAGGCTGGGGTGACGGGAGTCAGAAAGCACGTGGGGGAAACTAAGGCTCCGTCAGCTGTTCTCAGAGGATTGTGGGACAATGCGAGTTCTCACGTTCACGTCTATCCAAGGACTCAAGGATTCATGCTGCAGCAGGTACAGGGAGAGAAAGAAGACCGGGACACAAACTCTTCGCAGTTTAGCCCCTCGGAAGGACGCCTTCACTCACTGGTGACTCCCTCACTTAGCCATTAAATGTCACCGCAGCCCGTTCACATGGGGGGGTGGGGGGGTAATCTACATCGCTCGGTTTAAAAAAAAAGTGATGAAATGAAAGAAGTTGTGAAATGACATTTTTTTTTCTAGTAGATTTGTCATATCTCCTGCATGGAGGGAAATTGTATTCTGTAAATCTCGGTCCAACAGAACAAAACACCTATTTCTTTCCAGTTGGGGAGACAGCCATTCTCCTCAGCATAATGAAGATATTGTAAGCTGTGACTTTTACAAAGTCGGAGGGAAAGCAATCTGCGATCTTGACAGATATGATCTTTCCGGAATGCACCGTTCGTTTACAGCGGCGAGAGACCTCAATTAATTTATGAGTGAGGACAGCAGGATGTGACCCCATGTGCGGAGTCTAGGTGGAGCTGTCCCTGTCTGAATTTATGTTCTGGTAATTTAAAAAAGATTTATATTAAGCTTTTCTTTCATTTGGAGAGTAGATTAAAATTCTAATGGAAACCATTTGTATGCATTTGTTGAATTGAATAGTATTTATGGCTGTGTGGGAAAAAAAATGCGGCAAAATTCTGCCGATAATAAAGTCAGCGAAGCAAGAATAAGAGTAAAAACAGGAAGGGAACACTCAATAGAAACCATACTGTATTATACAAGCATAATGAAGGGGAGAAGCGGAACAGAACAGGGCAGGGGTTAGGCCACCGGATGGGATCCTTTTCCTTATTTAGTGGAAGGTTTCATTGCCCTTTTATGACTTAAAACCAAATTTAAATTTCAGACGAGGCCAGACCAGTCCAAAAATGTGCTTGTCGATGGGGGGTGTGGAAGGGGGAGGGGTGGGGGAGGGGAGGGGAGGGGAGGGAGATGTGTTTAGCAGGTCAGAGGTCAGTGAGGACAGCCAGAGTCAGTTCCAGACTAGAGCAGGTAGGTGGGCTGCAAGTGGTTCAGGTACCTAGTCTTCCCCTAGACTGGGGAGGTCATAGCACCCGGCTCCCATATTTGTTGCTATGGCGACCCGATGCTGGCTCTACCTGAACTGCCTCCCTCGCCTCCACAGCAAAGGGGTGCCCTAATGGCCTCTCACTAGAACCAGCACCAGATGCTACTATACTTGCCAGTGGTGTGGATGCTGAAGCAACCAGAAAAGGCTATCTCAGCGTTGAGGGACTGGCAGGAGTTGACATTGAGGATCTAACTTGGTAGAATGAGCAGGCGAATTTGACATAATGTCAACACACACCCCAGGCGTGGTTTGAATGGGAAATGCTCCTGTGAGATGCATGAGTGTCACCTGTTGGAGTATGTGGTCTTCAGCTGGTGGAGCTGTTGGGGGAGGCTGTGGAACCCTTGAGATGAAGAGCCTCTCTGCAGGAAGGATCGTAGGTCTGGGCATTGAGACTTTGTAACTGAGTCCCACTTCCGGTCACACTCTGCTTCCTGAGTGTGGATACAAAGTAACCACCACCTTCCCTGCCTGTTACCATTTCTTCCCTACAATGAAGGAAGGACATATCCCTCCAAAACCATGAGCTGAAATAAACCCCTTCTCCCTTCAGTCGCATCCATCAGAATATTTTATCACAGCAACAGAGAAATAAATAAGACACTGAGATTTGTTCTGGGAATCTCACATTTTCTCAGGGACATCAGACTGGATGGCATCTCCCAGTCTACAGACACCAAACAGGACGGTTGAGCAGGAATGAGTGGGTAATGAACAGAAACTTCCCTAGAGACCATTGCTGTTCCTGTGATGTCCTGCCTCTCGACACGTGTGCATGTGTGTTCACGGCCAGAACTGCATAGATGTCAGAGAATGTCTGGTAGTCCATGAGAGCAGAATTAGGTATGTCAGAAGATTTCACAGACATCAGGGGATACTGCTGCATGCAGAGCCTGCATGGAAAAGAGGGGACATCTCAGGAAAGTACTGTGTCCTTTTCAAATCCTGAAATGCAGTCCTGTTGGCTAGGGAGTTATCCGAAGCAAATGTCTTATTGTTACCCAGGGTCCACACCCCATCCAGCCTTGAGTTGGAATCTTTACTTTTCTTCTTGAAATGAGCCTGTCTGGTGATCTGTGGACCCTTGGTACCTGGTGCATTCTTGAGGTACAGTGAACATGCCCTACATCTGTGTTACATGAAATAAGTGTGTTCTGGGCCTCAGAGGACTAATGAGGGAAAGAACTCTGCCAACACCAGCCAAAGGCCTAAACTGGGATGGTAGCACTCACGCTGAGTATGCGCTCCGCTCTAGGCCTCTGCCGGATTTTAAATGACTAGGGACACATTTTCAGTAACATCTCTTCTGTGAACTGCTCTTCACCCCCAATATTATACAACACTGCTTTATGTGATTTAATGAAATCCCCACCATAAGCTAAGCACTAGACACTTTACATACTCTTATCCTTATTAGATTCCCAAATTAATCCTTGCAGGCAGGCGACGTCACTGTCATCCCGTTCACAGATGAGAGAAGAGGGATTTGAAGCCTTGCCAATTACTCTGTAACTACTGGGTGGGAGACATGGAATTTGAATTCACACTTGGTTCTAAGACCAGGTCTTGTTGATGTAATCAAGTGTTTATCAGCTGCTCGTTGGGCACGTACTATGTCTGGCAGAGTGCAGGGAGGGGCCGAGGGAGAACTCATTGCCTCTCTCCAGAAGAAATTCCCATGCTATAGGGAAAATCCATACATAACCAAAAACTTATCACAAGAGTGGGATATAGAGACACAGTCTGGGCTGCAATAATCCACCACAGGATTGAGTGGGCATAGCAGGGATTTTCAGAGATGAGACACTTGTACTAGCTGTTGTGAATTATTTTGCCTGGACAACTTCATGAATACCAAGGGTATCGAAAGCAATACACCCAAGTGTCATTTTGTCACTGTGGCCGTGGCCTCCTCTGACTCACATGAATTTCACTTCCAAGATGTCCCCATGTTCCAATCTCAGGAACCTTTGAATATATGTATATGTGTATATGTGTAAATGTGTATGTGTTTATGTGTGTATGTGTATATGTATATATATGTATATATGCATATGTATGTGTACATATACATAATGTATATATGTATATGTGCACATGTATACATGCATATACATATATATGTATGTATACATGTATATATGTATGTGTGTACATATGTACATGTATACATACATATACGTATACATATTTGCATATATACATATACGTATACATATATGCAAATACACATATACGTATACATTATATATATGTATATATGTATGTACATATGTACATGCATATGTACACATATATGTGTGCATGTATATATATTCAATTATATGTATATATTTCACCTTCTGTGGTAAAATAAATGTTAATATGACTAAGGACACAAATTCATTCTGACTATTTAGGTGAGCCTGACAAAAATCATAAGAGACAAAGATTTGTTTTTAAATGTCAAACTCATTGCTTGAGTTGGCTGTTGTTAATATTTTGTTGTTTTGTGTGTAACAATTCCTCCTTTTAACTGGGTTTATATATCCTATACTGACTGAAATTGTCCCCTTTACTCCTTAATGTATATTTCCCAGTACCATTAAATATTCCCCTAAAATGTGGCATTTACCGGCAGCATAGACTCATGCCATGCCACCGTAACTATTGATTTAGTCTCTTCTCTCTAACTACCCTTGTATTTTGTGACCCCAATAATCTGGTTATTTTGAGTGGCAATCAGAGCACTGGCACGGAGCAGGAATTCAGTACTTGCTGAGTGAATGAATAGATGAGTATTTCTGAGAATGCTTTCAGATATAAATCTTTGAGTCTGTTTCTTTCGTGGAAGAAAAACTCCCGCAAGCAAATGGTGTTGAGTCAAAGATATTATGTTTATAGCGGTCCTTGACGCGGGTCTTCAAGCTGCCTTTGACGGTGCCAGGAACAGATACCGTCCACCAGCAAATGTGTGAGTGCATGATTCCACTGCACCGATGTTGCCGTTATAATGCCTAAAACCTGTATTTGCACTTTAGAAAACTTTCTGTGGGAACAGAGGAATAGTGTGACGATCTCTTGAAGTCCAGGCAGATAAGGGCTAGAACAGGAGCTATAGCAATGGAGTTATCCGAGACAGGAGACAGATCTGAAAGCTTCCCAGGTTGTAGAGTCTATAGGACTTGAAGGTAGAAGATCAAAAGAGGCATTAGAAGGATTCTAGGGTTCCTGCCTTAGGTGGAGTATTAGTTAGGACTCTTTGTTGCAAGTACAGGAGGCCAACTCTGACTTAATTAAGCAGAGCTTTTGTGTAAGGATCTGGGGCAACTCACAGAGCCAAAGCTAAGGCCCTGGGCTCCAGAAAATGGGGATGGCAGCATTTTAAGATGTCAGAGGCAGAAAGGACTGGACAATGTCTCTTCAGGACCCTGACCTCTGAGTGTGTCTATTTTTGTGTCACCTTACTTTGGGTTCAAATTCCAGGGAGAAGGGTCAATCTGATCTACTGTGGGACAAATGTCCATCCTGTGGCTAAAGGCAGGGGAGTCCTTTGATTCACAGTCCCGCTGAGAAGAGGAAGGGACATATATTGTCACTAGAGAAGACCAATTAGAGAACTTCCCAAATGCAAAGATCCATGGCTGGCTTCTCACAGTGGCAGTAGAGTGTCAGGGAATATACAGATGGGGTACTTTGTACAAGAGGAGTGATTCTGAGCTCACAGATGTACCCTATATGACCGTTCCTGTGTGTGTGTCATCATTCAGCTGGGCACAGGGACAATTCCTTTGTTAGCAGAAGACAAATGGAAAAATCAAAACTCCCCTTCCCACCTGCACTGGGCTCCTGGCGTAGCTCCTCCTTAGTCCCATGCCCTGAGTGTCCAGCATCCGACCTTTACTGAACAAACACACAGCAGTCAGCAGCTGAGCAGTAAGGTGACGTCTTCAGTTCTCTTTATCATGCTGTGGGGTTGCTTCTGGGAGTGGCTGTTCATCCTGGCCCAGTCTGGGGTTCCAGTCCCAGCACTTCCTTTGGAATTGGAGGAATGAGATTGCTTCTCCCTCATAGGAAGAAGATCTATGTCTGGGTGTTTGCAGAAGCAGATGTTCTGTCATCTCAAGATCACCACCTGGGAGAAGCCATGGGCGAACCAGTCACTTCCCATTGGCAGGCAGGGGAGAGATAAACTTTGAACATGTTGAATCATCAAAATATCAGGGCTTAATTTGCTGCCACAGCAAAGCAATGGCTTCCTAAACACTTCTCCATGCTTTCTTAATATCTTTATTATCTTTAAGAATCTCATGAGCAGTGGATGAAAATGACCCCATAAGATTTGAGAGAAGCATATCCTCCGAAACATAAGAAATAACCTAGCAAGTCTGCTCGCCAGCTCTACAAAAAGCTACACCTGACTGTGCACCGCGACATTATCTATATATTATATATAACAGCCTCAGTGAATCTCAAATAGCCACTGGTCAGGAAAGAGTGATATATCCACAAAAATGCTATCACACAGTGAAGAATAAAATGCTATGTATACTACACAATGGATGAACTTTGAAAATATACCAAAGAGAAGAAATCAAGGCAGAAGTCTCCATGTTATATGTAATTCCATTTCTATAAAAACAGTCAAGGCAAGTGAATCTACAGGAGTCACCAGGCTGGTGGTAAGCCGGTTATGTTTGTAAGGTGACGAGGCTCATCTTGGAAGAGGGAAACTCAATTGAGAAAATGCCTCCCTTAGCTTGGCCTGTAGGCCAGCCCAGGGGTGTGTCCTTGATTAATGATTGATTGCTGTGGAAGAGCTCAACCCACTGTAGGTAGCGTCATCTCTGGGTGGGTCGGTCTACATTACAGCTCACTATAAGCCAGTGAACTTATATTCCTCCATGGCCTCAGCTTCAGTTCTGCCTCTGTGCTCCCCGCCTGCTTGGGTTGCTGCCTTCCCCTCCTGATAGGCTGTAAGCTGCTCTAACGGAAATAAGCCTCTCCAGGTGTCTTTGGTTCGTGGTGTTGATCAACAGCAATGGAAGGTATAGCGGGACAGGTGGCTTTCCTAGGGTTATACAGGCGGAAGTTGAGGATAACAATAACTCTAATGGGTGTGTAGTTTATTTTTGGAGTGATGATATTTTTCTAAAATTTATGGTTGTCTAACTCTGGGAATATCCTAGAAGCATTGAATGGGGTTTTATTAAGTTATATTTAATAAAGCTTTTTTCCCCAGAGAGAGAGAGAGAGAGAGAGAGAGAAACACAGAGAATAAAGCCAAAATAAAACACTGTTAAGAAGAAACAACAGAGTCTGACAGATCTGCCTAGCAATCCAGTCTCTCGTAGGTCAAAGAAAACACAAAGCGACAGGTTCTAAATGAAAATGGAGATGTATCTCAGCTCTGCACTGACACACAAGTACTTGATTCACCAGGAGAGTGAAGACTCTGGATTCCATGGCCTAAAGTGGGACTATGAAGATTAAGGGGCAGGTGACCAAGGGCCAATACCAAAACCAAAGCAGCCATCCATCCTGTTTGGGAAACCTTGAATAAAGCCATCAAGCCAAAGATGCCTCACGAGAAAGGAAAACATCAAGAAAAACGACCTTGTCAGTCCCAGCAGAGCTGAGGAGATCTGTGTGGGCTCGGAGACATCCGTAACCTGGTTAGGACCGGCTGAGCTGTTCCCCCCCTCCACCAGAGGCTGGGTGAGACGCCATCCTGAAAAAGCACAAATATTCTCCATGGGGAGATGGACCAGGATCTGTGGACAAATTATTTTGCATGGAAAATCATTTGCATGGAAAGAGAGAGACAGAGACAGAGACAGAGAGACAGAGACAGAGAGAGAGAGACACACACAGAGAGAAACAGAGAGAGAGAGAGAGAGAGAGAGAGAGAGAGAGAGAGAGAGAAACCAAAAGACCTTTCAAATACTTTGAATATAATCGTACTCTGAAGACAATAAGTACATTCATGATGACTAATTAAAAATGCATCACGGGCAGGAGAGACAGCTCAGTGACTAAGGATGCTTTTTGACAATCCTTTTTTTTAGAACAACAACAACAACAAAGTTTTATCGGTTCCTTGTGAACTTCGCATCATGCACCTAGTCCCACTCATCCTCCCTCATACCTGCCCTCCACCCTTGCACCCTCAAATCTCCTTGTGGAAGCTGTAGTGTGTCATAGTGTGTCCCACAGTCTACCCTTTGTCCACACTAAGGGCTTATTGCCGATTTTGATGACCGAGGACAGTCCCTGGGAACTCTTGGTGGAAGGAGCCCTAAGTTCTCTCTGACCTCGTGTGCACATATAAACAAACAAGCAAACAGAACATAAATACATAATTAATATGTAGATTAAAAGTGAACATAGATCCTTAGCCTGGCGAGGTGCACGTAACTGAATCCCAGTACTAGAGAAGGCTGAGGCAGGAGGATGGTTAAGTTGGAAACCAGTGTGAGTTCCTGACCAGCTTGAGCACTCACCAGTTCATGGTTAGCTTGGACCTTACACAAACAAAGACACAGATAAACAAACAATATGCATTTTATTTGGCAGTGGGGGGGGGTGGGAAATGCTGAGAAAATGTTGACGCTTTGCTTTTGGGGGAGTTGTTTGTTTGCACTCTTCTTCGGAAAGTGTGTAGACAGCTGGGCCTCCCTGCCCTCCGCACCCTGGGTTCTGCAGCCTGGGCCAAACCCCTGAATTCCAGCTTCTCCAAAACATTCTGCTGTGGTGTTCGAAATACCACCACAATCACCCAAGGGACCTATTCTGGACAGCACTGGGTGGCAGGTTTCTGTACAGAAAGAATGAGTAACCTTGTATAGAGATGCACGTAGAATGACAACCGTAGCTTCTGCCCGACAAGCACAGGATGTTATGAGTGCTGTAGGTATGGCTTGATAATTTGTCTTTGTGTGTTGTTTTTCCCCTCAGAAGCTTTTTCTCACTGTGCTTCCTGAAGAATCTCGCCACCGTATCATGAAGGGACAAAAGAGTCCAGCGCAGGTGAGCCCCGTTAACCTCTGGCCCTCCGTCAGGGCAGGCATTGCTACATAGATGAGGACACATAGTTAGGGTGTTTATCTCCTCTCCCAAGAGCTCCTGAAGTGAGTAGTGTGTGCCAGGGCCTGACCTCCAAGTTCACCATCTTTCCATGGTTCTCCTGAGCCGGGGGTGGGGGGTGGGGATGGCTTCCCCTCCTCTCCCTCCTCCACAAACAATGTAGTTCCCCTGTCTTCCCAAGGGGGACCGTGGCGGGAACAGAATTACCGACTGTCACTGTGTTTTAGAGGCTAATTCATGCTGCCTGTCACAGTGGAGTGTTTTCTCTGGGCTGGCTTTGTTCATTTCCAGTGCCTTTAATCCAAGGTTCATTTCTGGCACCAGCTGAGGTAAAGCTGCTATTATTTGTGTCTGGTCACCTCAGATGCTGGCTGGGCCAGAGCAAAATGGAGGCCCTCTGTGCTGTACTGTAGGACTCAAGCTCATAGGTCTTCAGTGGGACACAGCACTGTGTGGTCCTTCAGTCTGTGAGGGACTGAGGAACTGGATCTGTTCTTTCTAGGACTTGAGTCTGTGTGACAAGATAGGACCTGACATAATCCGTGTGAGAAGGTAGGACCTGACGTTCTCAGGTTTGAGGTCAGTCTGCTTGCTAAGATGAGGAAGGGACAGTCTCTGAGACCCAGAGTGTAGCCAGCAGGTGTCTCTGGGGATATTTTCTATTCCTTCCTACCTCACAGCATTCTCAGTGTGAGCAATTATTTTTCTCCTCTTAGCCACTGCAGACTGCTTTCCTCATAAACACAAAGTTTGTTAGAGTATGACTTTAAAGCAGGTATTATTAAACCTTTTAGGCTTAGGCTAAGGGACCCTGTCCATATGTGTGTGTGTGTGTACATTGTTTTTTAGATTTATTTATTATATGTGAGTACACTGTAGCTGTCTTCAGACACTCCAGAAGAGGAAGTCAGATCTTGTTACAGATGGTTGTAAGCCACCATGTGGTTGCTGGGATTTGAACTCAGGACCTTCGGAAGAACAGTCAGTGCTCTTAACCGCTGAGCCATCCCTCCAGCCCCATACATACACACACACACACACACACACACACACACACACACACACACACACACACGGTGGAGAAGAGAAAGGATGAGAATATGGGACCAATTCCGCTTGGTTCTCCTAACCCCACCTCTGAGGTCTCGAAGTCCAGGCCTCTGTGTGAGTGACTGTGTCCTGCTGGACCTGTCTGCTCCTTGCAGGATCAGCCTAGCAGAGTTACCTGGTGCTTAGACATCAGCTTTCACAGAGGAAGAGAAAATGCATCTCAAGGCAGAAGGCAGGAAAGCTTTTTGGCTTTGGTTTCTCTCTCTCTCTCTGTCTCTTCCCCCTCCCCCCCCCCCCCCCCCCCCCGTCAGCTTGTGGAGATTAAGTGAGAACCCCACAGGTAGAATCCGTTCTTGCCAAATGGACCAGAGCGCTTAGGCTTTGCAGGGGAAGTTGGAACATGGCCGGTCAGTCATTCAGGAAGCTGAGTGAGCTGAGCTTCTAGCCAAGGACATGAGTACACGGGGAAGGCTGGCGTCAGTAGGGAATGTTGGGGGAATTCACAGGAAGTTGGTATGTGAGCCCCCAAGAAGTTCTACAATACCAGCAAGAATGATGGCTTTTAGCCGGGCAGCGGTGGCACGCGCCTTTAATCCCAGCACTTGGGAAGCAGAGGCAGGCGGATTTCTGAATTCGAGGCTAACCTGGTCTACAGAGAGAGTTCCAGGACAGCCAGGAAACCCTGTCTCAAAAAACCAAGGAAAAAAAAAAAGATAGCTTTTACCATTTTGTCTGCTAAAGCCAATCGGCTGTCAGGAAGTGTTGCACTGATTTTAATTTCTGGTTCATCGAAGCAGCTGTCTTTTGGATGAAGATGACAACCGAGAGCTACTCAGCTCCTGGTGACTGTGGTCATGAGTAGGGCAGGCAGGACCGCGTTCTGCCAGAACTCAGTCACCAGCATGGCAGAACAGGCACGGAGGCCAGAGAACAGGTAGGGCCACCTTTTCAGGGCCCGGCTGGCTGAAGTGGGCCACCTGCAGGCTTCTAGTGTGGTTGCAGAAGGCATAAACTCCAGGGGTGGAGAAGAGGGACAGATAGAGATGGGACTTGGGCTGCAAAAGGCTGGCAGCTCTCCTGCCTGTTGCCTGCCCTTGGCTAATTACTGTGTGCTCGCTCTTGCAAACGGCCCTTAAGTCAGTGCCTGCCTAGGAAACAGGCGGGTGCAGAAGTGAAACAGGAAGCCACGCTTCCCCCAGGCTCTCCTCTCTGTTCATTTTCAAAGCTTTGACAAGACATTTCCCAGCACGCGCTGCCGCGAAGGCTTTAAGAATTATGCAAGTCCCTTAACTTACAAGTTATACATTAAGACAAATGACATCATGCTGTCAAAATGCTGGCCTTGGACCCAGTGTCCTGTAGCATAAGCGTCACATCTTCCTAATCCTCTTTTGTGAGCCCCTGGCACACTGGAATAGATGTTTTCTCTGTTTTTCTTTAAAGATTTATTTATGTATTATGGATACAGCATTCTGCCTGCATGTATCCTGCGGGCCAGAAGAGGGCGCCAGATCCCATTACAGATGGTTGTGAGTTACCATGTGGTTGCTGGGAATTGAACTCAGAACTTCCGAAAGAATGAACAGTGCTTTTAACCTCTGAGCCATCTCTCTGGCTTCCTATTTTCTATTTTTTTATGATAATGAGCATAAAGAAAGTACCCATGTTCCCTGATATAAGGGCTAGTGGAAGAAGAGAAAAGTCAGTTAGCGTGTATTCATCGGGAAACCTGGGGCAGACACTTTGAAATCAAAGCACTCTGGAAAATATCTAGCCACTCCTTAAGGGGAGACCGTGATGATATACAACTTAGCTGGCCGATGAAATTTTTTTCCCCTTCAAACTGGAGGGAACTTGAACATAAGAGGTTCTTTCTCAGTTCCAATTTATACCTTTACACTTAAAAAAAAATGAAAATGAATATTCTTATAACCCAGTGAAAAGCCTACGAAGGAGGTCGTAAGCCCCCGGGGAACCTACTACTGTTGTTTGATAAATGGATGTGGGCATGCCACTCAAACTGCCTTCTAAACGTTCTTGTGCTTACCCATAGATCAGTAGCTCAGCCTTGGTCAGAGCTACTTCTTGCCGTGGGTAGCAGTCAAGACAGAGGGTTGTGATTGGTCATCGTGGGTGCACAGTCCTCCATATGACATCTGTGGGAAACCCCACCCTCCTCGTACTCAGGGAACATAAAGGAAAAACATGAGAGAGTGTAGGAGCCACAGGGTGGGAAGGACGGCTATGAAATGCTGTCGTTGAGCCTTGATATGGTCTTTGCATTCAGGAACTTACTGCAGTAATGATTACTTGTACAAGACACAGCCAATAAGGTTGGGTAACTTTCTTTCTTTCTTCCTTCCTTTTTTTTTTTTTTTTAGATTTATTTATATATTATGTATACAGCGTTCTACCTGCATGTATGCCTGCAGGCCAGAAGAGGGCACCAGATCTCATTATAGGTGGCTACGAGCCACCATGTGGGTGCTGGGAACCGAACTCAGGACCTCTGGAGGAGTAGCCAGTGCTCTTAACCTCTGAGCCACGCCTCCAGCCTGTAGCTAACTTTCTAATAGGCAACATTAATTGGACTTAATGGGTTCTAAAAGAAACGAAGGAACATGAAGATGGGCCAGGTGTATGCTAGAGGATGTAGGAAAAGTAGAGGGAGGGGCTTGAGGACAAATATTATCAAGATACTTTTTATGCATGCATGACAATGTCAATAAATAAATAAAAAGTTTTGTTTTTTAAAAAAAGTGAATGAAAATCTGCTAATTTCCTCGACTGGCCACTGTGACAATGAAGTACCACAACGAGGTGACTTAAGACCAACAGCAGGATGTATTTATTGCCTCCTAGCACTAGAGTTGGGAAGTCTCAGATTGAGGTGTCAGAGGGGCTGGCCCCTCCTGGGAGCCACAAGAGAGAATGTCCCTATGTTTCTCTATTGCAGGTGACTTATACAATAGCACAAAATGTGTACTCTACATAAAATGATAGACATGGGTTCTGGTCCCTCATGAGCTTTTAATTTAACTGAAAACAATAGTGAAAAACACAGAGAATTCATCGTTTATGCCACATACAAGGTTGAATATGTCCTATTGACTGGGGATCGACCCAAGAGACCTCTTTATGGCCAAGCATTAGCTCTTACTCAAATTCAAGGCCAACCTGCTTAGACAACAGCATGTTGACCTGACTCATTAAGTGGTAGCAGTCAGGTGAACTCCAAAAATCTCAGTAGGTCAGCATAGAAGCTGTAGATGTCTTTCACATCACAGCAGAGGATGCCATTCAAGTCAAACCAACCCCTGTCCAAGCCTCAGCCATCTCTGTCGGGTGGTTCCTGATATGCTGAGTGCCAGCATCCAGACAGGTGACAGAGAAAATGTGAGTGAGCTGCTTACTAAGTACATAGAGCCAGGCAAACACAGTTCTTCAGCCTTGCCGTGTACTGGTGAGTTCATAGTTATACCACTTTGTGCTCCTAGTGGGTCATGCTTCCAATCACCCACCCAGGGAATCTTTGGGTCCGAGAATGAAGGATACACACACACACACACACACACACACACACACACACACACTAGCTTATTTTTAAAATGCAGTCTAGCTCAGTGACTGGGCACTTCTAATCCTCTGCCTGCTACTTCCCAATTGGGGAAGTGGCCAGTAGTCACTTACCCAAAATCTCCCACAGCTGGTTGGCTGTATCTCCTGCAGCTCTTATGTCCTTCTGTACCCTACCACTTCATGGAGATTCCTTCTTTCCTTCCTCCCTGCATAGCCTGTACAACTCTAAGGGCCCCACCCCATCTCTTTTTCCTAGTCATTGGCCACTGGCATCTTTATTGATTGATTGAAAACCAACCGGGAGCCAGGTGGTGGTGGTGCACGCCTTTAATCCTAGCACTTGGGAGGCAGAGGCAGGCAGATTTCTGAGTTCGAGGCCAGCCTGGTCTACAGAGTGAGTTCCAGGACAGCCAGGGCTGTACATAAGACAGTGCATGGCAAGTAAGGGAGAACCTGGAAGAGTCATAATGTTGGGGAAGGTTTAATGGGGAGGAATGCTATAGGCGAAGAAAGCCAACGTGTGGGAAGCAAGAATATTCTAGGGCCACAGCTAGCATAGGACCTCCAAGGAGATGATGGTTAAGGGGTCTAGCGTTCATGGAGGAAACCATCATGGCTGGATAACATTTGTGAGAGAGCCAGGCTTGGGGAAAGGTCATGCGACTTTGGACTCAGCTTCCATCTAATAGTCCATTTTGGCTCATTGTTTCCTGGTTGTCAGCTTCAATGTCCTCCTCCTTCTCTTTTTTTTCCTCCTCCTCCTTCTCTTCCTCCTCCTTCTCCCCTCCTTCTCCCCTCCTTCTCCTTCTTCTTTTCCTTCTTCTCCTCCTCCTCCTTCTTCTTCCTCTTCCTCCTCCTCCTTCTTCTCCCCCTCTCTCCCCCTTTCCTCCTCCCTCCTCCCTCTCCTCCTCTCTCCTCCTTCTCTTCTTCCTCCTCCCTCTCCTCCTCTCTCCTCCTCCTCTTCTTCCTCCCCCTCCATCTCCCTCTTTTTCTCCCTCTCCATTTCCTCCTCCTCCTTCCTTCTCCTCCTCCTCTTCTCCCTCCTCCTCCTCCTTCTCCCTCTCTCTTTCTCTCTCTCTCCTCCTTCTCTGGGTTAGAGATCACACCCAGTGCCTCACACATGCTAGGCAAGTTCTGCACCTCCATGCTATGCCTCCACCTCAGTAATAATCTACTTATGGGCCAATTGTCCCTGATCTTCATCACTTAGTAAAGCTATCAAATACCTCCCACAATAACTAGTTTGGGAAAACACTGGTTAGGCATGGAGCAGTGCAGGAGTCAAGGGCTCTGGGTACCTGATTGCTCCCTTGACCCCCGAGAAGCTGGCAATGTGCTCTCCCCTAGTCACCGGAGGACATGGGAAGTACACATTACCATGTAGGCAAGGCTCTGGCAACCTTGATAAGTTTGACAAATGTCTGATGAATTCTAAGGCACCTTTTAGTAATAATGTAGGTAACATGATTTTAAGGATTGAATACAAACTATTTAATGCAAATCCAGGTGGGAGACAGGGCAGCAGACAAAGCCCTGGGGACTTGGGAGTCTCTGAAGCTGAATTCCATAGCCGTAGGGACAGCAGTAGTGACAGACAGTCGCCATGCCCAGGGTGAACTGGGCAGGACACAGTAGCACCAGGGAGTAACCCTTGGGCTGTACACATATGGCAAGGTCAGGCTCAGTGACAGGACGTCATGTGGAGCTTCGCTTTCTGAATTTTAAGAGCAAGGAGGTAAAACTGCAGCAAATCAAAAGCAAGAATGGGCAAAGGTTACAAAGGAGTTGGTGTGGTCTAACTAGTAAACAGGGAATTGTACAGTGGAACGAAGTCTTACTCTCACGCACACGGCGGCTATAAGAGGGCGTGTAGGAGCCCCTCTACATCCGCAGAGGGTGCAGGCATAGAAGCCAGCTCAGATTCCTGATTGAACTCATGACTGTGAGTGCCACCTCCCTGAAAACTGTCAAAGGTTTAATTAGTAACACTTCCTACCAAGAGGTTAAGCTGAGGGCTAGGCCCAGATCAGAGCTGGAGCTGGCCAGCACAGTCCTTAACAATCAATATTTTGAGTTATGACCTGGATCTCACAGGAAGCAGGATACTTCTCCATGCTTGATCCTGTTTACTATGCAGATGCCCATGTGTTCCACGTGTCACCACTCCTGTCCTTTCCCACCCCGTTATCACTTGGAGACTCAGGGTCCCTATCTCAAGTTCTTGGTCTCACAGATAAAATAATTGAAAATTCGACTCAGAAGGGAATGCAAGGATAGCCTACTGAAGTTAAAGGGAGAAAAAAGCTAAGCAGGACAGACTAGCCAGGGGTTTGACCACAGCTGGGAGGATGGGAAGAAAAGAAAGGGGTGTTGTGCTTCCGGGGGCAGAGGTTAAGGGGGTGGGCAGGCTCAGCCCTGGGAGACACTGGGCAGGTTCATCAAGCAACTGCGTACTGGAGTCTGTAGATTCATCCCTCAGCAAGGTGATAGTGACTTCTCCTTTCTCTATCTTCTCAGGGATTTCTTCCCTCTTCCAACTCGAGGATGGTCTTCCTTAGCTGTAAAGCAAAATTTTTCTCCTTTACACAGAATGAGACTCTGGTATTGTTTGGTGTTATCAACTACTGTATATAAAAGTACATATAGCCGGGCAGTAGTGCCCCATACCTTTAATCCCAGCACTTGGGAGGCTGAGTTGGAGGACAGCCTGGTCGACAGAGTGAGTTCCAGGACAGCCAGGGCTACACAGAGAAACCCTGGCTTGAAAAACAAAACAAAAAAAGACAAACAAACAAGCAAAGTACATAGAAAACTACATATATAAAAGGAGTGACTGGCTACCCACCATGACATTTGTACTGCAGAGTATCCACAACCCAAATGGTATTTATACATCCCAAATGGGTCCCCCCAGTTGGGGAGGCACCCTCTGTCTACATCAGAAAGGATGTGACAATCATCAGTTATGGCATTTGTGCCAAAAGATGCTGAAATACTGATAATTATTTATCACGACTAGTACGGATAGCAAGAGCAATATTTTTCCATTCCGTCTTCCCCCCTAGTATCTCGTGTGACCTTCATTCCTAATCCTCCCTCAGGACAATGGATGTTTGCCTTGGAAAAACGAAACAGGCATGGCTAGTTCAGTTTTGGCCTTCCTCTGGGAACCTGACTTTAGGGAACTTGTGTTTTTTCTTTTTTATTTTCTTTTTTGTTTTTTGTTTTAATTATAATATAATTACATCATTTCATCTCCTTCTCATTGTGTCTCTGCAACCTCTTTCAGGTAGCCTGCCTTGTTCCCTCTCAAATTCATGGCCTCTCTTTCTTTAGTTGGTGGAAGCGGTGGTGGTGGAATTGTGAAAGGGTTAACTCAGGAACTTTGGAAAGGCCATGGAACACTTGCCCCTCCCAGAAGGGAGAGGCTAAATGACATTCCTTATACCACAGGGAGGTCCCTTAGGCTAGGAAAGACCCAGAGTCCATTGGCCACCCCATACCAACCAATTAGTTTAAAGGTAACACTGTTCTGCCAATCACATTGTGCCTAATGGTGGCTGCCCCGAGAACTGCATAAAAGGCCCATGCAGCCCAGCATGCATGGTCATCTTGTCTCCAGGTGGATATTAAATGCAAATAAAATCATAGTGGATATTAAATAAAAATCCTCTTGCTTTTTGCATCGATCCCTGCCTCCGCATGGTCCACTCAGGGTCTCTCCGGTAGGTTAAGATTCCCTCCAGTCTTACAGTTGTTATTGTTGTGTGTGTATGTATAAATATGTGCATGTATTCCTAAATACAACCTGCTCAGTCTCTGTAACGTTAACTTGTATTTATTTTCAAAGCAGACCACTGGTAATTGGTGTGCTCTTCTTGGGCGAGGCTATTTCTCCTGTTCTTGTCATTTTTCGGTTTCCTGTAGTTGTTTGTGTGACATCTCATGACGTTTCTCCCTTCCACTTTAGCACATCTGTGGGTATCCTCCATGTTTAGACATCCATGTTGATGAGACTTCATGGCTGTAGCTTTTCTGACATTTCTAGGAGACACCATTTCACCGACAACTTCCATTCTCTGGATCTTACAATCTTCCAGCTCCTCCCTTCCAAAATGATCTCCGAGCCTTAGGTATAGGGATTGTGTTGCAGATGCATCAGCTGGGACTGTGTTCCACAGCTCTACATTTTGATCAAGTATGTTTTTAGTAACGATCTCCATTTGTTGCAAAGGTAAATTTCCTTGATGAGGGATAAGAATCGTACTCATCTGTGGGTGTGAGAATAAACATTTAGAATGTAGTTAGGGTTTATGCTGGCATAGTAAAAGTGGTGGCCTTAGGTTTTCCTCCAAGATCCATGGCTTCACTGGGTCCTAGTAGTCGGATACGTTTCCAGTACAATGGATGAGTGTGATTTCCCTCTTCTTGTTGTTAAGTCCAATTAGAGCTGTTGGTTACTGCCTGTGTATGCGTGCCACTACTGCACCCTTAGGTTATGGTTCCATTCTGCTTGTGGCTGTGGTTCATAGACATCAGAGCTGAGTAGGTCCATTGGCTGCTTCTGTCCTTTGGTGGCTTGTATGGTGCCTTCGGGGTACCATGAAAGCTAGTCCTCAGGAAGAGGCTTTCAGGTCAGACCCAGCTTGGGTCCTCTGAGTCCTGTGTCTGAGATGCATAGTGACTTAAGAAATACATTCCACTTCTTGGAGACAACAAACTGACAATTAGCCAATAGTGTTTTGAGAGTTTCTGAACAACAGTGGCTGACAACTCAAAAGAGAACTTCTCGTGCCCGTGTTGGAGTTTTCAGTAGATAATCTGCGGCTCTTGGAGGAACATGGTCAGCCCAGCTAGGGGAAACTTATGGTCTTGATTCCTTTTCCTTCTTAACCTATTTAGGTGACAGACTATTTAGCTGCGGGTCTTTATTAAGAAGCCTTTGGCTCTTGTACCTTGTCAACAGAGGATGGTCCTTAACTTCCACTTGTCATCCCATTGTTTTTCCTAAATCATTGCCAAACTCAGCCAGAAAGATGAATATTGAGGGTTTTTATTGTATTGTTTTATTGTTTTTTTGTCTTGTTTTCTATGCATGTGGGGGAACTTTAGAGACCCCAGAATTCTCGTTTTAGCAATATCATTAACAGTCTCTTTTTTCTTGCTTCCCATTCTCAATACCTGGGAGAACTTTTACAAAATGCAAGTTGGGTGAATTATGTCTTTTCTGGGTTAAAATCCTCTCCTTGCGTCACTGAGAATGGATGCAGACTCAGATGCTGAGGAAGATGCTGTATCTAACTCTACGTAGCTGGAGAGCTGGGCTTAGATTACCGCTCTGTTACCATTGAGTTTTCCTGATGTTTCACAGGCACAGCTTGATGGGGCCCTGGGAATTTGTGGATAGTTTTACACTGTCTGGAAAATTCATTCATGTCTTTGCCTCCCTTTTCTCTCAGATGACCTTCTCACACCTTCCAATCTGGTCTCTACATATGCTTTCCCATGATCTTTTTGTTATCTTGATAGCATACAGGACCCTCTGACATCAGCAGGTGCATTTACTGGCTTCCTTGTTCATGGTCTATCCTCTGCCACTAAATGGGAGTCTTCCCATGATAGCAGATGTCGCAGCTGACTGCCAAGTGCCACAGTGATGATCTCTGCCTACCCAAGGTCTGGGATTGTAAACACCATGGCCATCTTTTCCATATGGGCTCTGGGAATTGAACTCTGGTCTTCCTGCTTGTGCAGCGAGAACGTTAACCTATTGAATTACCATTCTAGCTTACCTCTTCATAAACTATCTCTGTTTCTGCCACTGTCCCTATGTCCCTATGTCCATGTGTCCATGCGTCAACTTCTTACTTTAGGATAAAAGACTAGAAATCCTGGAGGGTTCTCACTGGGCTCTGAAATCCACAAATAACAAGTGTACCTTTTAATCTTGCTGGCTGTAGGCTATAAAAGATTGACTGACGGCATCTACTATCATCTGTCACCCTTTATCTACCCACTCTCCATATGTGGGTGTGTAAGTGTGTGGTGGACATGTGTGTCTCTGTATGGTTTTGCTTGTGTGTTTATATACACACACATGTGTGTGCATGTACATGTGGAGATCTTAGGCTGATGCCAAGAGTCACCTTCAATTGCTCTTCTACTGAGAGACCCCAACTCAATGTTTTTACACCACTAACAACTAGCCCAGCACAGAGTAACTTGTTTTTCTGCTTTCAACTTGAGAAAGATAGCCTACCCTGCTCTAGGCTCTAGCTCATCACATTCTTGACACATCTGATGACTGGCCCAATGTTTAACTATACAATGCCCAAGGATGTTTGCTCCAGATAATCTCTAACCTTCCTTAAGGCATAAACTATTGTCTGACTCCCTCATTCTGTACTTCGCATCCCGTGCAAGATTTGTCCTCCAGCCCTTGCCTTGTGATTTTTTCCCCTTTAAATACCCCTGACTTCAGTTGCTCAGGGTCCCACAGTCCTCTACCCCTGCTCGGTGTATGGCTGTGGACCCCAGAGCTCTGGAATAAAAATCCTCTTGCTATTACATCAAGACTGTTTCTTGTGATTTGGGTGTCGCCTTCTGAGGCGTGGCGCGCTGGGGTGCCCTCGGTTTTTTCCTGGTCTTACACTACCTTATTCTTTGAGGTAGGATCTATCAGTCTAAGCCAGAGCTCACCTATGTTACTGGTCTCCCTAACTAGCTTGCTCTCCTTGGGGGATCCCCTGTCCCTGCCTCCTCAGGCTGGAATTATAGTCCACGTCCCACCCCTGGCATTTTTGTAGATTTCCAAGGATCTGAAACCTGTCCTCATGTTTGCACATCTTAGGTGGGGATCCGTCTCCCCAGCCTTTATCCTTTACAGGGTCATGGTCCATTTAAAGTCGCTGCCTCTGGTTCACCCTTGATCGTGCAGTTGCTTACAAGCAGACTTTGGGTCTCTGTTACTTTCAGGCAGGCAGCACTGGTTTGTTTTTTTAAATCTAGCTGTGGAAGATCAGTGATAGAAATGAGGTACAAGCAGCATGGAGATTTTCCATTATACTACTTGAAATCTGCCTCCTTAATAACAATCATCCCCTATGTACCACAGTGTTATTGACCGCTGATCGTGCCATTTGTCTCACAGAGAGCTGACATATTGATAATCAAATGTTCCAAATGGGGAGAGATGGCCACAGAGGGTCATTTCATTCCAGTCCTTTCTGCCTAGCATCCACTATCAAGAGGATGTGGCCCAGTCTGTGCCTTTGTACCCTTGGTGCCTGGCATAGAGGAATCACTCAAATAGTATCTGATAAAAACAGGGAAGGGTTGTGGCAAGAAGTGAGAAGGCTAGGCCGACTCCTTGGCAGGCTTCAATTGGCCATTCAGGAGACTAGGCCTAAATCTCTGTTTCCTAAGAACTGGGCAAGTCCCAGCAAATCCAGGCAAGTCAATTACTGGAAAACAACAGCAACAACCAGGCCTCAGGAAGCCAATCAGAAACTGTCTGGCCATCATACAGCCTAACTCCAGCCTTCTAAGGAGCCCCAAACACTTCACATTCCAGAGCCCACCCTTTGTTTAGAGCTAGGCAAAAAGGCCTTGAATAGGTGATCCTAGCCCCATAAGGTAACTGGAAATGAGCTAAGCTTATCTTGCTTCTGTAAACTGCTTACACCATTACCCCTATCCAGGAGTTCACGCAGCTATAGACATCCAAGAAAATAGGAAACTAATTGGTCCACTGAGCATGGGCTCCGATAATTTAAACTGATTGGCCTAAAAACTATGGAGTGGTACAAATCGATTGGCTCTCACTTCACGGGCTCTCCATGCTAAGAAATGATTGGTTTGTGATTCATGGGCTTTGTCGTAATCTTATAAAAGCTGTCGCAATTTGGCACTCGGGGTCCACAGTCCTCTACCCCTGCGCTAACCGGTCCAGCAGGTCCAGTTATTCCAGGGTCCCGAAGGGGTGCTACCTGAGGGTCAAAGGGGAGAGAGAGAGAACGAGGCCAGGCAGAGATGAGTTCAATTGTCGAGGCCTTGTTTAATGTTCTGGGGTACACAGGTTTTAAGGCTTTCAGGAGGGACGTGCCTCAAGGCTAGGACAAAGAGGGGCAAAGGTATTCCTGGCATTTACAGCAGGAGGTGAAGAGGTCATCTGATGAAGATCGTGGTGTTGATGAAGGCAGGAACATTCTGCAGTTATCTCGAAGCAATGGCTAAACCAATGCCCATGGGAGAGGCTCTTGTTTGCTTTTCTCAGGACCTTGGCCCTGTCAGCCGAAGTGAGGGTCTCTAATGGCTTCCCACACTGCGCAGTGTACGGCTGTGGAACCCAAAATTCTGGAATAAAGAAATCCTCATGTTATTGCATCGAGACCATTTCTCACGAGTGATTTGGGTGTCGCCTTCTGGGGCGTGGGGTGCTGGGGCACCCTCAGTTTTTTTGGGTCTTACACACCAGTCCCTGAGTCAAGGACAATGGGTCAACAACTGTTTTCCAGACTTCCCCAGCAACATTTTCCAGTCCCCCACAACCCAGCAAGGGTTCTGGAATGTCCCTAGAGATAGAGCCAACTGTTTATGATAGAGGTCACCTACACCTCCCAGGAATTCCCCTGGAGAGGCTTGGGATCTCTTTGAGGGGGTCCCCAATGCTTCCGGTCCCCTCTTGGCATGTGCTTGTGAGAGACCCCCCCAACTCAATGTTTTTAGACCTCTAAACAACTAGCCCAGCACAGAGTAACTTGTTTTCTGCTTTCAGCTTGAGAAAGATAGCCCGCCCTGTACTAGTTCCAATGTTTAACTATACAATGCCCCAAGGACTTTTGCTCCAGATAATCTCTAACCTTCCTTACTTCCTCATTCTGTACTTCCCCATTCCATGCATGTTTTGTCCTCCACCCCTTGCCTTGTGAATTGTGGCCTCCAACCAAATACCCCTGACTTCAGTTGCACAGGGTCCTCAGTCCTCTACCCCTGCGTGGGGTACGGCTGTGGAACCCAGAATTCTGGAATAAAGAAATCCTCATGCTATTGCATCGAGACCGTTTCTCGCGAATGATTTGGGTGTCGCCTTCCAGGGTGTGGGGTGCTGGGGCACCCTCCGTTTTTTGGGGTCTTACACTTGTTCCTCATGGAAGTCCGGTTTTCATTCCATCCCAGGACTCAGCAGCAACTTCTCTTGTGCATCCTCACCTCTCAGTGACTTAACTGGAAGTGTTTCAGGACAGAGTGTGGACAGCGAGCGGCGCGGTCCGCATCCTTCTCTTTGCCGCTAGGGATTTGTGAGCTTTTGTTTTTTTCTTGGGCGTCTTTGACTGTATCAACATAAAGAGAAAAACAAATCACATACACAAATCAAACTCCCCAGCCCTGGCAGAGTTACTTTGGCCAAACAGGAGGAATTTGAAATGAGAAGATTATAGTTGTAGCTAATGGGGCAGGAACAAGAAACACTTGTTCTGGACTAGCAGCGCCACACTCCCCTGTCAAGTGTGTGATTGTAATGTTCAACCCAGGAAATGGTGAACAAGTAACTTCGCATTTAGAGCCTCCTCCCCTTCCCTTGTCCTGTGACAGGCCTTCCTAAGTTCTTGGATGGCGGGGTTTACAGCAACTTACTCAGCAGGGCAGGGCTTTGTCTTCTTCCCTGCCTCGCCCTAAACCAAGCAGTAAAGTCTCCTTTTTAAAGCACAATACATTTCCCCCTTCCCTATTCTTCTGGGGTTTTCACCACTCACAATTGACAAAGGCCTCACTAATGGAAATGCAAATTTCCTACCTGTCAAAGGCTGAGAACGCTTTTTGCAAACGCTGGCAGGGCCGGAAGTGCATTAGCATGCGCATATCAGAGGGAGAACCAGTTTCCCACAAATTTGCGGGATAAAAATGTTTATTTGATGCTGGAATAGAAATAAAATAGGAGCGATTAGATCTCCCATGTAGACAGCTGGACTCCTTGGGAAATCTGAACTGGTGACTTTGGTTTCGACGCAAGCATTATTCAGACGCAAAACACTTGTGTTGCTTTTCACAAAGGCTGTGACTCGGGGACCAGATGGGGCAGAAAACTCAGAAGCTTCCAACCTCCCGATCTTCTGCTTCTCTCTTGTTGACACAAAATGTAGCTCTCACCCCCAAAGGGAGGAAGAGATGGCTTAGTCTGAGCCAAGTATAAGTGGCTCAGGAACTGTGTTTCAATTGCCCCCAAAAGACAAACGTGGAAGCAGTTATATGGACTCTCATAGTCACTGGACACAGGAAATTTATAAAATCAACACGTTTTCCAACCAACAATATTGATAGAGACTTGGGGAAGGGTGTTACAGGAATGCGTGACAGGTCTTAGAGGCTTTCTGGTTACATTCTTACATATTGGGTTGGCAGAGGGTTGTCACAGGAGCCTTTGGAGGTCTTTGAGGATGAGCTCCTTTATCCAGATGGACCTTGGGCTCCTCCTCCAGTTTCCTTGGTAACTTCACCACGCTGCAGGCCCCTTGGCCAGCATAATGGAACACCTCTTGTTGTGTTTTATAAAAAGATAAGGAGAGAAGGAATACGTTTGGTGAGGTTTGGTAAGGTGTGGGGTAGGGGTTGCCTCTGCAGACCCACGCTGAGGCATCCCTTCCCCCTGAGGGACCAGCCATATAGTATACAATAGAGTTTATTCAGGGCATGGGGGGAGGAATTGAAAGAAAGGCAGAGAGAGAGAGAGAGAGAGAGAGAGAGAGAGAGAGAGAGAGAGAGAGAGAATAGAGGGAATAGAGGCTGGCCATGAGCATGTGGAGAGGGGGGAAGGGAAGGAGGAGAGAGAAGGGGAGGGGAGGGAGAGAGGGAGAGGGAGGGGGAGGGGCAAGCAACCCCTTTTATGGTGAGTCTGACGCACCTGGCTGTTGCCAGGTAACTGTGGGGCGGAGCCTAGACTAAATGCCAACACCTCTCGCCCTGGTGTTGACAGGACATTCTGATCTGCTCCAGGAATTAAAACTGTACATACTATTGTCTTCTTTCTTAAGAGTTAATCCTGCTGGATCTGTTAATAACCTGGCTAGGAGACCACCCCCCCACCCCCCAGGAAAACTGATTCATCTGGGGACACACGAAGGATATGGGAGGAGTAATTACTCCCCTAACGTCATAACTGCACTTACCCTCCCCCAAGCTGTCCACCCCTCCCTAGTTGCTTGCACATCCTCTGTCATCACCAGCAGCCAAATGCTCCACCGGTCCACTCACCAGGAGTTCTGTGCTCTCCCTATGCGCGGACGCTGTACCCCTTATAAAGCCAGTGCCTTCATGCTCTGGGCTCCTTCTCCATCTCACTCAAGAGCAGCCTCTGTATATCCACCACCCCCACCACCACGCCCCTCCCACCCCCCACCCCACCCCACCCCCCCACCCCCGCCCCACTAAGCTCCACCCCACAATTACTTGGCAACAGCCAAGTATGCCCCGCCCCACAGTTGCCTAGCAACAGCCAGGTAGATCTGGCCTATAAAAGAGGGTGTTGGGCCCCTCCTCTCTCTCTTACCTCTTGGCACTCTTACCTCTTACTCCTCTCGCCCCTCTTGGGCTCTCCTCCTCTCCCCCCTCTCTCCAGGTGCTCATGGCCGGCCTCTGCTTCTCTACTCTCTCCCTCTCTCTGCCTTTCTCTGCCTCCACTACCCCATTAACTCCCATCCTCTGCCCTGAATAAACTCTATTCTATACCATGTCTGTGTGTGTCTGGTCCCTCGGGGGAAGGGATGCCTGGGCATGGCCCCGCCAAGGCACCCCCTTCCCCGACACCGCTGTATACCATTTTCTCTAAACCTCCTTCTCTTTTTATGATCATAACAATGGAGCTGAAACCTGGGAAATAACAGTGTGTATGTGTGTGTGTATATGTGTGTGTGTGTGTGTGTGTATGTGTGTGTGTAGGTTTTATATATATATGTATAACTTCAATACATAGGTACATATTTCATAGATGATAGATAGAAACATAGATACATATATACATAGATAAACAGAAACACATATATACACGTATACCTAGGTGATAGATACTTCAATACATGGATACATAGACATATTATAGATAGATACTTCAATACATAGATACATCTATGAATAGATTCATGTACTGTGTGGTATGCAATGGACAATTTGAGAGTTAGTATTAGTAATTAAGATAATAACATAAGAACCGTGTTTTGTCTTAGCCTGGACTGTCAAGGAAAGAGAAAGTATCTGGAAAACTGTTGTCGCTGCAATGTCTGTCAGTTGTGAATTTACTGTTTGTTAGGTCTCAAACGCCAAAAGGCAGTGCATATGTTCAAACCCGACAGCCTCGGCTCGCTGAGGCTGAACTATAGAAGGGTTTCTGGTGGTTAGATAAAAGCCTACTGTCAGCATTTCTCAGAAACCTGTTTTCTGCCTTCCAGAAAGGGCCATTTTCCTTGGCTACACCTGTGGTTACATATCAAAACCTGTGCTGGCTCCCAGACTCCTTTAGTCCCTATTCACAAACACCTATTATGCATTTCAAAGTCGACACCAGCATCCTAGCCTCCTCCAGCCCTACACTAGCTCCCAGGCTGTTCCAGGTTATACCTCCCTCTACAAGAGCGAGGTTTCTTCTGCCCCACCATTGTCTTTCTCTTGCTCGGTCTCCCCTGACCCTTCCCTCCTGAGAGATAGCCATGGCTGTCTGTATACAGTCAGCTTCTTTTTCTCTTCACTCTGGACTCTTCCGGATGCCTCTGGATGGTTTTTCTCTCTGTGTTATCTATAAAAGCCTTCCCTCCGAATCCTGGAGTGACCAAGTCAGTGGTTTCTACACTGCACCCTCCCTTACACCGTTATTCAATAAATCCTGACATCGCGGAAGCGCACAGGCGTGCTCCTCTGTGTTGCTATCACAAGGCACTCATGAATGACAGTGAAGTGTGGTCTTTGCCTGGGATTTTAGTGATGAGCTTAGCTTTGGTAACCCTAACATTGCAAGGTGAATGGCATCATGAAATACAATGCGGAAGGGCAAGGAGGTATTGGGTGGGCCCATGCCAAGGTGTCCCCCTGAGAAATCTCACCACGGGACAAACCTGATTTAAGGGGAGTTTATTGTGAGGGAAAGGAAAAGAGCGGGGATCTGGAGAAAGGCACACAGAGCCACGAGGACAGAGAGAAGAAAAACAGGAAAAAGAAAAAGAAGGAGGAAAAGGAGGGGGAGAGACAGAGAAGGAGAGGAGGAAGGCGAGGTTGAGATTGCGAGCAGCCCAGGTAGTAATGGCGACAAGTAAAGACACAAGTTGTTGCTAGGTCAATGTTGGGAGGAGCCATGCAGAATTATCTGTAAGCCAACAGAGGGCTCAAGATGTCTGGGCACAGTGGGCTTCTGCCATTGACTGTTGAGTCCTCTTCCTCTTGAATCTACACTTAAAGCCAGATCCTGACTACACCACAGAAAAGAATCTTAGTGATGAGACCAGCCGTAGTGAAGCAACATCCGTGAGTTCATTAAGTATTTAGACAAGACAACACGCAAGAAAAGAACAGCATGTAATCCCAAATCGTGGGGGGTGTACTTCTCACAAGTTGTGTGCATTGCAAGGTGGCCTTGCAACGGTTATATATGAGAAGATCCTATGATTTTATAATTATATTCCCCAAAGAATACACTCCATATGATTTAAAGATTAGGCCAAGTTTTAAAATGAAGTAAAAATACATGAGCTGGTTTATTTATTTTTCTTAGGGAATTTTTTTTTTTTTTTTGTCAATGAAATTGTAATTGTGTTGTTTAGATTTAGGGATGAGGAAGGGGTGCTAATGTGAAGCTCATTTTGGCATGAAACAAGTGCTGTCATGTGTTGTCTTAACATCCCCATCTGAGTCGTCTTTAGGAAAACATACATTGTCTTCGGATGAAAGTTGGTCTGCGAAAGTTGTGTTTCTTGACTCTCAGCCAACAGGAAAGACAAAGTTGATCCCAGGCCGAGGGAGTCTTTTTTTACTTTTGTTCCCTAAGAGTTTCCTGTCTTTTTTATCCAGCCTCAATACAATAGGAATTGTCTCAGTTCTGTTTCAGAACGCTGTGGGAGATATGGCTCTGTGCCTTGGCTTGCAAAACAGAAAACAATTTTGGGACAAGGCAGTATGAGGCAGAGCTGGAGTTTATTAAGATGGAGCTTTTAATATAGTTTAAATGTAGGTGTTAAGAGGCAAAGACTGTGTTTAAGAAACAGATAGTGATGAACACGCAAGAGACAGGGTGAGTCTGGACTTCTGAGGAGAATATGTGCTACATCAGTGAGGTTTTAGAGAGTGTGTTTATTGAGAAAACTTTAATGAGAGTTGTGATTATTCATGCAGGAAAAAGATAGAAGATTCCAGAAATGGGTTTAGATTTTTTTTCAGAATAGGGCTTATTCCCTATTTCTGTTTTCATATTAAATATTTAGACATATCGTGGAAGCAGGAAATTTTACAAGGGCAGTGGTAGGAGAGTTCCATGATGAAGCATTTGCGTTAGCCTGTAGCCCTAATGCAGTCTGGCCCCTTTCTCTATGCTGATCTACCCTACTTTATTTCAAATAAAAGGAAAAAAAAAAAAAGAAAGCGTATCTATGCTCATGCTTTCTGAAGGTTGAGAGGCAGGGCCTAATCTGATCTCTCTCCTTGGCTTGTAGATGCCTGTCTCCTGTCTCCCTACATCTCATTATACCACTCACCCTTTCTTCCTGTTGTAATGCCCCCAAATTAATCTGTAAACTCCATTTGCCCAAGGACCAGATGACTTCTCCCCCACCCCCACCCCCCACCCCCCACCCCGAGACAGGGTTTCTCTGTGTAGCCCTGGCTGTCCTGGAACTCACTCTGTAGACCAGGCTGGCCTTGAACTCAGAGGCCACCTGCCTCTGCCTCCCAGAGTGCTGGGATTAAAGGCATGCGCCGCCGCCACCACCCGCAGATGACTTCTTAGAATGCTGGGAGTTATAGTTCTTGGGAAATAACAAAGCCTCATGGGAAAATAAGACTATAGGTTATGGGTCTATAAGTTAGTTTTTATAAACCTCTGCCAGTCAGCTGGGAAATTTCAGGGAATTGTCCTGATCAAAATCCATCTCTTAGTCAGTATTTAATATACAATAAACCTTGCTTAGGATTTGTCCCAAAATGGTGGGATTGATTTTTTCTCGAGTGAATCTCAGTATTAACATTTGGAGGCCCCAGCAAGATGACTCCACCCCAATTTGCTCTTCACTTTGGGATCTTTGAGAGAGCTACTCGGGGTGCACACACCTTGGGATGGCTGACTCAACTGACCCAAGGTTGGTCCTTAGCCCATGTCAAACTTATGGGCTCATTCTCTCCATTCTCTCTCTCTCTCTCTCTCTCTCTCTCTCTCCCTGCCTGATGCCTGTGAATCTCAATGTAAAGCTCTAAGCTACTTCTCCAGTGTTGTGCCTGTCATGTCTGTCTTTTTCCTTTCATGATCATGGGATAACCCTCTGAAACCCTTTGAAGAAAGCCCCCAAATAAAAGTTTTCTTCTGTAAGAATTGCCACAGTCATAGTTTCTCTTCACAGCAATAGAATCCAGCTGTGGGACATTTTCTCAAATTAGTGATCAAGTGGGGAGGGCCCCCTTGTGGGTGGTTCCACCTTTGGGCTGGGGTTCTTGGGTTCTATAAGAGAGCAGACTGAGCAAGCCAGGGGAAGCAAGCCAGTAAGGAACATCCCTCCATGGCCTCTGCATCAGCTCCTGCTTCCTACCCTGCTTGAGTTCCAGTCCTGACTTCCTTTGGTGATGCACAGCAATGCAGAAGTGTAAGCTGAATAAACCCTTTCCTCCCCAACTTGCTTCTTGGTCATGAGGTTTGTGCAGGGATAGAAACCCTGACTAAGACAGTACCTATGAAATGTTCCTATTTTCAAATACAGACCCCATTTGAGATATAGGCTGTGTGGAGTTTCACATACGGATCTTGGGGTGGACTCTAAGTCACTAGTACTACTCATGTGGAATGTGCTGGGGGCTTTGATCAGCTGAGCTCTCCCCATTAAGGAGAGTAAGCAAAGATGAAGAGAAAGGCGACTGGTCTCCTGCCCTGTCTCCCTGTTCCCTGTCAGTGCAGCCTGCCTCTGAAGTGACTTGAAGCTTTCCAAGGGTCCTTAATGGGCTTCTCTTCAGTGGCCCAGCAGAAGTCCTAATGCTCAACACAACATTTTAATTACTTTTAAATGCACCCTAATCATCATGATACTGTGGCAGAGTGCTTCAGGAAAGTGGCTTTTCCTAGAGAGGACAGCTCTATGTGAGAAGTCTGCTGTCAGGAAAGAAGGGAGGTCAAAGTGCAGGCCTCTCACGGGAAATTAGAGCAGGCAACTAGCATACCCTCAGTGGTTGGTAGGACCTTCTGGGTTTCTGCTCTCTGGTTAAAGGGTATCAGAAACGAGGAATGTGGCTAATATTGCAAACAGATGGGTTGGCCAGGGAGTTCTCTCTCTCTCTCTCTCTCTCTCTCTCTCTGTCAGTTTTCTGCCTGCTTAGGCTGACTTGCTGAGTGCTGGGATTAAAGGCGTGCACCACCATAACCCAGGTACCAAAGTGTGTTCTCAATCACTTGGCCCTGGGAAGGCCAAAGTGATAGACTCAAACTCCTGTTAATCATCCTCCGAGGCAGAATAATTTGTCTGAAATTCAGACCTGATTGAAAAAGGTTCATGATCTCATTTATTCAACCATATCCTCATAACTGAAAAAGGAGACCCACACCCCTTGCCCTGATTTTGATTCTGGAATATTCTTAGGAAGAATCACACACACTATTTGGTTGAAAATAGCAAAAATGCATTGTCTCATTTTTTTTTTTTCAAGTCTGGAAATTCCAGGTAAAGACATCAGCAAGGCCCCATTCCTCTGACGTCCATAGGATTCCCCTGTTTGCCTCTTCCCAGATTCTAGGAAATTGCTAACAATCTTTAGTTTTTGGTGTGCTAGTTACGTTTAACATTCCTGTAACAAAATACATGATGGAAGGAACTTAAGGGAGGAAGGATATACTTTGGCTTGTGGTTAAATAATGGTTCTATTTTCAGAAGAAAGCCAAGGTGCTTTGGATGGATCCACCTCCTTTAATTTGCTGGGTCCCCTACGCCCCACCCTTCTGCTTTTAGTTACCACCTGATCTTAGAGGTTAGATTCTGACACCTGAAGTTTGGTGGACCGGGATGCTGGCATTGGAGAACTAGAGGGAAGAACCCCAAGAATGTGAAGGATCCACTTTCTGCTCCACATATCTCCAAAGGGTAAGAATTTTCTTCAAGATTCCTCATTTGGATTCATTTGCATGAACTCCCAGCAGAGCTTTTAGATCCCAAGTTGGCTCTGGGCCCTAGAAAAGTGAGTAAGAAACAGACAAATTGCTTGTATTTGCATGCTTTTTATCTTACAGTATTTGTTTTATATTATAGATTGCGTTGTATGCGATGTATTTACTGTATAACGCGATGCATGTATATGCTTATATAAAAATGCTTATATAACACACATTCATACATTAGGACACATTCAGCCTTCAGTCCATGTTAGATGGCTGAGGAAGCTGGAGTCCCTACCTCTCTTCTACGGGTGGTACTGAGGGATGATAGCACCTGCCCAGTGGGTAGCAACAGCAGCAGAAAGGAGGAGCGGCCCCGGGCGATGGTGGCGCATGCCTGTAATCCCAGCACTCTGGGAGGCAGAGGCAGGCGGATTTCTGAGTTCGAGGCCAGCCTGGTCTACAGAGTGAGTTCCAGGACAGCCAGGGCTACACAGAGAAACCCTGTCTCTAAAAAACCAAATCCAAAAAATAAAATAAAATAAAATAAAATAAAATAAAATAAAAGAAAAGAAAAGAAAAGAAAGAAAGGAGGAGAGGGAAGGAGGCAGGTGGGCGGTGGCATCTGCCTAGAGGCATGTTCCTCAGAAGATTCCAGATCCTATCAAGCAGATACTCAAGATTAACAAAATGGATGGACAAAATGGAATGATCTGTTCTCAGCACATCATGATGACATCACTGCCTTCCTCTCTGTCTTCCGTTACAGAACTAAGTCTTCCCTTACTCAAAGCCACCTTCCTCTGAGATATCGATGGAGTCTTTTGGCTTGGGAGAGTCAGAGCATGCTGAGTCCTTGGCTCTGGGTACACAATGTCTCTGGGGTATAGCTGGGAGTGAGGGCGGAGGAACTGTCACCTCCAGCTCTTAGATCTCCAAGGCCTGGGCGGCACTGCAGGGGAGCAACTCTTGAGTTAAGGCAGAGTGCTGAATGGCGTGCTGTTCTTGCCTCGGCAAACCTTTAGACCAGCCAGGAGATTCCAAGCAAAAGCTTAGAGCTTTGGCAAAATCAAGAGTTCATTTGAATGACTGTCTCCAGTTCTTCAGAGACAGGAAGGTGTGAGCCCTCGTGTGTTTTCCTCTTGCTTGCCTAACCGCATCGTGTTGTTAAGAACAGACCCGAGCTGGTTGTCCATTCTCCTTGGGAAACACCTTCAGTCTTTGACAGTTGGGGGTGGGGGGGGGCGGATTCTGTCCTCTTCCTCCAACTCCCCTTCCAGATGGTGTGTTAAGCTGAAAGCAAGTCTCTAAACTGATCGTTGACTAGCGTACAGTGACTAGCAGGCCAAATGCAAATGCACTCTTAGTACCTATGGGCTTGACTAGGTTCTTAATCACTGACCTTCCAAAAAGACCCACTGAGATCTATGCCAGGGTATTCTGCCTGTAGCATCCAGGACTGTTGGATCCAGAAACTGACTCCGTTGAATATCTTGGAAGAAACTGTAAGACCCCAAAAACCGAGGGTGCCCCAGCACCCCACACCCTGGAAGGCGACACCCAAATCAGTCGCGAGAAACAGTCTCGATGCAATAGCATGAGGATTTCTTTATTTCCAGAATTCTGGGTTCCATAGCCGCCGTGCACCACGCAGGGTCAGAGGACTATGGACCCCGAGTGCCGAATTGCGACAGCTTTTATAAGTTTACAACAGAGCCCTCGAATCACAAACCAATCATTTCTTAGCATGGAGAGCCCGCGAAATGCGAGCCAATTGATTTGTACCACTCCATAGTTTTTAGGCCAATCAGTTTAAATTATCGGAGCCCGCGCTCAGTGGACCAATTAGTTTCCTATAATGTCTACAGCTGCATGAACTCCTGCTTAGGGGTAATGGCATAAGTTTACAGAAGATAAGCTTAGCCCATTTCCAGTTACCCTATGGGGCCAGGATCACCTATTCAAGGCCTTTCTGCTAGGTCTAAACAAAGGGTGGGTTCTGGAATGTGACCTTTTACCTAGTTTCTAACAAAACGAGATAGCATTTTAAACTGATTTCTTGGGGTCATTAGAGTTAGGCTGTATTATTTTCTATCCTTTCAAAACATCTAGGGAGACAAATCCCCTGTACTATGTAGAAATCCAATCTCTCCCAAGGATGATAATGTAGGAACTCCCATTTATGTAACTTATTCAAGAAAGTGAAATGACCTGTTGGTTTCTAGGCAACTCCACTTCTCTAACACCATTCCGTTCACATGGGAAGATGAATTCTCACGCCCAATGCCCCGTGGTCCAGACTAGATAGAATGTGGGACCTCTGTCCCTTGATGCAGTCTTGCAAACACGAGATAGCCTGTCCTTGAGAGTAGATTAGAATTCTCTCCCACCACCTCCTGCATCCTTTCTGGGTTATTTTAATGTAAATTATGTATGTTGGAACACCAGCACTCTTCCTCCATTTAGTCAATCCAGGGAACCTCTTTCAGAGAGCCTCCAACCCTACAGAGAGGAAAGAGTGAACTGTGGAGTGTGGTAGCTAGGAGAGGTGACAAACCTCCCAACGTGTGCAGGACAGACTGGCATGATCCTCAGTGGTGGGAGCCATGCTGACTCTGAACACAGAGGACAGAGGTGGCTTCCTCTGAGGAAACCTCCAGAGAAACATCTGGAACACACGCTTCTCATCTTTCCTACGGGAGCTCTTTCTTCAGTTCCTAGACAATGTTTGTCACTTGGCTCGGTGTGTATAGAAGAGGAGGTGCTGATACCAGAAGCTGAGGAACTGATTTGTGTGTCCAGAGTGTACATTGTGGAGGGAGACCTAAGTTGAGGTATGGGTAGAATTGACAGGTTTAAGGGATAGATGGTTTTGTAGACTCACTGTGAGGATTTAAAAGTTCCCCTGGAAAGAAAGGCAAGTCTTAATTCCTTTTACCTTAGAATGTGACCTTGACCCTAAGCTAGGTCATTGCAGATCTAATCAAGTGCTGAAAATCTTGAGTTTTAATCCAATGTGACTGAGTCCTTACAGACTGAATCTTAGACACGGGCATGGGAGGACTGGGTAAGACATACAGAAGATCATGTGAGGGGTGGACTTCTGCTCACATCAGCTAGAGAAGGTAAAATGCGAATCAGAAGCTGCGGGAGGCGGGGAAGCATCCTTTTACGAGTTTCTGAGAGCACACCTCAAATTGATTCTTCAGTGCTACAACTGTGGGAGACACAGTTGTGTTGAGGTACGACTTGTGGACTCAAGTTGTCACTGCAGTCCCTGGAAGTGAAACCCCTCCCTGGAGGCTGTGAGAAACCAAGACAGAGTGTAAAAAGAAATAAAGGTGGGTCTGAGCATTACAAGTAAGTGTTCAGGGGTCGACTGGCACTATGTTCGATGTCTTAGGGTTTGTATTCCTGTACAACACATCATGACCAAGAAGCAAGTTGGGGAGGAAAGGGTTTAGTCAGCTTACACTTCCACATTGCTATTCATCACCAAAGCAAGTCAGGACAGGAACTCATGCAGAGCAGGAACTTAGAGGCAGGAGCTGATGCAGAGGCCATGGAGGGGTGCTGCTTACTGGCTTGCTTCCCCTGGCTTGCTCAGCCTGCTTTCTTATAGAACCCAGGACCACCAGCCCAGATTTGGCACCACCCACAATGGGCTGGGCCCTCCCCCCTGATCATTTATTCAGAAAATGCCTTACAGCTGGATCTCATGGAGGCATTTCCTCCAGGAAGGTTCCTTTCTCTGTGATAACTCCAGCTTGTATCAAGTTAACACACAAAACCAGTCAGTACAGCCGGACTGTAAGTACCTTTTTTTTGTTTGCTTGTCTATCCCCTTGCTCTGAGACTATGCAATAGAGAGAGGAGAATGGCAAGGGCTGAGGGCTCGGCCTAGGGTATGGGACAGGAAGCCAGGTGGACAGCAACCCTTTACACCCCAGGAGCCCCGGGGTGCAGGGCCAGAGGGAGGGACGAAAAGGGGGAAGAGCAGGAAAGTTGATCCTATTGTGCAGTGTCTGTGAAGTCTCTGAGGAAGGGTTCATAAAGGACCCTGAATTGAGACTCTGCTCCACAGTCAGCCTCTGAATGAAGGGACCAGGCCCGAAATGTGGAGTGTTCTTACTCTCTCTGCAAGGCGGACCACGAAGCTATCCACCAGGCTGAAGTGGGGAAGACGACCTTCCCCTCTCCCCGGCCATGGAATCTGTGAGGTGATGCCATTGCTGTTCTACTGCTGCCCGTGGTTGAGCCAGAAAGCTCACATAGGCCGTAGGCTAGGTGGTGGTGGCTGGTGGCGCACGCCTGTAATCCCAGCACTCGGGAGGCAGAGGCAGGCAGATTTCTGAGTTCGAGGCCAGCATGGTCTACAGAGTGAGCTCCAGGACAGCCAGGGTTACACAGAGAAACCCTGTCTCAAAAACACAACACAACAAAACAAAAATAAAATAAAAAGAAAGCTCACGTAGACTTAGATCCTCCAAATACGTATTTACAAGAAGTGTCTGCAATCCAGACAGGAGGTGGTGGTGATTTTGACTGGGTTGGATTCAGATCTTAGAATTTGAAATCCGGGAGAAAAATAATGGCTGGCAAGAATCAATTAAACCGTGATCAGGATGGGAGGGAGGGGGACCTCTGAAGAGACCGAGCGCATAGACAAAAGCCAGACCCTTTATGGAGATGGGTACTGACAGATACCAGCGAGGACCTGTGCAGGAGACCAGCCCACTGTCATCAGATCCAAGTCCGGAAGCCAGCCTGCTGTGAGCCAGGGCAGGACACCCGCTCCTTGGAGAGTGGACGGCCCGTCCTGAGCGTGGAGGACTTGTCAGTTACTGACAGCCGCTTTCCTTTGCCTCCCGAGTACAACTGAGCATGATTTCAAGAAAGCCAGATGTGCTCCCGAAGTCTCCACACTGGACGCCCCCACTTTGACTCGCCGGCTTGCCGTGTCCCCACGCCAACAGCCTCCAGCTGGGGCAGACCTGAGGCTTTCCCTGTCATGTTCTAACCAGGACATTGCTCTCCAATGCCTGTCTTGGAGTTTTTCCCAGAACAGGTCAATCTCTTAGTACAGCCAACGCTGAATGAATGGTATCTGCTTGTTCTTATCATACTGGTCTTTAGTTTCATGTTTCCAGTGTGTGTGTGTGTGTGTGTGTGTGTGTGTTACAGTGTATGGTGTATGTCTATGTGTGTATATGTGGTTTGCGTATGGTGTGTGTGGTGTGTCTGTGTATGTGTATGTAGTAAGTGTGTATGGTGTGTCTGTGGTGTGTCTGTGTATGTGGTAAGTGTGTGTGTGATATGTGTCTGTGTGTGGTGTGTGTTTCTGTGTATGTGGTGTGTGGTATGTTTGTGTACAGTGTGTGGTATGGTGTGTGGTGTGTGTATGGTGTGTGTGTGTGTCTGTGTATGGTGTGTGTGGTTTGTGTGTGTGGTGTAGTGTGTGGTTTGTGTGTGTGGTGTGTGATGTAGTGTGTGGTGTGTGTGAATGGTACAACGTATATGTGTGTTTGTGGTGTATGGTCTGTGTGTGTTGTGGTATGTGTGTGTGGTATATGATATGTGTATGTTGTGTGAGATGTATGAATGTGTGGCGCATGTCTGTGGTGTATGTGTGTGTCCATGTGAGTGTGTGTGCATGCATTTGTGTGTCAGCATGGAGGCCAGAGGAAGGACACTGGGTGCTCTGTACTGTCCATTGTATTCCCCAGAGACAGGGCCTGTCACTGAACCTGTAGCTAAGTTAGCATCCATCCCACCCCCACCCCCGCCAGTCCTGCCTCAGTCTTCAACAGCACTGACATTACAGCTGTGCATGGCCACACCTATCTCTTCACATGGGGACTGAAATCCAAACTCTGGTCTTCATGCTTATGTAGTAAGTGTTTATGCCACTGATCCACCTTCCCAACCCCCTCCTGTCCTTTCTGATGCTTCCTTTCCTGTGACGGGTTGGGGGCACTGGTGACTTCACATCAAGTGGGCATTGTAAGGCTACCAACTGACTCTTTCCTGTTCTTCCCTCCGTCTGCATTCTCTTTGGTTGTTTTGTTTTGTTTTTGTGGTTTTTTTGAGACAGGGTCTCTCTGTGTGTAGCTCTGGCTATCCTGGAACTCACTCTGTAGACCAGGCTGGCCTCGAACTCAGAAATCCACCTGCTCTGCCTCCCAAGTGCTGGGATTAAAGGCGTGCGCCACCACCGCCCTGCCCTCTGCATTCTCTTGAACATGCTTCTATTTTGCCAGTCCTTTTCCTTCTCCCAGTCTTCCTCTTTTCTTCTTCCCTGGATCATTACTTGGCTGACGTCTAAGGGACTGGTCATGAGGGCTGATCTCAGTTACTCACATGGCCATATTGAGAGATACTGAGGAGAATGGCTGGGCGCGATTCCGTGGGTGTCTGTGAGGACGGATCTAGAGTTGATTGGCATATAGCACAACAATTTCTATTCTTCTTGAGTACATCTGTTGCGTGACTCACACTGCTGATGCTCCAAGGCGTCCGTCTGGCCTGCAGCTTTGGTAAGTTCTATTCGGAGTCTCTCAGCTTCCCAGATTGAGTGCCTACTGCCTTCTCCGGCTCCAACAAACAGACCTCCATTGTTAATTTTCCAGCCTGCAACCCTGTGAGCTAATCTGATCGTCTTTTTATTTTTATTTTTTAATAATGTAACATGTTCCTTGTCCTGTTTCTCTAGAGAATCCTAACTAGTACAAGACCAGAGTTTGGATTTCAGCCCCCGTGTGAAGAGATAGGTGTGGCCATGCACAGCTGTAATGTCAGTGTTGCTGAAGACTGAGGCAGGACTGGCGGGGTGGGAGTGGGGTGGATGCTAACTTAGCTAGTACTGCCCTCCTGACAGTCTCTCCAGAGACCAGGGGTGAGCGCTAAGAGCACGAAATCACAGGCTTCCCTGTGACTGCTGAGCCTACTGCTCCATGCTTGGTCGGGGTGACCTAATTGGCCTTTGGTATCTCTGATGGCTTTTGGGGGTGGCGGTGTGGACATTGATTTTAGTTTGCAAGTGTCACTTATGACTAATGTGGTTCTGGTGACGAACACGCTTGGAAGGGGGAAAACAAACAGGGCGATTGACTTGTTACTGAAAATTAATTAAAACTAGATCCTAGTAGAGGAAAAAGAGAAGGGAGATGTCAGCATAATTTAGAGGCACCGTGAAGGTAACCCACAGAACACTCATTTCATAGCACATTCAGTCAGCATCACAGAGGAGAGAATAGACAGGTCCTCGGTAGTAATATTTAGGTGGAGATGATTCGGGCTTCCAGTCTTGGCAAAATCAGATTCTCCCAAATTCTCCTTGATTCTGGCAAAAGATCCAACCAGAATCAGACTTTACATTGACTACCTGGGGGTCAGCTTTCTTCTGTCTTTTTCCAATGGGTAAAGAGCTTTCCATGCCATTATGAAGGCCATAGTACGAACATCCGGAACCCACAAATACAAACTGGATAGGAAGTCAAGCACAGGGGTGCATGTCCTTAGTCCCAGCGTTCAAGAGGCTGAGGCAAATTCCCTGTGAAGTTGAGGCCAGCTGTGGCCAGACAGTGAGACCCTCACTAAAAAAATGAAAAGGAGCTGGATAGGGTAGTGCCCTATCCACATGTGTCATTGCAGTGTGATCACAGCCAGTTAGGAGGCAGAGACCAGAGAGTCCCCAAAGCACACAGGACACGTAGCCTAGTGTGCACAGCAGTGAATAAGAGAAAATAAGGTAGAAAGCAAGAATTGACACTCGAGGCTAGCCATGGCATGTGTATGTACACACACACACACACACACACACACACACACACCACATGCCACACACACACCTAATTTTTTTTTCCCAAAAAACTAAAGACCCCGAGTGCCGTGTTTTTCTGTAGGGCTGAGGTGGCTCTGTCTGGATTGTCAACACAGGTTAGTTTTGTTCAATTTCCTCTCCAAAAAAAGTGCTCTCTAGGAAAGCTGAGCCGGAGAGGTGTCTGAAACAAGACAAACACCTCTAATTTGGGCTTGTCCTCTTTGGGTGATCTTCTAGACGTCTCCGAGGACCTTGATAAATTAGTTCTCTGGCTCTAATTCCGGGAGTGACGGTGAGAGGGCGAGAGAGATAGAGGGAAACTGTGGAGAGAGGAGAGAAGTTTGAGGATGCATTGGTGAGCAATGGCTGAAGTTTCCAGCCTTCCCCAGTGAGGTGCTGGCTCCTTTCCTGTCACCCTGTCTGTCCTCTGGGGATGTGGCTTTGCTGGCATCTGAGCAGGCAAGGGGAAGGCCGGCCTTCCTGTGAAAGGCATGGGGTTTCTTCAGTCACATGGCTCATGGTTCAGTCCCTTAGCTTGGCTCTTCTCTGTCCCTTCATCGTAAGGTGAGGATAATAACAGTATCGATTTCACAAGCTTATTAAGTGGCTAACTGATAACGGTCATAGGAGGAACTCAGAATCAGGAAGCCCTTGTGTGATGGTTTGTATAGGTTTGGCCCAGGGACTGGGCACTATTTGGAGGCGTGGCCTTGTTGGAGTAGGCGTGGCCTTGTTGGAGTAGGCGTGGCCTTGTTGGAGTAGGCAAGTCACTGTGGGTGTGGGCTTTAAGACCCTCATCCTAGCTGCCTGGAAGCCAGTATTCTGCTAGCAGCCTTCAGATGAAGATGCAGAACTCTCAGCTCCTCCTGCACTGTGCCTGCCTGGATGCTGCCATGGTCCTGCCTTGATGATACTGGACTGAACTTCTGAATCTATAAGCCAGCTCCAATTAAATGCTGTCCTTATAAGAGTTGCCTTGGTCACGGTGTCTTCTTTCACAGCAGCAAACCTCTAAGACACCTTGCAAGATGCACTAAGTTAAAAATGTTTCTCTTTGTACCCCATGCAAATCTAAGCTTCATTCTTATGCCCCAGATAACAGAATTACATGTGTTATTTGCATAAAATGTTACATTTATGTATTTATGTGGAGGGTCGGGAGTATTCATGCCAAGGCAGGACTGTGGAGGTGTTGGTTTGTACTTTCTATCATATGGGTGGCAGGAATCGACTTAGGCTTGGTGGCCGGCACCTTTACCTGCTGAGCTAGCTCACTGGCCCTATTTTATTTATTTATTTATTTAACAAGCCAGGCAAACACTTTGAGGCTCACTGTGTGCCTATTTCACACACTGAATTGCCCTCAATGGTGCTGAACTAAAGCCGGGGAGACAAGGGTACCTGCAGAAGTTTTGGAGGTTCTTTTTGGAGACTTCTACCCAGGGTAAAGCTGGGATTTCTGACTTTACTACAGAAAGGATTTTCAGGACAAACTAGGACGAAGAAGAAGCCCAGTAGTTTACTAAGAAGAGATTAAAGGCAGATTTGAGCACAGGTTATTAAAAAAGCTGTGTTTAACAAAAGGAGAGGGCGGCTGCTTAATACAAGGCTTCTCAGAGTAGCCAGTGGTGAAGCTCCCTGGGAAGGTGGCTTCAGAGTTCACCTACAGGGCAGGAGGGTGTTAGCTACAAGAAGAGCATTCACTTCTTGGGGTAAATTTCACATAAAAAATGTCTTTCCAAACCGTATCTCTGCACAGAAGGTTTGCTTAAAATAACATGCATCACCAGTGCTTAGAGTCAACGAAACAACCTCTGGATGGCGGGATTCACCGCTTGGGTACTTTTCAGCTTTCCAATTGATTCTAGAGAGAAGGACACGGGCGGAACCATGGTTGGTTGTTGGAATCCTGTCTTGGGAACACTTCGTCGGAACGTCCTCCTCTATCTTTTTGAAGTAAAGCTACAAAGCCTGGATCCCTCGCAGTGGCCGCACTGAACCCTGGGAGTTTTCCCAGCTGCTCTTACTGTGCTAGCTTTGGCTGCAGACTCCAGAGGCATTTAGGGTGGGGTGCCTAAGACTAAAGCTTCTGGGATTCTAGAGGTGCGACACCCCGGAGCCAGAGGGGCCCAGCCCCTCCCCCATCTTCTGCAGGGAGGAATTGAAGCAAGTGTGGTTCAGAGAATAGGGAGGGTCAGAGAGCACAAGGACTCAGACAGGAATCCTGGTGTTAAAGAGCCTGTGTTCCAAGTCCAGTATTTTCTGAATCACATTGTGTGTGTGTGTGTGTGTGTGTGTGTGTGTGTGTGTGTGTGAACCAAATAAGCAGATTAACATCACTAGCTTGGCTTTGTCATTTACAAAGTGACAAAAAACAATGATGTTTTTGTAAAACTAAAACATCAGTTCCTTTTCTCCCTCCCTTCCCCTCCCCTTCTCCTCTCTCCCCTTCCCCCTTTCTTCTCTCTTCTCCCCTCCCCTGAGGTTTGAATCCAGAGCCTTCTACACACTAGGCAATTTCTTGGCTAGGAAGCTATACTGCTTTTGTGAAACTGAGTGTGGGAGGATTCGAAACAGACAGAGACACTGCACAGTCCCGACCCTGTCACAGCAGAGAACCCGGGAACTGGTTTGTTTAAGTAGCAACACTGTTCCCTTCCCTAGCCGCAAGCCTCATAAATGACCACTAGACAGCTGACTTCAGGCCAGATTTCCCAGCCTCTGGGTCTGAAAAATACTATCGATGGTGTTTCTTTTCTTGCTGGCACCAGAAACGACGCCAAAGTGATGTCTGGGAGAAGATGCTGAGCCTTAGAGAAAGTTCTTCCTCCTGGAGGGAACAGAACATCTTCACGGACCTCAGGGCTGTGCTAGAGGCCAGCTCTGCAGTCCTTCCCTCCCTGCGGGATCAGATTAGCCAGGTCAGCCACTTGCCACACCGCTAGCTAGTATGGCTGTCTGTGTGAACAGGTTGACTTTATTGAGCAAGTGACCTTGTCTTTTGGTACCAGTGGGTTGTGGGAACTCCTCTTCCAGGCCACAAATGGTCATCCATTCCAGGCTCTTCCAGGTCATCCTCCCTGAGGGGGGCAGGGGGGGAGGCAGAATCTCTTGGTTGAGGGCTCCAGGCTATGCAAGCTTCCGGCCAGCTTGGCTCAGGGACCAGCCTGCGTCACAGAGCTGGATCGGAGTGATGCTAATAAAGCCGGGCTGTCGGTTCCCACAGCGTGTCACATCTGTCTTCACTGATGCGTGCTCTCGGTAATTTCATTGTGGGGTTTTCCATTAAAAAGTTTGATTAATTCCATAAATATTAAAATAAGACAGATAATTAGAATCCAGGTACTCACTGTTACACAAAAGTAGTAAAGTCTGCTCCAAATTATTATTATTAATAATAATAAGCACCCACACAGTGCTGATAATAACTGCCCAGGCAAAGGGATCCATAGCTATTGATATTAATATCAATGTCCTTGCTGGGACAGGCTGGGACAGTAGCTGCGTTCAGGAATCAAGATGGAAACCCAACCAGATGAACCGATCTGCTACGAGGAAAGCCAGTCGTGCCTGAGTGACGTGAAGATGTGAGTCTTTGTGTTTCGGTTGGGCTTTGACCCTCAGCAACTTAATCAGTTCGCTCAGCTTCTGGTCTCTGGAGATGATTTCTTCCTTTCTCTCCTGACCAATTTCCTTCTATGTTCAGAAGATGCCCACAAGCTTTCTCTACTCCACTCTTCGCCCCCCCCTCCACCCCCATGATGCTTGAAAGATGGGGGGAGAGGCAAGGGACTCAGTCCCCTGGGTGTTTGCTCGAGAGCCGAGCTGAATAATAGGTGTCTCCAAGCCTGTATATAAATCATGTAGACAAGTTTAAACTATGAATCATTAAGGTAGAAGGGAGAGCGCACAGAATCAATAAACAGCGAAGCTGAGGGAAAACCCTGGCTGCACTTAAGCGGAAGCACGGATGTTGTTGCGTTCGGTCACGGTTGTAATTGTCTCACTAATCACTTTATGGTGGATTCCCTAAGTGGGAGCCCTGGAGAAAGAAAAACGCCCTGTTCTTATTTTTAATCAGAAGAACAAGTCAACTATATAGAACACCTTCTCAGTTTTCTTAAAACACACACACACACACACACACACACACACACACACACACACACTATTCAAAACCAAAACCAAAACCAAAACCAAACCCCAAACTTACAAAAGTGTTCTCAGCACCCCAGGGAAGTGCTGAGGGAGACTCACTGTGTAGGCATCAGGCACAGATCACAAATTCCTCCCTTGCCATGGGAGGCCTCACCTTGGATAGAGTGTCGCTAACTTACTGTCCCACATGTTGCCAAAAATCAGATCCCATGGAGACCGTAAAGGATTCTGCCCTGGAGTTTTAAAACTTCTAGTAATCCTCTCTTCACACACAGTATGCCTTCTATGCCTTTCATTTAGACTAACCAGAGTATGAAAATATGACATAGAAAAGTCTAGAAATAGATAATTTATAAGCTGTAATTTTTATCACAATATTATACACGTCCTATTGTTATTGTTGCTCTTATTGGGTCTAATTTAGAAATTCAGCCTTATCAAAGGTAAATAATATTCAGAGAAACCTACCGAGTTTATAAGGTTTGGTTGTACTCAAGGTTTTAGGCAGTCAGTGGGTGTCTTAGGATGTATCTTGATGACAAGGGAGAATTTCTGTATTGAATTAAGACTGTTTGTACTTGGATTACTGGGTCTTTTGGTAAGTCTTTAAACCCTGAACCGTAATCTAGGCCCTGTGGGGGGGGGATGTGTAGGACTAAGTAGGGCCCTGATTTGGGGTGGGGGTGGGGCAGTTGTTCAGTACCTGATGCAGAGGAGGAAGGAAGCAGGATGGAAATGTCACAGGGGTCTGAGAAGCCCTGGTGTTTGGGAATAGTTCCTGATTAGGGAAGGTGTCAGGCTCCTTCAAGGTCAATGCCAATGGGTAGGTGAGCTTGTGTGAGCCCTGACCGAGGGTAAATGAGCGGAGATGGTCCAAAGGCATCGAAGAGCACATTGAGGACATTGGACGTTTAGGAAGAAGGACACTGTGCCTGCCCAGACCACAGCTGGCGGTGGAGGGCAGGGGCACCCACGGCTGCTTTCTCCCCCTCCCCCACCACACAAAGCCTGCATCCAGAAAAGGAGGGAGCCGTAGATGCTGGAGGAGCAAGAGGTTGGGAAGAAAGGCCCCCGGTGGCCCTCTTGCTTCCTGTGGATAGTGACCCCGGGGACTGGTGCCCCAGTTGAGAGCCCCATCGGAACTCAATGGGGTTGAGTTGCTGGAAGGCTGTGATGGGTTGGGGACTTGAGATGGGTTCTCTTAAACAAGAGGAAACGGAGACACTAGTAAGTTCTATATGGGTCACGGGACAGTACTAGTAGCCTTCAGTGCGGTGATGAACAGGAGAGGATTCTGAAACTGGGAGGGGCTGGCATGGTGTTACCAGAGACCAGCCTGCATACTGGGGAGATTGTTATGCTGGAAGTTGAGAGGAACATGGTGGTTGTTCTATTCTGATTATGCCCCACTACCTTTGGGTTAGTAGGACAGTTTAACAGAAATCAACGTTGCAGGAGGTCTTGGGCAGAGGAAAACACGGACGTTTGTAGATGATTAAATGTAATTCATTCCGTTTCCGGTTTTTTCCTTTCCATTCCTCTGGGCCCAATAGGCTGAGAGACTGAGAGTCATGGCATATTTGGAACCAATTAAAAAAGATGCTTTCAATCTTTGGCATTGTCCTTCACTGGGTGAGGGGACCGCATGAGACCGAGAGTTTCTTATCTTTGGGGGGCAACCAGACAGGGGGCTTTCTTAGTCCAGTGCTTAGCCCAGAGTTAAGCGCAGAATGAATGTTAGGAATTTTCAGACCACCACTAGGGGGAGCGCTAGCTCTCCAGTTTCCGCCTCTGGGGCCTGGGGATAAAGGCATGGTGCTCCAGAAAAAAAGTAACACACACACACACACACACACACACACACACACACACAAAGAGAAAATGGTAAAATGGTGGCTGTGGTGATAGGAATAAATGAATAAATGTGGGAGGGGTCCCGGGGGAGTCAGTGCATTTGCAGAACCTGCTGGCAGTAACCGAGAGCTTCCTAATGGAGCCTGACGTCCACATAGGTGACTTCCCGTCTGGCCCACTGCGGTGTGAACAGGATGCTTACAGAGGACACCTAAAGCAAGCCTTGGGATGATTGGGCGCATAGATTTCATCCGAGATGCGGGTTCCCTATTAAATGCCTTTGCGTGATATGAATTTTTCAAGCCAGAATGAAGCACTTGGCTATTTAGTAGAGGATGTCAAATGTTGGATCTGGGAGCTATCATCAGCCGAGTGCATCTTCCCCGTCATTTGCCTATCTCGGCCCCAAACCTATTCTCCCATTGTCATCTCTGTGCGCCTGGCGCAGGACTCTGAAAATTGCCTATCTCCAGTTCCAGTTGATTTAGTTAGCCAACAGGGAGCATCAGAAAGCCAGGAGAAGGAGGGACTGGGAGAGGGGACGTCCTGTTTGCTTAAGTTCCTCTCTCTCATTGTCACAGCACCAACCGTGGTGGGATTTTGTGCAGTTTGTTCTGGCTTCCAGGAATAGACTCTCCAAGCTAGCCAGCAGCAACTGGCTGCTCCCCGAGCTCGGAGGCCCGTGGGCTTAGTCTGAGAAATCCTTTCGCTAAGCTTCTAGCTTTGTTGAATAAAGCCAGCCCTTCTACTACTCCCTGGTTCCAACCACACTTCCGGCCACCCTGTCTTTGGTATCTTTTCTACTGTCAGTTCCCCTTATAGTGTCCCCCTTTTGTCTTTCAACCTTCCGTGGCTCTCTGACCAATTCCCTATGTTAAACTCTCCTGGCTGAAATGACCATTCTCTGGACTGGTACTGTAAGGGATGGGGGCGGGGCCTGGGCGGGGCGGGGCCTGGGCGGGGCTGGTGGGGTTGACACTTCAGAATGGAGTTGTTCCCAGGTCCACCCGTTTGCAGGTTAGTGGGCAGTGTTTATGCTTGGAGATGTGTAAAGGGAGAAGGAAGAGTTGGATGTAGCCGGATGTTACCACTGTCCCTCACCAGGACAGTGCATTTGGTTTGGTTTGGTTTGGTTTGGTTTGGTTTGGTTTGGTTTGTTGAGACCAGAGTCCCAAGTGTAGCCCTGGCTGTCTCTGGACTTAACAGTGCATTTGTTAGAACTGATAAATCCACCCTGGCACGGCATCATTATCCAAAGACACAAATTACTGGCAACCTGGGCTACATAGCCAGACCCTGGCTTACAAAAAGAATAACATCGAGGTTGGTTCCGAGTTTGGCCATTGATGAATAAAACCACTGTAACATCCCCCCCGTGCAGAATTTGGGGTGGTAGGCAATACGTTCTCAATTCCTTCTACAAAATACCAAAGATGGTAACGTCTGGAGCCTTGGGAAGGATGTGTTTAATTTGATAAGAAACTGCAGACTGACTTCCAGAGGGCCTGTAAGAAGGGCATGCCTGTTCTCCCATTCCGTGGTCGGCATTTGGTGAGGTCACGACCAGGACTCTGGCATTCTGCGTGGATGGGGTAGCTCACTGCTCTTCTGGCCTGCAGTCCTCTGAACCATGCTGTGCATACCTTTTCTTACGCCTGTTTGCCATTCCGTATCTCTTTTCTGGCAAGGTGTCTGTCAAGTCTTGGGCCCAGTTTTAGTTGAATTGTGGCTTTTGGGTTTTTGGTTTGGTGTTTGACAGTCTCACTCACTGTGTAGATCAGGCTGGTCTAGAGCTCTGAGAGATCTGTCCCTTCTGCCTCCTGAGAACTGAGGTAGAAAGAGCATACCGTCATCAAACATGGCCTGGGTTGTATTCTGATGGTTGCTTTAAAAATCATACATGTTTGGCTGGAGATGGCTCAGCAGTTAAGAGCACCGACTACTCTTCCAAAGGTCCTGAGTTCAAATCCCAGCAACCACATGGTGGCTCACAATCATCTGTAATGAGATTTGATGCCCTCTTCTGGTATGTCTGAAGACAGCTACAGTATACTCACATAAAATAAATAAATACATCTTTTTTAAAAAAATGAAGGATTTTTAAATATATATATTTTAAGATTTTTTTTTTTTAATGTATGTGAGTACACTGTTGCTCTCTTCGGACACACCAGAAGAGTGAACCAGATCCCATTACAGATGGTTGTGAGCCACCATGTGGTTGCTGGGAATTGAACTCAGGACCTCTGGAAGAGCAGACAGTGATTCATCTCTCCAGCCCCTCCATGTTAAAAAAAAAATCCTCGCCGGGCACAGTGGCACACGCCTGTAACCCCAGCACTTGGGAGGCAGAGGCAGGTGGATTTCTGAGTTCCAGGTCAGCTTGGTCTACAGAGTGAGTTCCAGGGCAGCCAGGGCTACACAGAGAAACCCTGCCTCGAAAATCAATCAATCAATCAATCAATCAATCAATCAATCCTCCATGAAATTTATACGGTCTTTTACCAGTCTTCTCTCTCTCTCTCTCTCTCTCTCTCTCTCTCTCTCTCTCTCTCTCTCTCTCTCTTTGTTTTTTGTTTTGTTTTTGTTTTTGTTTTTTGGTTTTTGGTTTTTTGGATTTGGTTGGGATCTGCTTTAGGAGAATGGCACTCCGAGGAAAGGGAGAAAGTTAGTGGGCGCCATGGGCTGTGTGGGGGGAGGCAGAGGCCACTGGACGCCGGAGCAGGTTTTAGGTAGAAAGCAAAACTGATCCTTCGGCCTCCGGAGAGGCAGAAGAAAGGAGACGGCAGAAGGTAGAGGCCCACGTGATGCTGGCGAGGAGGAGCTAAGAGCAAATTTACTTTGAATGTTTTGCTCTGTGGTTTGGACTTTTCCCTTTTGGATATAAGAGATTTAAAAAAACTAATACTTTTTTTTTTTTTTGAAACCAGAACATTTATTTTATGACTGATTGAGATCCCCAGGTACATAGTTGGTAGGATTCTGTCTAAGCTCCACCCCACAGTTACCTGGCAACAGCCAGGCAGGTCGGGCCCACTATAAAAGGGGCTGCTTGCCTCCTCTCTCTCTCTCTTTCTCTCTTCTCTCTCTCTCTCTCTCTCTCTCTCTCTCTCTCTCTCTCTCTCTCTCTCTCTCTCTCTCTCTCTCTCTCTCTCTCTCTCTCTCTCTCTCTTTTTGGTTTTGGTTTTGGTTTTCCGAGACAGGGTTTCTCTGTGTAGCTGTGGCTGTCCTGGAACTCACACTGTAGACCAGGCTGGCCTCGAACTCAGAAATCCACCTGCCTCTGCCTCCCAGAGTGCTGGGATTACAGGCGTGCACCACCACTGTCCAGCACCTCCTTTCTCTCTTATCCTCTCACTCTTGCCTCTCTTGCCCTCTTGGGCTCTTCCGTCCCCCTCCCCTCCCCCTCTCCACGTGGTCATGGTCGGCCTCTACTTTTCTCTCCTCTCTGCCTTTCTCTGCCTCTACTACCCCCTTAACTCCCCTCCCCCATGCCCCGAATAAACTTTATTTTATACTATACCTTTGTGTGTATGTGTGTGTGTGTGTGTGTGTGGTCCCTCAGGGGTAAGGGATGCCTCACCATGGGCCCTCTGAAGCACTCCCTTCCCCCATACACCCAAACAACAGATTCTTATGCCACTTTCTCTTTTTATGATCACAACAATAGTGATGCATTGAGCTACATTGTCTGGCTTAGTATTCTAGGACACCTCCAAGGAGAAGCATTGCAGAGAGAGTTATTAGTGCTAAGATTCACGCATGCATGCATGTTTGTGTGTAGGCGTGCCTATGTGTATTTATGTATATGTGGGTGTAGGTGTGTGCTTGTGTGTGTGAATGTGTGTTATCACACGTGCGGAGGTCAGAAGGCCTTGCCTTCTATTTCCTTTCATTTAGACAGACTCTCTTCGTTGTTTGCATGTTGCCTGTGGTCGGTCAGCCTGCTGTCTCCACCCATCTCCCTGCAGGAGCTCTGAGATCACAGATGCTAACACTATGTGTTGGACCTTTCCATAGCTTCTGGGGGACTCACACTCAGTTCCTCACACTTGGGTGTCATGCACTTTGACCCACTAAAGCCATCTCTCCAACCCAGCCCTAGTTTTAATGACGGAGAATCTTCCACCCAGGAAGTGGAAAGGCCCGTCTCCTGGGTAGAACCAGGCCCGGACCAACTGTTGGACCCGTTCCCTTCCATAGACCCTCCCGCATGCGGGGCGCATCTGTGCAAGAACCGTTCTAATTGCAGCCATTTAGGGGAATTGATTACCATTAGACCTAAGTGCCAGCAGCACCGCAGTGATTCTGCCTATCATTATGAATGTGTTGGAGGAAGTTGATTCTAAGCTTTATTTGATTACAATGATAAATTCTCTTGGTCTCCGACCTTTGAGTTTCAAGCGTCTGTTTCCTTCTGCTCATCTGCCTATCATTCCCACTCAGGAAGGCCCTGTGGGAAACTGAGATCCCCCTGTCTGCAATCCTTCGTGCTCCATATACGGCCCAGGACAAAGCTGGTGTTTGCTTTCCTTTCTGTGTTCTTGTTCCTAAGAAGAGTCGGGCTCCTTGCTCATACTGTGCTTTCTGGCCTGGTGATAGTTGGGGAACTGCAGAGAAGCAAAGACCTCTTACAATCTCCCCTGCAATTCACCGAGGTTGCTTCTCCTCCGTGGTTAGGCTCTCGCTCAGCTCTCCCTCTGGGGACACTAACTTGTCACTTCCCCATCAGAGGAAGACGGTGTGTGTCTGAACAAAGTCTGCTAGCTGAAGATGGAGCTCAGGTGGATGTGTGTGTGTGAACTGATCCCTCGGAAATGAGCTACTACTTTTTGTATTAGAATATTCCATTAATTATGTCCGGGCCTATCATGGTCACTTTTACAAAAGATGCTCAAATTGGTGCACAGTAGGCTCTAGTGGTTAGAGTATCTGCAAGACACTTGAAGGCTCAACGGAACCTGGAAGGATGAGAGAATCGTACGTGCATCAAAGGCAGGCCCTTTTGAATCTCTCCATGTGAGCCCGGCCATTTGCAGCCTGCAGTCACATAATGGAAGACGCAGCCTTTGAATTCCCACTTCTCTGAAGAATGTTAAATGCATGGAAGGGTGACCGTGGCAGGCTGGAGACAGGGAGGAAGGATGCTTTGAGCCTTTGTTCTGATTACCAGGGAGCTGCCATAAACACAAAGCATCATGGGATCTGCTGCAGACCCGGCCAATGGGAGAGGGGTGTGTGTGTGTGTGTGTGTGTGTGTGTCTGTGTGTCTGTGTGTGTGTGTCTGTTACTTTAATGCATTAACTTACACACTACTGTCTACTCTGTTACTATTTATTATGACTACCCAGGCAAGCAACTCCATTACTTAATTAGTGGCTATTAGGTGACTGAAGGCTTCTTTAGTCAGAGAAACTCCATATAAAAAGTGCAGGACTCCAGTCTGCTTGGTCGCAGGCAGGAGTTTTGCAGAATCCCCTAAAGCTCTGGGCCCTGAATTCCAGGCACACTGCAGTGACAGAGGTTACCACTGGGAAGAGACACAGGACCCTAAAGGTTTAGAGGTGCAAAAGGTGACCTGGGGGCAGTCACTGGCCATGTGCCCATCTCTCTAAGGGAAAGCTAGGGAGGCTTTTCACACACCGACGCAGGTACAGTTACCGTCTATTTTTGGAAGCTTTGGGCCTTCCTCAGCCTCTGCACTGTGTCAGCTAAGCCCCAGACTCTGGCTGGTATGAAACCCGGGCTGAGGGTGGACATGAGGATATTTGAACTGTATAGCTTTCCTCTGAGTGTGAGGCAATTCCCCTTTCTCAGGAGGAACTCTCTCTCTCTCTCTCTCTCTCTCTCTCTCTCACACACACACACACACACACACACACACAGCATTTTCAGAGTTTTCCTGTGGTAGCATTATGAGGTCATGAAAGGATAGAAAATAATACAGCCTAACTCTAATGACCCCAAGAAATCAGGAGTTTAAAATGCTATCTCGTTTTGTTAGAAACTAGGTAAAAGGTCACATTCCAGAGCCCGCCCTTTGTTTAGACCTAGCAGAAAGGCCTTGAATAGGTGATCCTGGCCCTGTAGGGTAACTGGAACTGGGCTAAGCTTATCTTGCTTCTGTAAACTTATGCCATTACCCCTAAGCAGGAGTTCACGCAGCTGTAGACGTTATAGGAAACTAATTGGTCCACTGAGCGCGGGCTCCGATAATTTAAACTGATTGGCCTAAAAACTATGGAGTGGTACAAATCAATTGGCTCGCATTTTGCGGGCTCTCCATGCTAAGAAATGATTGGTTTGTGATTCGAGCGGGCTCTGTTGTAAACTTATAAAAGCTGTCGCAGTTCGGCACTCGGGGTCCATAGTCCTCTAACCCTGCGTGGTGCACGGCTATGGAACCCAGATTTCTGGAATAAAGAAATCCTCATGCTATTGCATCGAGACCGTTTCTCGCGAGTGATTTGGGTGTCGCCTTCCAGGATGTGGGGTGCTGGGGCACCCTCGGTTTTTGGGGTCTTACAGTCACACTGGTGTTTGGAGATCATCAGGATGGGCATCCTTTCTAATAAGATCTCTGAAGAAAGAGGATAAAGGTAGCTTCTGTCTTGTTACTCCAATACAGGGAGTAGACTGCAGGCTACTCTGGAGCATTCTTTTGGGATTGTGGACATATCAAGTGGGTATTTGAATGTATGTGGGAGTCAGTGTTGGGTATTTCTTCTAAGGCACTATCCACCTACAGTTGTTTTATTGTTTTCGTGAGACAGAATCTTACCAAGCAACCTAGGCTGGCCTAGGGCTCTGCCTGTCTCTGCCTTTCCAGTTCTGGGAGCCCTAGCTTGTTTTATGTGGCTTTGGGGATTGAACTCAGGTTCTCACGCTTCTGTGGCAAGCCTTACTGGGGGAGCTCCCGTGGCTTGTTTATTGGTTTATTGGTGTGATTGTTTGTGATACCTGGTTCTAGACATTTCTAGTGAGGAGGTGTGTGTGTGTGTGTCTGTGTCTGTGTGTCTGTGTGTGGCATGACACCAGACTTAGTCTCCTTTGCTGGATTTAAGAAGGTCCCCCAAAGTCCCCCACATTCCTGTTTTACCAGAAACCAGAGAGATGGTAAGATGAGGTCTTACGGGAGTAGGCTCTGTCCTCATGGGTATACAGTGGCTGCTGACAGAGAAGACATACCCAGAAACTGCTGGGGGAAAGACCGAGTGGTGACTGTGGCAGACTGGGGCAGTTTAGGAAGCTGAGGGTGACCAGTTCTTTCTCGACTACAAGGAAGGAGCTCATGGAGGCAGTGGAGGATCCTCTCCAGAGCCAAGGTTACAGAATGCAAGGGACTGGCATCCCTGGGCCGTGCAAAGCCAAACCAAACATGGACGACTTACAAAAGAGGGCAGAAAAGTTTGCCGTCCACTGCAGACAAGGAGCACATAGGACTCAAGCAATACTCTCCCCAAATGAGGGCAGCAGGGCAGGATTTTGCTCAAAGAGACTCTGAATAACTACCTAGGGTGTGGCTCTCAACGCTGGGACTCTTTAATACAGTTCTGCAGGTTGCGGCGACCCCCAACCGCAAAGTTAGTTTTGTTGCTGCTTCCTAATTGAGATCTGGCTACTGTTATGAATTGTTATGTAAATATGTTTTAAAAGTTTAGGGAGTCATCACAAGAAAGGAGGCAAGGAAGGATCTTCCCCAGGACATTGTAACAATGCAGGCGCCTGACCTCCACCATGCCAGTGTTCTTAGGGAACCCTTGTGAAAGAGTGGTTTGGGGGCATCCCCCAAAGGGGTCTCGACCCATGGGTTGAAGGTTGAGAACCGCTGAACTAGGGCCTGCCCACCACGTGGTTCATTCCTGAGCATGCTCAGTTTAACATCGCCATTTTAAAAGGAAAGGCAGTAGAGGCATTTTGGGGCATGCTTAGCTGGAAGCCATGGTGCACTTGTTTAAAAGGTTAAAGAGGTGAATGTTCAGGTATTAACTTGGCGTTTGCCCAGGAGGGTGCCTGCCTCACTCGGCAGTGAGCATCTTCAGGGATACTGGCGCTTGAGAGCACACGGAAAATTTCCAGTTAAAAGCCCCTTCCCCCACCTCCACGCCCAGTCTATGGGACTGGTTTCCGGTATCAGGAGGAGACTTGTGATGGTTCTAGTCACAGATGGGTCCCAAAGCCACGCCCCCAGAGTTGCCAGATTTCTCACACCCATAAATAAATACAGCCACATGGCGCGGGATGCCCAGGTGAATCTGAATTTAAAATAGACAACAAATACAAAATCTACTTCAGCGTGAATGTGCTCTGACTATTCTCTGGAACGTAGGAGCAGCTTATTCATTGTCGATTTGAAATTCCTATGGCCAATGTGTCCTTCCTTTTAGCTGCCAGTTCCCCTCTCCAGCCTCTCCCTTGGCAGTAGTTAGTAGGCCCAGTCCTCTCGGAGAGGCTGGTGGAGGTGGCGGCTGGCTGACTGTTCCAGTTAGGAGGCTCTAGATCGCCTGGCACCCCCCACCCCCTGCTGGCTTCTTACACACTGCCAGCAGCCTGCAGTCTGAACATCCTTTCCACCAGCTGGAAGAGAATCTGGCAGGATTTGAACATACGGGCATAGACAAGGGGAACTTCTGTGGCGCCTGCTGGGGTGGGGGTTGGGGGGTTTGGGGATGGGCAAGGGAGGGGGAGGCCTTCCAGCAGGAGGGATACTGCAATCCCACTCAGCAGCACTTGGCATCAGCCTCTGCACTTTGATTCGTTCTATTTTAAACTGTCTTCAATTTCCCTCCTGGGGAAAGGGAGGAGGGAGGCTGGGGAGGTGGCTGTGGTGTGCAGAGAGATCAGGAGACGCGGGAGCTGTTGGAAAACCTGAAGCCAGTTGGCAGAGCTGTGCTGAATTCTTAGCAACAGGGACGTTTAAGGGGAAAGCCGGGGAGCTTTAGGCCTGGTAAGGAAGAAGAGGTGGGTGGCTAGTTTAGCCAGAGAAGGGCACCGAGAGACGTCTGCTTAGGAGAGATGCAAGCTAGAAGGGACTCTGCTGCCTTGGTGCCTCACACGGTCATGAGGAGAGGCTCTGAGGGGGACGCCTGGCGGTCGGATGAGTGATGGTCCCATGTCCCTAAAGAAGGGCCCAGAAGGATAAACAGTGAAGGTACATCCTGAGATAAAGATCAGAGGCCCCAGTGGCATCATGGGGAACCTGCCTACAGTTGGGTGGGAATTCCCAGCAAGAAGGCCTGGTTCCCAGTGTGGGTCTTCTTCTAGAAAAGGCCTGTGCAGGGCATACACCCGCCTCTGGTCGCCTCACTGGCCAAGTGCAGGTGGGCAAGCTTTTCTTTAGGACTGAGGCCTCACGTGGTAGGCACCAGCAAGTCAGTACCGGAAAGGATCCTTCAGTCACTGGTGAGAATGGGGTGGTGTTTTATTGCATTGGATGGGTCAGACATGAGATCTTAGCCATCAGAGGGAGTTTGGGGAGGGGCCAGATGGGTCAGGGGCTCTGAGGGAGGAGGTCTTTGGGGTGCTCTTGGACAGAGGGTATTGATTAGCTCATTCATTTAGCCATTTGCTGCTTATCCACTACTGTACCACTTGCTGGTCACCTGCCCGGTTCTCTAGAGGCTGGGGAGCCTAACTTAAGGGATGCCAGAGGATGGGTCTGGTTCTATGCGGGTGGTGGTGGTGGTGGTGGTAGTGGTGGTAGTGGTGGTTTAGGAGACCCCAGGAAGGAAAGCCTCTGGCTTTGAAGTCATGCATCGCTAGATTGGAATTCTGGCCTAGCTTCCCACCCGGGCCCCTCATTTCAATTGTCTCCTCTGCAAAGCAGCAGAGGAATAGAATACCTCTCAGGGTTAACACTGTTCACTAGAGATGCAGCGTCTGAATCCTTTCATATGGTTCACGGCACACAGTGTGGATTCAGTGACTCCTAGGAGAACAGAGGGCCAACAGAGTGTCTTAGCTGAATCTGGAAACTGGTTAGGTTTCTCAAGGATTTCATCGTTACAAAACAAGAGCAGATGCAGAGGGATTTTAAGTGTTTTGTCTCTAGCCTTATTTTTATCCTCGTGTCAAATGTAGGAGACAGCGTAGAGTCTGCACATGCATGGCGTCTAATCAACACAGATGTGCGATTAGTGTGTGTGTCATTCTCTGTGCCTCGGGTTCTGTAATAGACAGAATGACTTACTTATGGTGTAAGGATGCTGAGGATGCTGAGGAGGACTGTTGGAGGTAAGGTGTCTGAAGTACCAGCCAGCATGCCATACAGCTCCTGGGTGTCTTAGTCAGGGTTTCTATTCCTGCACAAAACATCATGACCAAGAAGCAAGAAGCAAAGGGTTTATTCAGCTTATACTTCCACATTGCTGTTCATCACCAAAGCAAGTCAGGACAGGAACTCATACAGGACAAGAACCTGGAGGCAGAAGCTGATGCAGAGGCCATGGAGGGATGTTTCTTACTGGCTTGCTTCCCCTGGCTTGCTCAGCTTGCTTTCTTATAGAACCCAAGACCACCAGCCCAGGGATGGCACCATCTGCAATGGGCTGGACCCTTCTGCCTTGATCACTCATTGAGAAAATGCCTTACAGCTGGATCTCAATGAGACATTTCCTCAAGGGAGGCTCCTTTCTCAGCGATAACTCCAGCTAGTGTCAAGTTGACACCCCAAACCAGCCAATAAAATAGGATGGTGGATACCCACATCTCTCAGGGGAACCAGGCACAGTTTATCCTGTACCAAGGCCACAGCCCACAGCAGATGGGCTTAGACTTGCCCCAGGGTGGGTCACAGGCCTGCACTGGATACTGCTGACTTCCATCTTGGCTAGCAGGATGAAGTGTGCGGAAGCTGGTGGGAAGTGACTACGTCCTCACAAGTCACCAGAAGCTACATATGGAGACCAAGGCCAGGCCTTGAGGATGCCTGTAGTCAAGGGAATGGCTGATGGAGAGGAAGGATGTGGAAGGAGCTGAAGTTCTGGGTACCAGAGACAAGTGGGAGGTGTCAATGGAGGTTGTATATGCCATCTCAAAAGAACACCATATTTTAAGTTGTTGAGCTTAATAAAACCAAAGGGAACCTCTAGCTATTTGATTTCTGTGAACATAGTTTGTTTCCCCTCTATTGAGGCCATCCTGAGGAGGAGAAGGATGGGGTGAGGAGAGGCCACAGAGGGAGCTGGGTGGGGTGGAAGGACTCTGTTACACGGAGGAGCTGAGGAGCGGAGCGTGAGCCCAAAGCCACAGGCATCGCAGGAGCCGATTACCTGCTGCCTCTACTTTGAGCTGTTAATTAGCTCTTCAATAATTTAGATAATCTCTAAATAGCTGCAGCCTTTAAATTGAAAGCTTATTTTTGAAACAAGGGCCAAGTTTCCAGGGGCCCATATTCAGATCTTTTGCAGAATGAAGAAGCTACTCTGTATGTTGTAAGGTGTCTGGAATATGGGCACTAAGTGGGACATCCTTAGCCATGGAGTACACTTCTGGGCCATCTTTTCTTTTTGTTTGTTTCTTTATTTCTTTGTTTCTTTGTTTCTTTGTTTCTTTCTCTCTTTCTCTCTCTCTTTCTTTCTTTCTTTCTTTCTACATTTTTCGAGACAGGGTTTCTCTGTATAGCCCTGGCTGTCCTGGAACTCACTCTGTAGACCAGGCTGGCCTTGAACTCAGAAATCTGCCTCCCTCTGCCTCCCAAGTGCCTGGCAAGGGCCATCTTGATCAAGGATCCAGGGACCCAAGAAGCTGGGCTTGCTTGTGACTTGGTCACGAGTGGGCCCAGACTGGCCATGGTGTCACAGGGAGGAAGAGGGGACAATGTGGAACCAGAGGTCCCAGTGTGGCACCCCGGGCCATGAGAACAAGATGTGTATACCTTCAAGGATGGGAGGTGGTGGGCTCCCTTCAAAAGTGAGGACATGCCACTTCGGGTTATAGGATACACTTGACTCGTTGGGGATACCAGAAGGTTGGCGTAGACGTCCGGAAGACAGGGCTTCCTGCTTAGGCTTTGTGCTCTAGGCAGTTGTGTGCATTATTATTTCATTTCTTGTTCTTTCTACAGTAGCTGTGGACTGTGGGTGAGTTGGTAGCCTGCATGGTGACAGACTTGGAACACATTTTTTTTTTTCCTGGACAGAAGTTTAGGCAGGATCATCTCTGACCGGTACTACTGAGGACAGAATCTGCCATCAGTCACCACCTCATCCCCATTTCCTCTAGAGCTCAATGCGTGTGTGCCTACATGTGGTATTCTGACCTCCGGCCAAGGATGGCGGGGATGCCCTACAGAAATTTGGTTCTATACAGCGTGGGTCAACATGAGACCCTAACTAGTGGCCCCCAGGAGCCATGGTGGAAGCGTGTAACTTTCCAGGGTGCTGTTTGGAGACTTGATATAAATCTTAAAGCAATCTCATGGGTCTGGGATCTCTACTCTGCAGAAGAGAAGTCCCACAATGCTAGGTTTCGCATCTGAGGAGTGGAGTCTGGCTCAGGAACACCTCAGCCTACTCTCTGTTCTCCACAGCTTTGCTCTTCTCCCCGTCCAAAATGCTCTCAGGCTCAGGCCCTCCGTGGCCTCTTCTCTGGTTTTCTGGTCTTTGTTATTGAAGAGTGGGGATCATCGGAATGGGGGTGATGGCGCCAGGCTATCCAGGGGACATCTCTGACTAAAAGGAGGGGTCGACCCAGGCTAGGCTTCTCTGGTGACAACGGCAGTGGGTGTTATCTCAGCCTGGTGTCTTAAGCAGCTTTGGGGAAAATAGTGGGCGGGAGGGTTCGAGGCAGAAGTCTTGACTCAATTGAAACATGGAGAGAACTGAGGAGCAGGGGAAGGGGTGGGGGGTGGGGGATGGGGGGGTAAGGGTGGGAGGGCGGAGAGGGAGGTGTCTGTCCCACCCGAGTAGGGAAAAAGTGTGTGTGTGTGAGTGTGTGTGTGTGTGTGTGTGTGTGTGAGAGAGAGAGAGAGAGAGAGAGAGAGAGAGAGAGAGAGAGAGAGTGTCTGTCAGTCCATCTTTCTAGAATCCAGAGCTCAGTTCAGGGCCCAGATAGCCTATTAGAGCATCAGTTCTCAACCTGTGGGTCTAGACCCTTCCACAGGGGTCACCTACGATCATCGGAAATCATAGATATTTACATTATGATTCAGAGCAGCAGCAAAATTCCAGTTATAAGGGAGCAACAAAAAGAATTTTATGGTTGGAGGGGGGGAGGTGTCACCACAACACGAGGGACTGTATTAAAGGGTCGCAGCGTTACAAAGGTCGAGAACCAATGTGTCAGAGTGTAAAAGCCATCTGGGGGCTGCGGTCGGATCCTACTGATGGTTGTGAAGGGATGGTGGTCTTCAGGGTCACCATGGGCCCTGCTTTAAATAGCTCAGCCCTAGACCATGGTTTCTCAGTGTGATTTCAGATGTTAATGAGGGTTGGGGGTGGGTCGCTCATGCCAAGTGGGAGGGGATCCAGATCCAGAGGGGAAGCTGTTCATACCTGGCAGCTCTCCTGGGGCTGGGGGGGGGGGGGGCTCTCTCGATTAACCCCGCCTCAGGTTCTTGTAACAGCGCCTTGGAAGGCCTGGCTCCAAAGCCTTACCCCCTTTGGGACTCTCCTGGGACTATGCCTTGCCCAGATGCCACCCACCCCCCAAGGAGAGATCTGTGAGGTTCTCTTACTCCCTAGCCTCATGTGGGCTCTGTGTTAACTTGCCCCTCTGGGAAAAGCAGCTGAGACACAGTGTGATCCTTAGAGGTAAAACACAGCGGCTCAATCCCTCCGGAATCCCGGCTCTGGACTGAGTGGTCTTGGTGCTGGGCCATCACCTGGGATGATCATTAGTAGTGTGTTGCGAAGATTCCAGACATCCCAGAGCACTGAGCAGGGCACCCTTCCTGCACCCATACCGCCATCTGGCTCTGTATCCTCTTGGCCTTTGAGGCTGCCAGGAGACAGAACAAAACTGTGCCCCATCAGGTACAGACCCAAGGATGCTGCTGGGTTACTGTACTTGCCTGTTTCCCTCAGCCACTCCGTTTCCTTCTCTCGAACGGGGAAAAGCCTGGGGGAGCTGGCCGAATAACGCAAAACGTTATTCCATATGACTCTGGTGTGATTCAGAAATCAGCGACGGTTCACACCATCTTAGAAGGATAAAGATGCAGGGCTAGAGCGGAAGACGCCAGGGAGAAAAGTCCCATTTCTAGGGAACACTCCTAACAGCTCAGGGACCTCAGCTCTGGGGGCAACTAGAAACTCTCCAGGAGACGCTGAAAGGTATCAAGATAGAACTTACCCCAAGTCTTGGTTCTAACTTTTCTGCCCACCCTCTTTGCGCTCTGCGCATGTGCGCAGGCGCGCGCACACGCATGCGCACACGCGCACTCACGCAGCTGATGCCAAGTACAGAGCTGCCCACTTTAAAGGTGGAGACAACTAGTTGGAAACAAGTGGCTGCCTTCAGCCAGGCAAAGCCGAGACGGAATGGGTCTTTTCTGCTCCGGCCTGCTCCCAGTTCCACCGCCTCTCCAGGGACCGTCTAAAGTTTGATTAACTGGAGTGCTAATTGGCGGAGGCTGCAGACAGAGCCGAGTATGGCGAGGCTCGTCGTGTTTTCTTTGATTTACAAGAGCCAGGCAAGGCTCGGCCCACAGTTTAATGAGCGGGAAGTAATTGGGGACCTGTTGCCTTCAAAGAGCCCCGAGCCGGAGCCTGCCTCCCCTGCCCTTACTGCTGTCACAGAACTCGGCCTCTAGGTGTGACGGTGAGTGAGGGGGGTCTGCCAGGGAGAGTGGGGGACTCCAAAAGACCTCAGGGCAGCAACTTGGGTTTTAGGGCTGGTTCCCATGGCGCCACGGTAGAGAGCCAGGGCTGTTGGAGAAGGGCATCTGATCTCATTGCAGATGGTTGTGAGCCATCATGTGGTTGCTGGGAATTGAACTCAGGACCTCTGGAAGACTAGTCAGTGCTCTTAACCTCTGAGCCATCTCTCCAGCGCCCCCCACAGGGCTTCTAGTGAAGCTGCAGAACCTGGCTCTCCGTGCTCTTGGTGTGTATAGCATGTGCACCGCTGGGTGTGTTCTTTTTTTTTTTTTTTTTTTGGATTTGGTTTTTTTCGAGATAAGGTTTCTCTGTATAGCCCTGGCTGGCCTGGAACTCACTCTGTAGACCAGGCTGGCCTCGAACTCAGGAATCTGCTTGCTGGGTTTGTTCTTAACCTGGGGCTGTCTCTCCCTGGGATTCCAGCTCCCCGGAGCACCCGAGCGAGCGTCTGGAGAACTGGGGAGATGAGCTTGGAAACCCTTGGCTCATGCAGAAGAGTGTTGTTCCCTCCCCTCCCCTGCCCTCCCTTCCCCTCCCCTGCCCTCCCTTCCCCTCCTCTTCCCTCCCCTTCCCTCTCCTGCCCTCCTCTCCCCTCCCCTTCCCTCCTCTTCCCTCTCCTGCCCCCTCCTCCCCTGCCCTGCCCTCCCCTCCCTTCCCCTCCCCTGCCCTCCCTTCCCCTCCTCTCCCCTCCCTTCCCCTCCCTCCTCTCCCTGTCCCCTTCCCCTCCCCTCCCCACAGACACCTGCCTGGCCTGGAGGTACTGTCACGGAAGGGCAAGATATTCACTCAGTCCGGACATCTAGTGAGGTGTAGGGTTCCGACTTCATCCTGTCTGCCATGATATTTTGACTTCCTATGTGATCTCTAATCTCCTTTTTTTTTTTTTATCTCAGAGAGAAAGTGAGGGAGTGGGTCTATATATTTGGGTCCCCAAGGAGCCACCAGAAATGTCACTAGGTTCTATATAGCCAAGGAAGGGTTCTTTAAGGCTGTCCCTTAAAATCAGCATGTACTGCCTTCTCTGTGTGACAACCCAGGATTGAAAGGTTGAAAGTCCATTTTTTTTTCTCACCCTGGCAAATTCGGCCAAGCTGAGGAAGGGAGGGAAGGGGGGGGGGCAGGAAGGATTTTTTTTTTTTAGGCTGCCTGTCATGCCAGCACTTTCCGTGAGAGCCTAGCTTGGGCAGGAATAAAAATGCCACTCTGAATTTAAATAATCTGTCCTTCTGGGAAAGTCTTCGCAGCGACAGGGCTGTTAACATGGAAAGTAAAAAGTAAACAATGTATTTCAGAAATCAGTGTTCTGAGTGGGTTGCGGGACTCAGACAGCCCGCGGACAACTCCTGGGAGGCAGGGCCCTCTTATGATCTGCCAGGCGAGAGGAACATGGATTGACAGAGATTCTGCACGGCGGCGGGCAGGGGGAAGTCTTATGGGAGTGAGGATTGCAAGGACCAGGCCTCAGTGAGGCGGTGCGTGAAGCAGAAGGAATCGCTTTATGTGTCGAAGTCTACGGGCAGAACAGAATGGGACCAAAGAGGATCCTTTGAATTGGCCCATCCAGAGTCGGGCAGAGGGAGATCTTAAGTCTCCCTTTGTGTTTAGTGTTTTGTTTTGTTTCTGGTTCTGGACATTTGCTGCGGTTTTAGCATAGATGGCGACACCTAAGGCGCCCATCGCTAGGGGGCGCAAGAGCTCTTCATGAAAGCGCCTCGCAGCCGCCATGACCCAGACACAGGGCTCTGCTGAGGCTCACTCCTCTAGGGTGTCACCAGATGTTGGGACAGGATCTCACTTCCAAAAAAAAAGCCAGAGTCCTGAAAACTGAGGAGGACAGACTTGTAGAAAGATCGTCTCTCCCTCCCCTCCCTCTAGTGAGCCGGACCACTCACTTCTCCGTTCTTTCCAGCTTTGCTTTTCGTGCTTGAGAATGCCGCTTAAATCTCATGCCTAACCTTGGAGATAATGTCACAGTTGAAGTGAGACTTTGAAACCTGCTTGCTTATAACCTTTTGTCAATAAGTTGGGGATGAAAGGACTCTACTTCCCTATGATATCCTCAGCAGTCAAAATCACTTGGCTTAGCAGACACATTTTTTTTTTAAATGGTCACAACCCAGGCAACTCTTGTTGGGGTCATTTCAGAAAGAGAATTAAGGGAGAGAAAAGGGGAGGATGTACAGGCAGGAGGACCTGGGAGTATTTTTTAAGGAGTATTTTCTGAACTACAATATGTTTCCCATCTGTTCATCTTGGAGGGCAAGCCGGGAATGAAGTGGGTCTTCACTGACACCGGCAGCTGCTAATCACCTTGTGACAAGACCCTGAGGTGGAAGGGACTAGTTGCTGGGTTCCCTCAGAGTTCCTATGAGCAGTTTCATTTTCAGCTCCTGTCCCCTTTCCTCTTGGGTTTTTACGCTCCCCTCCCCTTGATAATGTGAAGTTGCGAAAATTTTAGGGAATGCCTTTCTACCCAGCTGACCAGTTGTAAATCCTGTCTATTCTGTGCAGCGAGAGCCGACGTCATATGCAAAGAGTCGTTGCTGGTGGAATACGGGAAATCTCCCCACACATGTGGAAAGGATGTGCTCTCCCTTCCTAATGCAGGTGGCTGCCAGTGGCGGCCGGCTTTCAGTTCACCCTGTAGGCTGGAAGACCGCAATGGAGCCACTCACTTTCCCTAGAACTAACAGTTTATACTTCTAATTTTAATTTTCCTCTGCTTAGATCCCGGAAGGATTTATTAAATTTGCTTTGTGGAGCCCATTAACTCTAAACTGAATAATGATATCACTTTAAGCTCAGCATCGGGTTTGTGGTAGATTCTCTATATACAAGGCTCTAGGAATTCTGTATTTCTCCACGGCAGAATTTTAAGTTGGTTCATTAATGAAAAGGCTTACTCGATCTACCTAAAAGTCACTAGTAATTAACTGACATCAAGAGACCATTGCTTGTAGAGGTGGGAACAAAGGAGAAAAGCAGTAACGGGATCTTCATTTTGGGGCAGAAAACCCCAGCAGCCTTATCTATCACCACCTCTTTGGTACTTGGGTTCACACTGTGGTTAAGGTGAGTAGGAATATATGAACAATGTGTCATTTTTTCCCTACAACCTTGGTAGGATGATAAAGTCAAATGAGAGACTTATGGAAAAAGCTCTCATCCTTCCTTTAGAAATGATGGGCACGGGCTGGAGAGATGGCTCAGAGGTTAAGAGCACGGACTGCTCTTCTGAAGGTCCTGAGTTCAAATCCCAGTAACCACATGGTGGCTCACAACCATCTGTAATGGGATCTGACGCCCTCTTCTGGGGTGTCTGAAGACAGCTACAGAGTATTTATGTATAATAAATAAATCTTAAAAAAAAAAAAAAAGAAATGATGGGCACTCGTTAACATTGTGTGGAAGACTTGTTTCCATACATGAGGGAGCCAAGAAGCTAGAAATACTGGCAGATAGACAGGGACATAAAGCACGTGTCTTATGACTTATGCAAATACCGCAGACAGTATCACCAGAACCTTCTGGGGTAATGTTATCAGGTAATGTTACTGAGGTAAGAAAGGTAACTACCTGACAGAGGATCTTTGTTCATTTTGGCATGAACCTCGTCCACACTTGGTTAACTCGCTCAAATTTCTCAAAGTTCCTTCTCCCTCACCTACAATGTACTGCATGCTGGGGACTGGAGCTGCAGGCTGAGCTCACCTTGCTTCAGGACAGTGTGCTAGAGTTATCCGTGGAAGTGGCAGGATACCGCTGCCCTTCAAGGTCTTGCTTAGCTCTGTAGGAGCCTAGATATCACTCATCCATGACACATGGGTGGGTGGTGGCAGTTTATGGGAGGGCTGTATCCTGCAAGAGCACTGCTCAGGTGTTTTTTGTTACATTCAGAGCATGTCTTAAATCGGTTCCTCCAGGCTTCCTTTTCTGGACTCCTTTATTCCAAAGAGCACCTCACACAGGTAGCTGATTGGCTGTCTACATGGGGAGAGAAATGGTTGCTTTGGGGATCGGCCAAGACAAAAAAAAACAGGGAGAGAGGTGGGCACTGTTAGGGCTTCGAAGGCAGGATAATGTCTCTCATTTCCTTTAAGTGCTTGTGGGGTGGGTCATGTGACTAATAGGTAACTTGTGGAGATACGGATGCACACCTCCCCGTGGGAGTGAGCCGCATGTTTGGTACCCAGTTGATTATCTAGACTTCACACCCACTGTTGCTCTCCGCCCCAGCTTGCTCAGACAAGGAAAGCATTGCAGAAAAGGAACGGTTGGAATATACTGTGTTTTACTGGGATCCTGCGCTTCGAGCATACTACACTCTAATGTGAGAAGAAACGAGACCCTTTTGCCAAGTGGGGTGACCTGATTCCTGGAGCATCCAGGCTGCTATCAAGTCATGGTTGTCATTGTAATGCAAGGATGGGGAAATCTGCTTTTTCATACTAAAATCAAAGCCCTGGTCTGTCAGCCTGGAATCGCTGAACAAAGCAAACCCTAATCAGCCGGTCTATATGTAGATTTAGACATCTCCAGGAGGCTGAGAACCTATCGGGCCCAAACTGATTATTCTAATCAAGTGTTTTAATTAAGCACACTCAATGCCAGCATCACAGGAATGAGACCCGATTTCCAGGAGTAATGGTTGATTTTTTTTTTTTTTTCAATTCTTCTTTTACAGTTAGTGTTTGGCTTTGTGGAGGTGTAGTTAACATTTTTCTAAAGTAGGCCAGGGTAGAGACCTCTGTGAAGTGTGCTCCTCCCGAGCTCTCATTTTGAAACTACAAAAACCAAACAAGGATCCACATGCAGTAGTAATGAGGGCTATCATCGGCTTGGGTGCAGATGAATCACACCCCAGATCCGCCTCCTTCTGTATCCACGTGAAACATAAAACCAATTCTGGCTAGTCAAGACTTGGAAAAAATATATAAACGCACACACATTGGGTTGGCTTTTATTGGAATGCCTAGATGCAATCTATAGTCATCAAGTTATGGAAAATTCAGGTCACATATAAAGTTAAGAAGGCAAATGAAAAGAACAATACAAATCAGACAAAAATTTACATCTCAAAATATCATGAAAGCATTTTGACTGGCTTTGCCTAAAATACTTTGAATATCAATTTCTTTTGTTTTTGTTTTTTTGTTGTTGTCATTGTTGTAAGCTAATTTTTGTCATTATACAGGTTTCCCCAACCTCCCCCCCCAAACTCTTAGAAAAAGATGTCTTGTTTACATAGTCCCCAAGGTCACTATTTCTTGTAAAAGCACGTCCAGACCACAAGCCTTTTTAGAAAGAAATAGGCTCATTATATCTACTAACAAGATACTAATTGGGTTGATTTGACTTCTAAAATAAGCACCAGGAGACTCTCCAGATCTGTTGTTTATTGGTGCCGCCTGTAAGGACCAGTCCACGTCGAGAAGGGGTTAAGAGTGTAATTTCACTTCCGTCATGTGGTACACGCTATTCGTGGTCAATATATCACAGACATTTCTGAGAATTTAGACTTGGAGCCTATTTCACCCCAAAGTACTTACAGCATGCTAAATACAGTCCTGCAGAAATCCCATTCAACAGAACTGCGAACACCTAAGTTAACAGTTAAAAAATAAAATGTCCAACAGAGCCATGTTCACGTGGTTTGAAATCTCAATAGTTTTCTAAATTTGGGCTTCCCAGTACTTGCCAAAGGATTTCCAGGATAAAAAATATTAATGCTAATCTGTGCTTTCATTCTAATAAAATATCAGCATTCATTAGAAGATTAATTACTTCGGTATACCCTACCACATACACAGCAACAGGAATAGCACTGAGACTGTAAATTCAGTAGCTATTTCGAAACTTTCCCAGCCAATCTGCTTAATCAACACGCCTACTGTGCAATTTAGAGTATGTGATACAAACAAAGCAATTAGAAAATTATTTTCAATACATCACTTGAACCTTTATATTTACGACATGTTCACTTGCTATATTTATCACCATTATACATAGAGGAAAACAGTGTGTACTATAGCTCAATGAACTGAGAAATATTTTTCTAAAAATATTTTTGTGGCTGAATTCAGTGCTCACGAAAGACTCTTCAGAGTGGCTGGGTTGGCACAGAAGTGCACATGGTGTCTATGGTGGAACCCCAAGCTTTCAGTGGGGGGGGGTGGGGGCGCTGATGTCAGTTTCCTTCCTACTCCACCCAGTACCCCAGGCTACCCCTGGCCAGCACAGGCTGCCACTCAAACCATTCCCTATGATGGTCGGGCCACGTGGGCTTATGGGAGCTTGCCTTCCTGTTTTGATCCCACTGGCTGACCTGAGGGTCCAACTCCAAGCCTCAGGGAGGGTGACCTTGCCTGGCTGGTCCCCGCAGCTCGCTATCGCCCCGTTATTGCTGTCTCTCCTAGACATTAAGATACACGTTCATGGTTACCATGACATCAAGTCCCTCCCTCCCCACAAAAGTTCCCGGGCCTCAGATTATGGTCTTTTTCCTCCATCAGGAAGTGGGGCATCGAGGGACAATAGTATAGTCTCAAAAGTTCTGGAAGTCGCCTTGACTTTTGGGGCCTGGAGAGGGTCAGAGAGCCTGTTCTCCTCTTGGGTTCTTTTCTCTTGGTTTCCCCTCCCCCACACCCTCCCTCACATTCCACCAGCCTCGGATGGCGACTGTGCCTCTTGGTTGGTAATGCTTGAGGCCAGCGGCTAGATAAGAAAGAGAAGGAAGAAAAGGAGTTCTCTGATTCGCCACCCACTGAGGATTGCACAGTCCTATCCATCTAAGTGATAGAAAGTTGCACATTGTTTTTTTTTTTCAACCTAATACAAAAATATTAACACTTCTGGACATGATAGGCATAAGTTGTTATATCTCTACAATATAATAAGTTATACTGTACAGTTATAACAGATAACAAAAGGTGCAATCCTTTTTTAAAAAAATCACACAGTTCACATGTTTTTATCATTTTATTTTTAAGTATAAACTTTTTAAACACTTTACATAAATTAACTCCTCTGAGACTAATATTTGATGTACAGTAAATTGTAATTCATATAAAAATCCATAAACAACTTGTCTCACATAATTTACAAAAAAATCAGGATTTCCTTTGCTTATCAGTGACAAGGATTCTATTCGTCAGTTTTTCCCTCCCAGGGCAAGCCATGTTAGTAAACTCCATTATTAAATCCCCGCCGAAGGAGATGTCCCTTGTGCCAATGTCCTTTTACAAAGCAGCACGGGAAAGCGGTTGGGTTCTATAAACAGTAACTTTGCCCCACATTTTAAAATGAACAGATCTATATATATATCACATCCTAAGTAGAGATTACTTCCTGTAAGCAAAGGTCGACAATTCAGTAATATCTGGAAACATTGTACGCATTTTTTTCTTTTTAAAACCTTTGTTAAATACAGTGCCTCGAAGGTACAGAGGGTCATGGCAAACGTTGCCTTGTTTAATGCTTTTCCTTCTCATACTTCTGGTCCAATTGAGTGCAGCGATATGCGTATGTAAACATATTCTTTTAAAGCCGATCACCTTTAAGGTCATTCAGAAAGAAAAAAGTTGTCTTTGTTTCTGGTTTGTGTTGCGTGTGTGTCTGCGGTGTGTGTGTCAGCAGAGCAGTGTCATTCTGGAAGGCTCTTTGGAGAGTCCGGTTCGGATTGTGCTACAGGAGAATCTGCGCAGGGGTGGCCCGGGGGTTACCTCTTGCCGATCTCGCTTTGTCGCAGGAACTGGATGTTGTTGGCACTGTCAGCCAGCTCGGGGTACTGCTCCACCGACAGTACGTAGTACCCGTCGTAGCCCTGCACCTTGCCGGCGCTCAGCAGCTGCCGCTTCTCACCCTCCGTCCAGAGGCGCGCACCCTCCTCGCCGTCGCGCACGCGCTGCTGCTCGCGCGCCCACGCCCGGGCAAGAGCGCGCTGGCGCGCCTGCTCCAGGATGCGCGCCTTCTCCTCGTCCAGGGTCATGCCGTAGCGCACGTGCAGCGCCAGGGCGCCGAACTGCATCTCCACGTCAGCGAACCTGCGAGTCCTGCCGTTCACCACCGTGGTGGACTGCGACACGGTCACGTTGATACCGTTCTCCAGCGCCTTGCGGCCGCTGGTCAGCCGCAGTGTACCCAGGTCGCTCTCGGGCGTGGTGGTCTTGATGAAGTAGTGCGTGTCCTTGCCCTCGATGGTGAAGTGCAGGTTCTCCAGGTAGAAGGCATTGTTGAGCACCGCAGCCACCTTGATGCAGTCCTCGTTGGCGATGTTGAGCACGTTGGTCTGCACGCGGCCTTGGCTCACGGCTAGCATGACGCCCTTGCCAATGAGCGACTTGACGGTGGCGAACCACAGCCACGACTGCTCGCCGCCAGCCTTGCGTCGGCTCACCTGCACCTCGGCCATCTTCCCCAGGGACAAGAAGGCCTTGGCTTGCCTTGCCACTTGCTGCTGAACTCCAAAGATGGGCTGAAAAGCCAAACACAAGAGGAGAGAGATGGAAAGAACATCAGTGCACCGATGCTGGCTACTGGGAGCCATGCTTGCTTGCTCGTGAACCTTCCCGGTCCTGACTACACATCAAGCAGGACCCATTCTCTAAGCACTGCATTGGGGAGATGGGAAGGACCGGGAGAACAAGGCCATCCTTGGCTACATAGTGAGTTCAGGGTTATCCTGAGCTATGTGTGTTCAGAATAACCCAGAAAACGAAACCCCCGACCAGCCAGGAAACAAAACACGTCTTAGTGGGAAACTCCTTGGCTTTATAGGGATTAGAATGCTTACACAAGCCGGGATGGAATGGCACTTCCTACCCTCATGGAAGTTATACTAGTTTTTAAAATGTTCAAAACGGGAGTTTACTGGCTGGCAAATGGCTCACTGGGTAAAGACGCCTACAGCCAAGCCTGACCCAATTGTCCTGTGACCTCTACACATGTGTTGTATAGGGGTGTATGTGGACAGGCAAACTAAAAATGCAATAAAAATGTAAAAGCACGTCTCACATATCTCTGAAAGCATTTTTAGTTTTCAAGGGAGGCGGGTTATTCATATTGTCTTTTGTCTCATAATTCCTAGAGGCTTTATTCCCAAACCACCCAACGTGGGAAAGTCCGGCTACTAGGCCTGTGGGGGTAGCTTTCTCCCGGGATGCCTGAGGCCGGGGTCACCAGGCCCTCGTGACACTTTGAAGTGCCTGTGCTAAAGTTGTCTATGCCTCCTGTCCCGTGGAACAGTTTTTAGCAGAGAGTCCCCAGTGTAACTGCAGAGCCCAAATATGCAGGATCGAGAGGAACAGGGGCCAGCTGACATGAGAACTTAACCTCTGGAAAACAAGTCTTTTATGCAGATGTAGAGACGGGACCATCTCCACTGGCAAACTGCTCGAAACTGGGAGTATTCTAAGGTAGCCATTTGCATACCAGCAGATGTTTGCCTAGCTGAATGGAAACATCTGTTTCGCTTAGAGCACTCAAAGAAATGCCCATCTCCCCTCCAGCACTAGGGAGGGTGCCCTTTGTCTCTACTCCGGGTTCCCTAAGCTTTCTTTACTGTGCACTTTTCTGACCAGAGAACTTGAACCACACTGAGAGGCTGCCTAGGCAGAAAAAGTTGGCGAGTCGGTTTGTACCAGCAGACTAAAGTGCTTTCAGACATGCTGTGACCTCATACAGTAATGCATCCGGAGGCCATGGTGAGTCTTTGGGGCACGTTGTCAGGGCTGGGCACATTTGCAATTAGAAATGTTAAAATGCGGACTGGAGAGAAGGCTCAGGGACTAAGAGCACAGCGTCCTTGCAGAGGACCAGAGTTAGGTTCTCAGTACCAACATCTGGCAGCTTGCAGCTGCCTGGACCTCTAATTCCAGGCCCTATTCTGGACTTGGAGTCCAAGGGCACCTGCATTCACATATGCGCATCTTTAAAAAAGGAAGCGATGCTAAAATGGCCTCTAGAAGCTTCTAGACCCCAGAAGCTTGATGCATTTTGCTTATTAAAGATGCCAGCGAGACGGGTTTTTAATGTGAAGAATGAAACTTTATCAGAAAAATGTATCTCTAAACACAGTATACACCATGTGTGTATTTGTGTGTTTTAATCATGATTACCCTTTTTTTTTGTAGTCACCAAAGTGGTAGGACATTGCTCAGGGTGAGGGTTAACTTTTCTAGGAACCCTGCACTTCCCTTATCGTTAAGAGGCAACCCAATTTCTTGAGCTCTAATTATTCTTGCTTGGAGCTAGAAGTCCTGGTGTTTTGTTGTGTGTTCTTTTCTGAGCACTGAATGATGGGAATTAAAGAGCCCACTTCCTGACACAGCAGTTTTGACTTCGAAATTTCCCATTCTGTTTCCCGTTTATTTCTTTCTCACAACAGGGTCAGGCCTCCTGATCTGTAATTTTCAGGAGAATTCTATGAACACCTGCTCGTAGACGGAGCCTGACGAGAGGACTTTTATTTCTATGAAAGGCTGCGGTGGCACGGTTAGTGGGTTGCTAATTTGAAATCCGAATCCCGTTCTCTTGTTTATAGCATCTCGCCTTCAGCTCCCAGGTGTCATAAATGCTTTTTCCTGGGGTTCTCTGTAGAAGCCTTACACAGAAAACACAGGCTTCTACATTTTATTACCTTTCGATAGTGTATTTCAATGTTTTTATTAGCATTACTAGAAACAGATCTGGCCTGTTTAACAGGTCCTCTAGCATGCTGACAGAAATGCACTGGAACTGTCAGCTTTCCTTCCTCAAAAGTGTGAAAACAAAAGAAAACAGAAAAACCAGTATGGTTTTTTCATGAGGGCAGTTTGATGAACTGTGGGTAAGCAAGACCCGAGCGCGCTAGCCAATCACAGCCTTCGCTTCCTTTCCGTGTTTGTTTCTTACCGGCACATCTTCCCACTGCTGACTCTTCACAAGTTCGTAGGAAGGTTCGGTTAAATCAAATTTGGGAACAGGGAATCCAGGAATAGCATTGTGCAGATGGAAGCCAAATGTCACCAGCCAGCTGTTAACATCTGGGAAGGGAACACACGGAATCAAAGGTGTTAAGACTTAACTGGGCGCTTTTGTGAATTTACGTCCTTACCTAAAACAACAACAACAACAACAACAAAAACAACAAAAAAACCCGATCCAATTTCGCAAATAACCATCCTCAAAGAGGCCTACGTGTGCCTACCTCCTACCAGTTTAAATCCACTGCCTATTTTTAGACATGCAGACACTAACCTCAGCAGCAGAACTATGGCAAATGCTGCAGAAAATGGAGGGTAATAGATGCTCACTTAGACAGAGTAGATAAACTGTCAGAAGCACAAAATTGCATCCTGGGCTAGTAATAGTGGCCCAGAAATAAAAACAGCAATACAGGCTTGCTACAACCAGCAGTGCAGGAGTTCAAGACAGAGATGCAGAAAACAAATGAAGTTTGAAGCTAGCCTACAAGAGACGTTGTGGGATTGGCCCTCAAGAGTAATCTCGAAATGATACCCGGCGTCCAAAACCTGTTTTCTATTAGTGAAACCCCTAGCCTCCCGGACTGAGCATGGAAAAGAACAGCTGATTCTTTGTTTTGTTTATTTGAGTACACGGTAGCTGTTTTCAGACACACCAGAAGAAGGCATCTAATCTCATTATAGATGGTTGTGAGCCACCATGTGGTTGCTGGGAATTGAACTCAGGACCTCTGGAAGAGCAGTCGGTGCTCTTAACCACTGAGCCATCTCTCCAGCCCCCGAACAGCTGATTCTTAATTAAAGATGGATGCTAAAGGCTGGTAACCCTGGCCAAGGCGCCGGCGCACTGATACCCATCAGCTCTGACTTCAAAGGCTCTCTGTGCACAGGTGGAGACTAAGTTTTTTTTTGGGGGGGGGGGGAGAGACCATGAAAACCTTTAAAAATGGTATTTTCAAATATTGCCATGTGACTCCAAAAGCCATTAAGCAAAGAATAAGGCTTTTATTCTCTTCTGGAGGTTGTGATTTACAGAGCCACTCAGCAGGCTCGCCGCTTTATGAGTACGGCTGGGCGTAGATTATTTTATATATTAAGCACATTGCTGGAAAATTTGAAATTGCATTTCACCTAATATATTTTATGCCGTTCCATCTCTCTTTTGATGTTTTCCAGAAAGTGCTGCAGTAGCACTCCCTGCAGCCCATGTTGCTGGGAGAAGATGGATGCGGGAGCTGAGGGCTTTCTACTCGTTCAGTCAGCCCTTGTCAGCGCCCTTACATATCCACTGGTAAACTGCTTGTCAGAGTGATGGAGAGCTGCCTGCTCCCCACTTCCCTCTCTAGGGCACAAACTCTCAGCTCATTACCAGGCGGGTAGGCCCTTTGTCCAGGTGTCGCACGGGCTACAAAATCAGTGGTGTTCTCTCTGTTAAATGGGGTGACAGTGTGTGTGAGTGTATACACACACACACACACACACACACACACACACACACACACACACACACACGGGGTGGGGAGAGACTTCCATGGGATTCTCAGCCGATGGGAAGTGCTACCTTCCTGGGAAAGTGTTTGTATGATTAGAGGCAGGGGGCTTATGTTTGGGGGGACATTCTGTCTCCCAAATGTTGATGTACGGAGGAGGCCGGGGTTCAGTATTGAAAAGCACTGCCAAAAGTGGAGTGTGACTTGTGCCAACAGGGAATACCACAGGGTGACGCTGGGGGTGGGGCTTACTGCTGGCCATGGGGAAGGGAGATAGGAAAAGCTCTGTGCCATCTAGAATGTTGAAAAGCACATGCGATAGGTACAGAGGCACATTTTGGATACCCATCCCAAGGGACCAAAGAATAACTTGGCGTTCCTTGAATACTGAACTGGGAGAGGCAGGCTGATGGGGCATTCCACACAAGCCAAAACAGAGGAGAAAACCTCAAAGCAACATCACAAAACAAAGCAAAAAAACAAAAAAAAAAACAACTCAAAATCAAAACAACAACAACAACCTACAGAAAACAGAAAGTTGAATTCACAGAAAGCCGGAAGCACAAGAATCTAAACTTCTTGGAGAAGAGGGTGGGTTGTACCAGCTCCGTATGGGGACCACAGCAGAGCTTGTAAGGTCCTGTGCTTCTGCAGGGGCAGACACGCAGACGGACTCTTCACATCTTCAGTGCCAAAAGAATCTCACGGATCAAACCTTAGAAGGCCCCTCATTCTATAGCCTGGGTGTGATTCCTTATTAGTGGTCAAGTTAATGTGGTCATTAGCAGTGTCATCAGGTAAGAACACAGAACCAAGAGGAGAAACTGCTCCACTCCTATCCTGAGGTGATGGTTTTGTGGAGGGGATGAGGCATCTCTCAGGGATTAGACAAGGTGTCACATTTTGCCCTGCTTCACATGGATTATTTCCATAATAATGAATATCTGTCTGTCTGTCTGTCTGTCTGTCTGTCTGTGGGGAACCCAGCAGTATATGCTTGTGAGGTAGGTAGCTGCTATTTAGCCCAGAATTCTCTACACTCATATTCTATGACAGACACTGTCATCTCATCTCAGTGTTAAGGCCAGAGACCAGACGCTGGCTGTCTCCACATGTGTATTTGTTAAAGCGTCATTCTTGGCCTACTACAGTTGGGGGGTGGTGTTGGTACCCTGAGAGGTGAAGAGTGTGGGAGGTCTTTATGTCATTGCGGTGTGCCCTTGAAGGGGACTATGGGCTTGCTGCCCCACCCACCCCGCCTCTCCCTGCTTCCTGGCTGAGAACATGCTTGACTTGTTCCCCTCCCCCCCCAAGTCCTCATCCCATACATAGCATGCTGTGTTGCTGTGGGGTAGAAGGAAGCTCTGGGGCCAGTAGGACTCCTGAGCTTCGAGTCCTAATAAACCTTTCCTCCTTGCATGGTGATTATCTCGGAAGTTTTGTGGTAATGGCAGAAAGCGAGCTCATGTAGCATCTGAGACTAGAGAATTGGACCGCCACGCTACACCACTGTAGAGAGGAGGCGAGGTTGCTATTTCAGTTTCGGGAATCTGAATTTAGCATGTTTGCCGCTCTCTGGATCTCGTCCCGTTCCTTAGATGATTGAATTCCATGTCATTTCAGAAACCATGGCCTTGAGCATAGTCAGGCAGAGTAGGAAGTAACTGTATTTCATTTTCCCTTTGTGGTTTCTCTATGGATCCTTAGAGAAATGAATACATCCAAAAGGTCAATTCTAGTTACTTTGTGTATTAATCTAACGGTAATAGTAATTTAGCACTTGGAAAGAAAGAAAGAAAGAAAAAAAAAAAGAGAGAGACGCCTTACCTGTGATGTAGTCTTTCACATCGTGGATTTTGCTTGCAGGGTTGTTATTCCGAAACATATACAGGTTAAAAGGAGCAGGGTCTTTTCCGATTCTTTTCCAGATTTCAATGTCCGGTGTGGTCCATCTTCCTGCCAAAATGTCATAATCTCTTTCTCCAAAGTGGATTAATTTGGTGAGCGGGTCATACAAGCCCCCATGGAATCCAATTACCAGCTGAAAGTCGATATTGGAATCAAAGTAGATCTCACCATAGGCCGTGTACTGAATCTGTTTCAGCATGAGCCCGTTGCTACTAAAGACAGCCAGCGGCGTCCCTGTGTTATCCGAGGCGATGTAGAACTCGTCTCCACTGCTGATCTCCATGGCGAAAAGATGCCCTTGGAGGTCATAGTAGAGGGAGGTGATCTCTGAGCTCGAATGGTTGTAGACGTGAGTAATCCTAGTCGGGTATGTCAGGTCAGCATAGAAAAACTGAAGGTGCTGTCCCAGACTGGTTTTGCTGGAGACACGCCTTCCCAGGCCATCATACCGATAGATCACTGTCCAGCCGCTGCCTTTACTGTAGACTCGGGTCAGAAGCCCCTTGGAGCTGTATTCAAAAATTTCTGTGCCTCTCTGACGCAGGAAACCGTCTTCATCCAGCCGATACTGAACATCGCCCAGGCGGGTGATTCTGTCACGCAGGTCGTAGCGCAGAGGTGTCAAGCGGGCGCTGCTGCTGGGGTTCAGCAGGTGGAGGTTCCCGTTCAGGTCATAGTTGTACCGCCACATGATCTTTTCGTTTAGGTAAACTGTTTGGAGCTGTCCATCAACGTCATATTCATAAGCATATTTGGTGGTGTTGGCAAAAGGCCCTATTTTAATCTCTCTCTTGGTTACCCGGCCCATATTGTCATATTGAATTGTAATCCAGTACATGAGTGACCTGAATATCTCATATTGGATCTCCTTGATGCGGCCATGAGCATCAAAGTGCTTCGTATAAGTCATTACGGCCGTGGAGATGATCTGGTTGATGTCATAGTAGATAACTCCGAATTTCCCGAACTGCTCAACTTTGCCAGAGATGTCATCAAACTGGTATAGATCAATGGGCAGTGGTGTTTCATTGATGACACCCTGCATGCTGGTCACTCGGAAGCTGTTGTCGTAGCTATAGTCGAATCTCGCATTTACCATTCCGTCCTCGCTGAAGCGGAAAATCTGCCTGTCAATCAGGGGACCGATTTGCCTGTACCTAATGGTGCAAATAAAACCATCACTCTGAAGGTTCACTGTCTTCAGGACTCCTGCTGTTTCATCGTAGGTAAAACTGACCCTTGTGCTGTCGTATAAAATTTCCGATAGCCTGGTCTGCCTTCTATACTTGAATAAGACTCTCCGGCTTGTGCCCAGGAAAGCCGTTTGCAGAAGCAGACCTTCCTCGTTGTAGTCTGTGATGATAGAAGCATTGCTTTCTGGGGGGTTGTATATGTTGCGGTAGTAGCCGATGGACCGGATGGTCTGCATGGTGTGGCGAGCCACGCTGGGCATGGTGATGGCGGAGAGGCGGTCCCACATATCGTATTCGAAGATGTACTGCCGCTGGCTATGGAGCAGAAGAACCATGGACTGTGAAGAGAGCACACACAGGCTGTTGTCAGGGTTTGGGAACCAACTGGGGTGGGGGGCGCACAAAAAGCAGATTCGGTCACCGCAAACACACAAAAAAACATTTCACCTGAGGAAACGGTTTGCGTTTTAATTGCGTTGTCCTTGACCTCACATGGTGTCAACGACCCCTGCCTAATTTGCTTGGATGCTTAACTGGGAAGGGTTCTGCAGTTAGCGGCCTAAGATTCATAATGCGCCACGTGTCATGACCATGCAGTTCTTTGCAGGCCTCCCCAGCCAGCCAGCAGATCGTCAGTGGACGTGGAGAGGCCATAGCGCAGGCGCGAACCAAGCTGGTCTGAAGACAACATTTGACGGGGAAAATAGAGGAAGCGCAATCCTATGTATAATTAGCAACTACTTAGTAAGGTGGCGCTCCCCCTCATTTGACTGAAGAGCTACTCCAAATCAGGCTTTAGTTTCCTGTGTGTTTTGGGGGAGGAACAAAGCCAAAATGTTATTTATGAAGAAGAAACATAAAATTAGCCTAAAATGGATAATGTGTACATAAGGCATCAATGTCGACAAACAAGGCTAAATTAGCCACACATCGAATCAGAGTTGTAAATGCTCTCCATAGGAATATGGATTTAGAGACACGGTGTCTAAATGTGGGATCTGTACAGACAAGTCTCTGTTTCAATAATTCCTTTTGCAGATACCCAAATCCGAATTGCACTTTAGGTGCTACCAAAATGGTTTCTAGGTTCTTTGTAAGTGTTGGTATTGAGTTAGGAAAAAAAATTAAACATACAAATAGAAATAATCTCTACTCCCCTCCCCCTGCAGGTTAACTGCAGAAAGAGAGACGGCATCAGCTTCCTGAGGTAGCAGGAGAGGAGGTCAACCGTGCTGATAGCTAAGCAAGCGGTGATGCAGGCCTGGGGGGGGGGGGGTCCTTCCTGTGAGAAAGTTTCTTTTGACCCCATTAGAAAAACTGGGATGATGGGAAGACAGAGAGGCCAGCGAGGTGGGAGACCCTGGGACGTACTCTTGTAACAGTCAGTTGTCCAGACTCAGGCTTCCCATTTCCTACTGTATGACAACTGGTTCTGATGACTTAGGTTCCTGACGACTCTCCTCTCTGGCCATGAGCAGGGAAATATTGTACATGTAGGTTGTTATGGTTTGGATCTAAACTGATCCCCAAAGACCATATGTTGAGGACTTGGTTCCCAGCTTGGATACTACTGGGAGGTATTGAAACTTTAAATGGCAGGGCCCCACGGAAGGACATTACGTCATGGGGAACATGCCTTGGAAGGGGACATTGGAACCCTCACTTCTTCCTTGCACTGTTGTCTGACACATTCCCTGTTATCTCACCATGGTCCCAATTAACAGAGGAGACAAGTGATGGTGGACCGAATCCTCTGAAGCTAGAATCTCTCCAATGTTTAGGGTTATCACCTCAGGCGTTGGTCACACTCACAGAAAGCTAATACATGGCTTGTAGCTTTCCCGAGGAAGGTTCAGACAACTGTCCTTCCTGGGAGTTCGTTTGGCATGCATTTAAAGTTGTACTTGATGGTAATTAGTAAACTATCACTTGTCTGGATGTGAATCAATCTGGGTTTAGTGTGTCTGTCCTAGGAAGGAAGCAAATAATGTGGAGGAGAAGGTGGGGGATTTAGGCACTAATAAGGAAGGCCCCGCTGGGTTTTCTGATCTTCATGAGCCCAAGACAATGATTGCGACAACTGCCTTTGGCACTTTGTGAATGCAACTATAACAACAATGTCCTTTTTGCTTTCCTTTAAACATTTTAAGCCACGTATGACAACTATTATTTTGTGGGGGCTGGGTATGTGTTATTATTACCTTTCCGGGTAATGCACTTAGTTTAAATGGGGTAAATGCTCCAGTTTCTTCCCCTACTGCTTGGAGAAGTCCTCTTGGGTCTGGTTAGATTGGAGCACGAGCTGGGTATCAGGTGGCATGACAGGATGTGGGCAGGGAGCTTCCCCTGTGGTCTCTAAACAGATGCTGCATGGCTGGAGTGTGGCATTTGTAATCTAACAGGGAGCGTCCACGGCCCAGGCTGAGTCTCTTCTAAGGAGAGGAGACAGAGTCTGGCCGGGAGGTTCCTCGCTGGAAGCGTTTAGAGTTGGTAGGCTGCCTTAACGCTGTAGCAGTCCACCTTGAGCTGACCTCCAGGTCTGGATTAAAGAGTTGTAGATCTGCTGGAACACTGTTTGGGGTGGACACAGCGGTGATCTGCATAGCTCATGAGTGTTCTGGAGGACAAACCTTTCTGGGTGTATGTTTTAATGTCCACATGACTGGAGGTGATAAATATCAAGAGCAGAGCTCTGGCGCTGTGTAATTGGGAACGCAGCGCTCTAAGATGTGAGAGGCATGCTAGAACTCAAAACCAAATCATTTTCTGTGGCTGACGCTTGTCTCGGAGCAGATAACACATCCACGAAAACGCTCTTTGGCAGATCCTAGTCCTTAAGAAGTGAGTTTCAGGGAATGGTCCCAGTCCCCTGCCCGTCCCTTTCCATTCCTCTTGACCCCCAAGCCCCAACCTCAGGTTGCACGGCCTGCAGCTCAGCACTTCGCACATGCGTAGCTCTAAATCTCTGTCTGTGGCACTGGGCACAGATCTGAAGGATGGGAAGGCGCCCAGGTTACGCCGCTTATCTCCTACATGCAAACGAACGAGAGACGCCACGCAGTATCTGAAAGGATGGCTTTCTAGGAAAATCGCCTCTTCTGGTTAATAATGCATAAATAGGCCCTACATGCTTTTTATGGTTATGTCGAAGCTCTGCCAGGGACAGCGCACAGCTGACAGTTTTAACTGTGCTAATGCGAGCTCTCTCTTAAATGAAGGAGCCGGAGCAGAAATTATTTACAAATGACTTGCAAGTCCTGGGTCTAATTTGTGAATGTTGTCAGTGTACAGGCTCGGCAGGTGGATGGTGTTGGTGCTTGTTTGTTTACAGCGTAAATCACTTAAAAGGGACTCAGATAGTAGAACTTAACTAAGGCGAAACTACTCTGCTAATGTAGAAATCCATCACCCCGCACCCCGGTGACTGCCACAGCGATACTTAGACTAATAAATGGAACTCAGTCATGTGTTGCTGTTTCTTCTTCTCCTAATGCTCAGGGTGATTGTTGGGAATGCCAGAACACAGGCATACCTTTTCCAAGTACGTGTAACTCCACGTTTTCCCATCAGCAAAGACCCGAGACACGATTCTCCCCTGGCTGTCGTAGTCCACCTTCTCACTAGTGGTCCCTCTCTGGATGCTGGCAATTTGACCAGTGGAGGAGTAGGTGACGTTGACCGCCATCAGCTTGCTACTGGGCAGCCAGAGCGTTGGGTGCCCCGACGTGTCGTAAGCGATCCTCAGGAGAAATTTCCGGTGGTCATCATAGATCTTTTCCGTCTTGGTGGTCCGATCAAAGTCCACTGAGAGGAGGTTGCGTCCATTGACCTGTCATCAAACAAAGAGAGAAAGAGCACATCTCCTCATTCCAGGCCTGGGCACTGCTCACCCGTCGGAGTTCCCAGGATTGTTTAAACACTTTACGGTGATTGATTCTCGTTGTCAGTGAATTAATTTAGCAAATTCTTAGATGCACGTACGAGGTAACAGATTAACTGTTCTTTTGCAAGGTTTGATTAAGCAGAAAGGCAGCCTGGCATTTGTTCAAAATTGTTTCAATTAAATTTTCTAAAAGCAACAGATGAGACAGACAGAGAGAGGGAGGAAGGGGGGAGGGAGGGAGGAAGAGAAAGAGAGATCTCAAAATATGCTTGCTTTAAAGATTTTCTGCTGATAAACACAACACCCTATGTAAATCACTCAACGGTCCTCCCCCAAAAGGACAAAGAAAAAAAATAATTACTTAGTGAATTAATCATGGCTACATTAAATAAAACAGTGGTAAGCATGACTCTAACCCTTTGAAGTGCAGTAAAGTAGAAGTTGGAGCCCACATTACTGTAAATTATTAATGAGTTGAACAAGCAGGAGGTTACAAACACCATCATTGCTTTGGGCCCAGGGCCGAAAAGTCACAATTTTTTAGAGTGTTGTTTTCTTTTGATAACATCTGGGTAACTGGCCCGGACTTTAGAGTTGTTTTTTTTTTTTTTTTTTTTTTTTTTTTTGTACCACAAATCCATAAACCTAGCACTGTATCGCTGCGATAGGCCCCTTTGTGGCTGTATGCTATGTCCAGGATCTCTGACACAACCTGGCTGTTACTGTCTGTGATGGAAGGCACAAGCCAGGACTCGTGCTATAGTGGGAGCAAGGGGCTGATTCAACTCCGCTTTGCAAGGTGCTCCTGTGTTTGCAGGATGGACTCTGGAGGGAGGAGGCCATTGTTCTGGACTGCTATTGGAACCTTTGTCCGAGCGGTGGTCTGTGCACACTAAAACTCTCTGTAGATGTTTAAGATTGTTACAAATTAAATGGCGCTAGCTTGACAGTGCATAGTCACATTTTAACTAGAACATTTCAAATTAACAAATGAACAGCTGGAGGTGATTGGTTTTATATAGATAACTATATATATAATATAACTATGACAACTATATATGTATATGTGGATGTGGTTTGTTTTAATGAAATTTGGTTGCCAATGTAACGGTATAAGGAGGCAGAGCCTTTAAGAGGGGCTTGTGTTTCAAGAAACTGAAATCGTTCTCATGGGAATTGATTTGTTCTTGCAACATCGCATAGGCATGTTCTTGGTCCCTTCCTAATCATGACCGTTTGTTTTTCTACTTCCTGTCTTAAGGCTCTTAACAGAACCCAAGCAGATGCTGGCTCTGCGTTATTGGATTTCTAGAGCAGGTGGCTAAAATGAACCTCTTTTCCTTTATAAACTACCTAGTGTCAGACATTCTGTTACAGCAAACAGAACAAAATGAGATATACAATATTTGTATATATAAACACAAAATAACACACACAGTCACAGACACACACATACACAAACACACACACACTTGTTTACATCGGTACCACCTGCATTTACATACTATCTTAATTTTTTCGTTACTGTGACCAAAATACTTGAAAGGGGTTTAGGAAAGGGGGGACAGGTTTTGGCTCACTGTTCAAGTGTGCTTAGTCTATCAGGAATGGGCACAATGATGGAGTTGGGAAACAGAGAGAAGGAATCATGACATCAAGCTGGCGTTTCCCTCCCCCATTTTATTCAGCCCACAGGGATGAAGGGTAGCTTTCGTCTTGAGTTAACTGTCTGTGGAAACACCCGGGAGTGTGCTTCAACCAGTTAGAAGATTCTAATCTCTATTAAGCTGACTGAGGAACCACAAGTCCACCCCTTGTCACTCTGATACCCAAACACATCCAATACATGTATGCATATGATACAGACATGTCCATTTGTGTAAAACCTGTGATTAAATTAGCTTTTGCCTCCTACCACTGATATTAACTGTTTTCCAAGCAAAAGCTGTTCCTTAAGCCTAGACTTTTCTGATTAGCCGTTCGAGAGGAGTGTGAAGCCCACGGAGAGGTGTGGTATAAGTTTTAAATAAGTTTTGGGAGGAAATACTTCAAAGATGTGATTTGCAAATAATGAGAGAGGGCAGAGCCCAGAATGAGACAAAGTGACCCGCGCTTTCTGTTCCTTCAGGCAGTGTTTATAAGGCGGAAGAAAATCACTGCATTAGAACATGGCAGAAATTTGTGTGTATCAGAGTCTATAAGGTGTGTGTGTATGTGTCACTCATAAAGTCCCAGCAGCTCCAGAACCAGACCTCCCAGACTCACAAGGCCCAGGGCAGTTTGCCACTGGGCTCTGGAAACCCCCTGCCTCTGTTTTGTCCATCTGTAAATACAGACGTTGGCCTGGATCCCTGGGGCGTGGCCATGTAGTGGCTTTGCTGGCCCATGAGCCAGCCAGCTGGCTGCCCTTGTCTCTTGTACCTCTGCTTCAGTTGCTCCTCTGCCTAGGTGAGTTCTGCGACGGTGTGCAGGATGCTCCGGGAAGAAGTGACAGTGACAATTACGAACACCCTTTCTCCAGTCTGTAGACAGATCTGATATCAAATCAACTCGGTAACTGGCGGGATCAAGTGCTTCAGCTTATATACGTTGTTTTTGGTGCAAGAGGCTTTGGTAGGTCAACCACACTTGAGTGTGTGGCCCCACATGGGTGTGTGTGGGGGGGCAATATAAAATATACATGGTGGGTTAATTTAAAAAAAGACAAAGTGAGGAGAGGGAGGAGGGTGGGTCCAGGAGGGGAAATTGGGGAGGAATCCAGGGATAAATATGATCAGAAGGTATTCTACACATGTATGAAATTCTTAGTTAATAAAAACTGTATTAGAAGGGGGGGGGAAGAGAAGAGGTTTTTGTACAATTAAATGATTTCATTAGGACTTCTGGGTTTCTCAGATTGTGTTTTAGAAGGATGCCATGCCCCACCCCCACCTCTACGTCCAGTTTGCCCGCCTTTTTTTTTTTTTTTTTAAATGTTTAGGTTGTTCCTCCCATGAATAACCATGAAAGACTGTGTGGTTTCCACAGTACTGCCCACATTACTGCCCCATCTGTTTGTATTTTAGTTTGCATCCATTTTAATTTGTACTTCAGCTCTTCACCTCTCCACTAACCCCGCTTTAGCTCTGGAGTGTCCTTCCTCTGGCTGGAGCGTCAGCGTTCTGGGCTGCATTTCGGGAAGACTGACTGACCTACTCGTGTCTGGCAGCCGGATAACAGAAGCCGGTCTGGAACTCATCTTTGTTCACCTGCAACCTGCTACTCACCTGGGTTCTGATTTGCTTCTTTGGTTTGTGAGGAGGTGCTATGACACCCGCCCTCCCTGCCCCAGACAAAGATCGAGCACGTCATCAGTGTCAAGACTGCGAGGCTCTCCGTACCAAATATGTTGCCATCCAGGAACAGCAGGGAGCACTCTGAGACCCAATGGGGGAGCAGCAGGGAGCACTCTGAGCCCCAATGGGGGAGCAGCTGGGAGTACTCTGAGCCCCAATGGGGGAGCAGCAGGGAGCACTCTGAGACCCAATGGGGGAGCAGCAGGGAGCACTCTGAGCCCCAATGGGGGAGCAGCTGGGAGTACTCTGAGCCCCAATGGGGGAGCAGCAGGGAGCACTCTGAGACCCAATGGGGGAGCAGCTAGGAGCACTCTGAGCCCCAATGGGGGAGCAGCAGGGAGCACTCTGAGACCCAATGGGGGAACAGCTGGGAGCACTCTGAGCCCCAATGGGGGAGCAGCAGGGAGCACTCTGAGACCCAATGGGGGAGGGGTGTCTTAACTTTTCTCTTTACCTTGACAAATACTGTACAAAAGACCTTTCTTGTGTCCTCAAGCTGAAATAATGAGTTTCTGCTGGGAATTATTTTCCATGGTGTGTGTGTGTGTGTGTGTGTGTGTGTGTGTGTGTGTGAGAGAGAGAGAGAGAGAGAGAGAGAGAGAGAGAGAGCAGTAGGTTCAAGCAATTCTTGAACATAACAGATTTCCAAGTTGCCAGGTCTGCAGGTGTGTGTCACTCAACCCCGCAAGGCATTAAACATTCTTACTGTTACCAGAGAATAGTTACTCAGAATATAAAATTTCAAAAGACATCCACAGAACTCCTGTCCACTCTCCCTTATGAGTATCCCTTCTCTGCACTGCAAATACACTGCAGTGGCCAAGGGGCAGGTCCACTCTGAGACCTAGTCCCTCCCTTTAAATGAGGCATCCTTTAAATCTTTTTCTGGTATTATAATTTTAAAGCATATAATTTCAGCGGAGATTTTATAAATATTTTAAGTTATAAAAAAATCAGTTTAAGGGGCTGGGGAAATGCCTCAGTTAGCATGGTGTTTGCTATGTAGGGATCCAAGTTTGGATCCCTAGCATCTTATTTTAATATGATGCTATTATTAAAATAAATGCCAGGCACTGTGATAAGTGCTTACAAGCCCAGCATTGGAGAGACACAGACAGTAGGTCACTGGGGCTGGCCAGCCAGTCTAATATACAATTAGCTGTTGGTCATCGTGACAGGACCTGTGTCAGCAAAACATGGTGATAGCTCCTCAGGAATGACACCTTAGGCCGCCTTCTGGCCTCCACATGGATGTCCACGTGTGTGCACCTGCACACATACAAAGACAAAAGTGTGCTTGAAGTGAATGCCTAATCTCAAGATGAAAACTTTTAGCCTCTGTTGTACCTCTGTCAGCCTAGAAGAGAATCCCAGAAGTGGGTTCAGTTAAGGGGCCACTGACTGTGGTTGTGATGGACTTCATTTCCCTTAAGGAAGCATGGAGAAGATCTCTATTTTCATAGCTAGGTCTAGCAAGACTGTAACTAATCAATCACAGTTTCCTCTGACAGTGAGAGGGGAACAGTTACAACTTTCCTTCTGGAGTGCTTGAGAATTAAACTTATAATGACCCTAAACAATTTACCCAAAGAGAGGTACCAGCTTACTGGGCTGTTCATACTCTTCTGAAGTGTTACTGAGGAGGAGGACAAGGAAGAAGAGGAGGACGAGGGGAAGAGGAAAGGGCTAGCATGCTACCCAGCATGCTTTGGGACAACATGAAGCCTCCTCAGTGGCCCTGTTGGAGCCCCAGATGGCTCTGTGTCTCGGTATCCACTCGTCACGAGAGCTAACTAAATGTGTGATCCCCTTCCAGGGCAGAACACTGCATCAGAATATCACAGAAATGTGACAGGCTGAGCAAGATTTAAATATGCTGCGGTATTTATGTGTCTCTTCAGACACAGAGTGTTTTCCTTTTGAAATGATTCACTGAAACTATTCCTTTAACATGAGGTCTGGGCAATGAATTTTGAAGAAATGAATTTTGCTGTTGGAGTCATGGTCACTCCCAAAGTACAGCTTAGGTCTATTTATCAACTCTGTTTTTCAGACAGTCTTAGAATGTAGCCCGGGCTAGACCTGAACTCACGATTCTCTAGCTTTAGCTTCCTAAATGCTGGGATTACTGGTCTGTGCCACTTAAGGCCAACTAATTTTTTTCAATCATTGTGTATGGTGTGTGTGTGTGTGTATGTGTGTGTGTGTGCACGCACAAGTGCGTTCACAAGTGTGAACATATGTCCAAGCATGTGTGAAGTCAGAGGGTAGCCTTGGTCACATCTCGCTGTAGAAGGGCTGACCTTACAGATATGCACTCATCCACCCTGCTTTACGTGAGCTCTGGCAATCTGGATTCAGGTCCTCTCTGTTGCCTATAAGCTCTCCCTCCTGAGTCCTCTCCCCAGCCCTAAGTCCCCTTCTCTTTCCCAAATATTATCTGACGGACACAAGCAAGCACCACGTGTGCACCTACTTGTGAGTGTGTTTGTGTGCATGTCTGTGGAGTCAAAGGAGAGTCCTGGGAATTGATCCCCGGGGGCTGCTCACCCCCCCTTTTTTTTTTTTGACCAGGATCTGTCATTTTCGTGAGCTTGACAATTAGGCTAGGCTGAGGGATGTACCTGTCTCTGCCTCCCCAGCACTGGGACGGCGAGCGTGACACTTGACCTGGCTTTTTACAGCGGCTTATGGGGTCCGTGTGTTTGCAAGGCAAGGATTTCACGGCCCGAGCCAACTCACCAGCCCTCATCTGTTTTTATTTTTAAGTGTAGCTACTAGCCAGCAAGCACGGAGTGATCTTTATTCCGCCATGCCTTCCTGCATCACTGCCAGGTTCCATGTGTCTGTTTCCTACTGTATTTATCCTTCCTGTCCCCGGCGCACTGTCTCATAGAAAATTCATTGACTAGTTTCTAATAGAATTTTCCCTTTCCTCCTGCCTGCCTTCCCTTTAACTTTTTAATCTATTTTACGCACACACTCTTTGTATAATAAATAGCTACTCATCTATCAGTCATACATCTATTATGTCTATTAAATGCAGTGTTAGGGTTGTTTATAGCAAGCGCACATCAGCAAGGCAGGGCACCACCACGCACACGGCCTCTTCCCTCGGATGATCTAGATGCATGGGAACACAGACAATCCATACTGCGAGGCTGGCTTTCTCCGTCCTTTCATTCACTGAATAAATATTTGAGCGTCCACCATGTGTCAGGCACGTAGCTAAATTTAAGTCAAAAACTTGAGAATGAAAAGAACCTTCTGCTAGGGAAGACTGGGGACAGCAGGGGACATTCTGTGTTTCAGAAGCAGAGGGACACAAATGGCTCTTCAGACCCACTCAGGTCACGTGGCTACAGACCCGCCACACTCACTTCCCCCCCTCTTGGTGGGCCCCACGCTCAGTCCCCAGACAGCCTTTCCCATCAGTCCCTTCTCCTTGGGATTCCACTCTTGGAATCCACAGAAGGGGACTGCGATTAGCAGCCAGAGCTGGCTCATGCTATCTTATCCCCTTCCCTTGTCAGCTTGGCATTGTCTCTGGGAGCGCAATCACACGCATCAGCTGGAGAGTGCCTTTCAGTGGGAAGGAGAGAGAGCATTTGCTGAATTGTCTGGCTGAGGCATAGCGGTCCCGAGGCTCCCACTTCAGCCCTCACGCCTGCCTGTATGACTCCTTTCCTCCATGTTTTAGTTAGAGCATCACTGCTGTGAAGCATCACTGCTGTGAACAGATGCCATGACCGAGGCAATCCTTACAAGGACAACATTTCACTGGGGCTACCTTACAGGTTCAGAAGTTCAGTCCATTATCATCAAGGTGGGAGCATGGCAGCATCTAGGCAGGCACGGTGCAGAAGGAGCTGAGAGTTCTATATCTTTATCTGAAGGCTGCTAGCAGAATATTGGCTCCCACATCTACAGTGTTAGATGTGGGAGCCCCTCCAACACCCACTCCAACAAGGCCACATCTACCTCAACAGGGCCAGATCTTCTAATAGTGCCGCCCCCTGGGCCCAGGATATATACACCATCACACTCCATCTATAGAGGTGGATGGCCCATTTAGAGTGGGGGCAGGACCAGAGACTTCAGTTGGTCTTTCCCTCCCAACTCCCCTCTCATGCATGCCTGTACACACCCACGCATACATGCATATACACATACTCACTATAGCCTGAGATAGCATGGAACTCACTGTATAGCCCCTGAACGAAGTATTTCCCTCTGCCCGCGGACATTTTCCTTCACAGAAAACTGGACAGCTCTCTCCTAGCACAGTGCTATGTGGGTAGACACACCCAGCATTTTGCACATGTGGTGTAAGGTCTCTCTGGGTTAGGGTTAGGTATAAGACACCATACTTTTTATTTCCAATATACTCTCACACTGGCTTACTGACACCCGAAATGACTAAATGAAAAGAGAAGATCTTGCTTGTAACATAGCAACATATCTAGATGATAATGCTCTTCTTATCTAGATAATATTATGAATATATTTTCTAATATAAAAGTAATGTGTATAAGTCAAAAGGGCAGAACACAAATGACCTATATTTATACTATTAAGAAATCAAACTGGCATTGCTGGTAGATTCCCAGGAGTGGGTCATATATTACATCTCTTTTTGCCTTTTTGAGGAATGTCCACAGTGATTTCCACAGTGGCTGCACTGTGGTCCAGCTGTCAGTTTGCACTGATTCCCCTTTTGTCCACACGGCAGGTATTTGTTGTTCTCTTAGCCAATAACATTCTCACTAGGTGAGATGGAATTTCAATGTCTTATTTCTGTGATGGGTAGGGCAGGGATTTGAATGAGAATGGCCTCCATAGGCCCAGATATGTGACTGGTTGGCCCATAGTTAGTGGAACTCTTTGGGAAGGATCAGGAGGCGTGGCCTTGTTGGAGGAGGTGCGTCACTGGGGGTGAGCTTTAGGTTTTAGAAGCCCACTGCATTTCCAATCAGCCCCCTCTTTCTCCTTCGTGCCTGTGGACCAGAGTGTCAAGCTCTCAGCGACTGCCCCAGTACCGTGCCTGCTGTCCACCAAACTCCCTGATGTGCTGGGCATGGACTCTAACCGCCTGGAACCGTGAGCTTGAAATTAAATGCTTTCTTTTATAAGTTGCTTTGACCATGGTGTTTTAATTACAGCAACAGAAAACTAAGATAGCCAGTGCTGAACTTCTTTTCTCATGGGTTTCTTGGCTATGTATACTTACTGTTTGCAGAGCTGTGTGCTTGTTTCATTAACCCATTCAGAGTACTATTCACAACAGGTAAGTTATGGACGATGCATGTGCAACCGTAAAGGGATGGAAGAAAACAGTATGGAACACCATGAGATCTTATCTTTTAACTATAAAGAAGAAGGAAGTTAAGTTGTCTACAGGACAAAGGATACAACTGAAGATAATCATAGTAAGCCAATCTATTCAGTTTCAGAAAGAAAAATGTCTTGTGTTTTCTTTCACTTATGGTCCCTACATTTATATAGATTCATGAGTATACTGCCCCGTGTGAGGTTTGGTGTGCTTGTGACTCCTGTGTGTTTGTGTGTGTATATCTGTGTGTGTGCTGTGACTTGTGTTTGTGTGAGACTGCATGCATGCATGTGTATGTGTATGTGTGTGTGCGCGCGCGCGTGTGTGTGTGTATGTGACTGTGACTCCTGTGTGTATGTGTGTCTATGTATGTGCCTGTGACTCATGTGTTTGTGTAAAACTGTGACACCTGTATATGTGTGTGTACCACAGGCCTGTCACTCTTATGTGTATCTATGTGTGTGCCTGTGATTCCTGTGTATATCTATATGTATACCAATGACGTGTGTGTGTGTGTGTGTGTGTGTGTGTGTGTGTGTTCCCGTGACCCATGTGTGCATATGGACTCAGGAATTGCTGAGTAAGAAAGGCAAAGCATGCAAGTTCATTTTCAGTGGGTGAGGAAGGAGAGTCCAGGCTGAGACAGGAAGAGGCAGCCACAGTGGAGAGGGAGGCACAGACCATGGTCCCAGGAGAATCAGCAAGAGCTGTGTGGCGTGCTGCCCTGCCTAAGGCTTCATCTTGACTCCATCTTTATCCTCCTGCCTAGTGACCACTGTGCTTCCCCTCAGTCCTCCACCGTCCTAACCTCCTCTCCAGCTTCATTTTGGGCCAGACTGCCCAACCCAGTCTGGGGCTGACTGGTCCAGCTTAGGGATGATGTGGCTTCGGTCCTGGCTCCAGAGCCGTGTATCATCATCCCAGATATCAGCCTGTGATGGACTGCAATCAGAATGCAGCCTTTATGTTGGCTTTTGTCTGCGTTTGATCCATTGATTCTTTTTAAAAATTCGTTTCTATTTCTTGGAAAGAGCCAGAAGCAATATTTAGTTGCTATTTCTAATCCTGAAGAATTGCCAAGGTAAATAATGCTGGCTTCTTTGGATAATAATCTAGTGGGGGTTGGGGGGGCAGGGGGATCACCAGCAAGCTTAATGTTTTGTTCTTGCTGCTTGATTTGAAGTTTTAATTAATTAATTAATTAATTAATTAATTTCAATGGCAAGGGAAGTGATGTTGGTGAGAATTCTCTATATTTACCTGATAAACGAAAACTCTGTTGGCTAATATAAAGAATGAATCAGGTTCAGTTTACTGTGGCTGAAGGTGATTTCTTGTAACCCGTGTTCCTGTGTCTAATCTACATTGTCTTTATCAAATAGCTACTATAAATCACAGCTTACCTTCCAGATGCATTTGGCCTGTAATGGAAGAATGATAAAAACCAAACCAAACCAAAACAAAACAAAAAACCCTACGAGTAAATGCAGAGACCATTTTGCAAGGCCCAATTACAGCAGCATAATGAGAAACACCACATCTCTCATCAAAAGCCAACAAAAAGTGGGGCTTCTGTCGCTGGAGAAGAGACAGCAGAGAGGTTCTGAGGTCGGACATCTTACTATACACACCCTAGCGGCGCAGTTCAAACATATGGAGATTGCAAAGAAAGACACCTCTCCATGGCTGGCCCGCCTCCTTCACTATTCCTATTTGCGACTTTGAAAACTGTTGATATTTAATCCAACATCAACTTATCCCTATCGCTGCTCACGGGCCAGAGGGAAGACCATGCTCCTAAGATTCTTAGGGTGACATCAGCAAAATGAGGCTCAGTTGATATCCAGAGTCTGTGCTACATGCAATTTCTAAATTCCCCGAGGACGAATTTCATTTAAGCATCTGAAGGTTCGAGGGCTGGTGTGTGCTGTGACATACAGTCAGGGTAGAGGGGTGGCGGGTGGCGTGCAGGCAGGGCATGTACATGGAGCAGCGCTGGACACACCCACCTCGGCGCTGGACACACCCACCTCCGTGCTGGAGGCCTGGTTCTTTTCCCCCAAGCATCACTCACCCTGAGCTTCCGGCCGAACACGTTGACTTTGCCTTGGGCCTGTTCTTTTCGGAATCTCCATTCCACCAGATTCTGTCCGTTCTCACCGGGAAGAGTCATGTTTCTTTTGGCTACCGTGGGATTCGCGGTGCCAGCCAGAACGTGGGGCTCTGTCTGGTAGTGAGAGTCTAGACCACTGGCATAGAAGATTCTAAGGGAGCCATCATATCCAATCTGGTAACTGTTTCTTAACTGGTCTAAAAAAAAAAATTAAAAAAGCAGAAAAGGTGACTTATTCTGTCTATATTAAATATCTGATGGTTGTACATTCAGAACTGATAAAGATGTCTAAAACATGGAGGTCTGCATCTTTCTATTAGATTTCCTTTTTCCTTTTCATATAATATATACTTTAATTTCAATTTGTATCCTTTACATACATTATGTTCTGACCACAGCTCCCCCTACCTCTACTCCTCCCAGTTCCCCCCACAGCCTTCTCCCCTAGAGCTGTTTTTCCTCAGTTTCTCTTTTAAAAAAAGGTTTCCTAGGGATACCAACTGAGCTTGGCATTGCAAATTACAATAAGACTGGACACAAACCCTCGTGTCAGAGCTGGGCAAGGTAACCCAGTAGAAGGGAAAGGACCCCAAGCACAAACAAAAGGGGTACTAAAATGACGCTGTGTGGGCTGCATAGCAAGCGCCCCTAAACATGATTTGGGAGCTTGGTCTCTTTGTTTGTGGCGTGAGTTCTGGAGTCCCTGGCTGAAGGAAGTTCGTAACGGGGGGGCAGGTACCTGCTTACTTACTTACCTACCTTCTCTTTATCCCTTCTCTGTCCCCCCATCTCTTTCCTTCCCATACACCATGAGGCCAAGAAACTCTTCTACTCTAGGCTTCCCCTGACATGACACTCTGTGGGATTGCACGGTAAGCAACATGGTCTGATCCCTCTGGACCTGGAAGCTAAGACATCTCTTCCTCTGTTACTTCCACCGCTATATTCTGTCACAGTGGTGAGATGAGTCAGGGCTACAGATGCCCTTCTGGAGGGGAAGGGGGCAGCTTGGACTGCTGGTATTGGCTTTGTCTGAATGTCAGAGGGGAACTACAGTGCATTTAAAAACACCAGGGAATTTAGCAGATGAAGAAGCAGTGGACCAAACATGTAGTCTTTCGCTACTGAGTGGCCACCTTCAGGATCTCAGGGGTACCCCTACCTATGTGTACCCCCTTGTCTTTTGTCAAAGAAACTTTGGAAGAATCGGTACACATAGCTTGCATACACAAAATACAAAGTGATATTCTCCCCAAAACCAACTCTTAAGAGATCCACCCAATGTTTTGTATAAGAAAGGCCTTTCATGGGCTGGAGAGATGGCTCAGCGGTTAAGAGCACTGACTGTTCTTCTGAAGGTCCTGAGTTCAAATCCCAGCAACCACATGGTGGCTCACAACCATCTGTAATGAGATCTAATGCCCTCTTCTGGAGTGTCTGAAGACAGCTACAGTGTACTTACAAATAATAATAAATAAATCTTTAAAAAAAAAAAAAAAAGGATTTCTGTCTGCTTCCCATGTATCTTTGTGGGCCCTTGAGGAGGAGTCTTGTAGGACCTGTTCCATGCCAGTGGCTTTAAAAAAAAAAAAAAAAAAAAAAAAAAAAAAAAAAGAAAGGCCTTTCATATTATAGGCTAGTGCCTCTGTCTCCGTAGAAGGCTTTGGAATGATATAAGACCATTTGTAGAAGATATACAATCAAGAAATACTACTTTTAGGGGCTTGTAGAAGTTACCTGATGGGTAAGTTTTTAAAAAGAAAAAAGAAACAACCAAACAGGCACAAGTAATCCAAACCAAACTCAAGCAAAGCAAGGGAGGCTTGCTGCCGGCTTAGTGATTATTCCAAGCTTTGCAAGAGTTCAGATATCATGTAAATTGTATCTTGGGATGTGGGGGTAAAATCACCATCATATGTGGCTTCAAATACCACATCACAGTGGATTACAGTGCCCCACTCCTCAAGTCACCACAGCAAGGTGGCAGAGGGGAGGGCATGCTCTCAGAAACGGTTAGATGACACCAAACTGGTGGGGTCACACATTAAAAGCTGAAATTAAGTTGCTGTATTAAATTAGAATTGAAAAGGACATTTTTCAAGGTTAGCATTATTTGCATGTGTGAGAGTGTGTGTGTGTATGTGTAGGAGTGTGTGTAAGTGTGTGTGTGCGCAAGTGTGTGTATGAGTGTATGAGTGTGCATGTATATGTGTGAGTGCGTGTGTGTGTGTGTGAATATATGAGTGTGCATGTGTATGTGTGTGAGTGTATGCGAGTGTATGCATGAGTGTGTGCATGTGTGAGTGTGTGCGAGTATGTATGTATGAGTGTGCATGTAAGTGTATATGTATGAGGGTGTGCATGTAAGTGCATGTGTGCATTTTTGTGCAAGTGTATATGTATGTGTGAGTACATGTGTGTGCATGTGTGAGTGTATATGTATGAGGGTGTGCATGTAAGTGCATGTGTGTGTGTTTGTGCAAGTGTATATGTATATGTGCATGTGTGAGTGTATATGTATGAGGGTGTGCATGTAAGTGCATGTGTGTGCATGTGTGTGTGTTTGTGCAAGTGTATATGTATGTGTGTGTGCATGTGTGAGTGTATATGTATGAGGGTGTGCATGTAAGTGCCTGTGTGTGCATGTGTGTGTGTTTGTGCAGGTGTGAGTGCATGTGTGTGCATGTGTGAGTGCATGTGAGAGTGAGTGCATGTGTGTGCATGTGAGTGTATATGTATGAGTGTGTGCATGTGAGTGCATGTGTGTGCGTGTGTGCGCGCGTGTGTGTGAGTGCGTGTGTGCGTGTGTGTGTGAGTGCATGTGTGTGAGTGTGTGTGTGCGCGCGTGTGTGTGTGTGTGTGTGTGTGTGTGAGATACTGCCTGCAGGGCCTTGATTATTTCACCAGTTCCTCTGAGCCTTCTTGCCTTCCCCTGCCCTCATCTGGGTCATCTTAGAACACAGGGTCCCCAGCCTCCTCAAGCCTACTGAGACCTCTCTATCATTTCAAATCACGCTCTGCCTTTACCTTGGACCATGGTGTAGAACGAGTCGATGGAGGACAAATTGGAAGTGATGCTGACATCTTCTTCTCGGCTGGATGACTCAATGTCCACCGTGATGGCCCTGTCCATATCTCCGTGCAGGTTTGTAACCACCCCCGTTGGGAAGGTAACATTTGTCAGGCGACCTTCACTGTCGTAGCTGAACGAGAGAGAGAGAGAGAGAGAGAGAGAGAGAGAGAGAGAGAGAGAGAGAGAGGTGTCACATGGTGTTAACAAGGAACGGCAGGCCCTTTCTACCTATACATTTAAGGCTCACCGGGACTAGCAGCCCAGCTTTGGAGGGGTATTTGTCTTTGTGCACGAGCTATGCAGAGTGAGGACTTCAAACACGCTTTGAAGTAATCAAAAGCCTGTTTAACATAGAAAAAAAATCCTTGCCAGCGAGAGCAAGAGTAAACAGAACAGTTCTCCATGTCAGCATTTTATTCTTTGAAGTGTGACCAAAACCCACCTGCACATTTAATTTGCTGTTTCAAAGGGAACATGCTTGCCGATATTAAATTCCGGAGTATTCTTTCCTATTTTCCACCAAGCACATGCAGCTCAGTGCCCCGCCACTCCCCCTTTAAGGTTCTATCAGCTAAGTCCCTCCCCGACTATGCAACGTGTGCACGTGTGTGTGTGTGTGTGTGTGTGTGTGTGTGTGTATGCCCTTCAAACATGTTTCAAGTATTATTTTAGCATCTTGAGACATTTTCAACAAATTTCTTCGCAGGAGTGGAGGAAGCCTTTTAAAGACTCTTTTTGGACAGTGTTGGGGGCTGGCACCTAGAACCTTGCGAAAGCTAGGCTAATGCATCCCTCATCCCTAAAGACTTTTAAGATTTCTCAGTGATGGACATGGTTTATGGCAATGTAGGACTTCAGTGGTAGTGATGGTGATAGCCTTTCTTTAAAAATACTGTTTTTTTTTTTAAAGATTTATTGTTAATTATGTCACATGTTAGTGTACTCGAACACGCATGAGGATGCCGCAGGATATAGAAGACAGTGTAGGAGTCTCCTGGTGCTGCAGTTACAGGGGGCGGTGAGCCTCCTCACGTGGGTGCTGAACTGAAGTTGGGTTCTGAAGAGAAAGGATTAAGTGTTCCCAACCACTGAGCCATCTCTCCAGCCCCAGCCTCTCTTGTCTATTCTGTTATTTTAAGAGTGTGTGCTATCTCAGATGACTTACTATATTTAGTGTAATGAGATAAAGTATTTCTTGACATTTAACAGTTCTTTGTTATTTTGTTACATGCTTTTTTTTTTAGCATATAAACACAGGAAACTTATCTAAATATTAAGGTCCATTTTGAATACCATACCATGATAATAAAAAATGTTCTATAGGAATAACATTTGACAAAGAATTGCATTTTTCTGACTTTTCCATTTGTGTCATCACCAGAAAAAAAAATTAAAAAGCCGATCTCGTTTATCTGAGTAGAGAAGAGTAAATTCAAAATTCTCAATGAGAACTCGAGAAGCTTCCTTTTTTGAAAGCCCAGAAGCCGTGAGAGAGGAGGATGGCAGTTTTTGGAGGAAGGGCAGGCAAACATGCAGTCCTAACGACAGGTAAAAATACGGAACAATACGGAGTGCTTGCAGAGTAAGCAAAAGTTGTTTACAGTTTGCAGATTTCCACAGATTTTGCCACAGAGATGGCGAAGGCTGAGGCCTGCTCAGTGTCTGCTGCTGTGCTGACCTATGAACTCATCGGGGTCAGTGGCAGTGAGGTTAGGGGTTTGACTGACGTGGCCTGACAGCCTGCCAGGCTGCTCAGCCAGCGCTGGGAACGGGCACGCAGGAGGAAGTGGGCAGAGAGGGAGCCGAGAAACCAACGCACACACCGCACACACCGTGAAGTGTTATCATTGCCTGGAACTCCGCAGAGGCAGAGCTAACGAAACAAAGCAGACATCTTCCCCTCCCCAGCAAGCCCAAGGCTCCGAGCAGATTAAGGCGTAAATGAAAGAAATCCAAAATAGTTTACTGCTGTCACTGCTTTTCTGAAGACATTAGTGATCTTGAATCGGGGGACACAGAATTATGATCAAACTCGGACTCAAGTTGAGGCTTACATTCAGTGTAATTCCTGTACCACACTGTACTGCCCACAGTTCCCCAGTCCTTTAGAAATTAACATCTTTCTGGAAGCTCTTCCGGACAGATCATTCTGTACCGTGTTAGCTGTCCATCTCATAAACGGAAAACTACAGATGAGGTGGTTAGATTGCTCGTTTGGGCTCTCCTGGCTGAGCTATCACTGGAACTGCTCGGCACCTGACCTCGGGCCCATTATCTTTTCTGTAAATCACACGGCCAGATTCAGCGTTGAGATCTGTGCTCTAAAGACACACGATCACCCTCGCCAGCAGCACGGTGAGTCATTCTTGCTGCAGACGCTGACCTGCCCTTTCTCTGGTTTATATTTTCCAGCCCCATTCAATCTCCAGCAGAAACTTCACCTTTCTCCCGGAGAAAGCATTTTGCCAACCTTTTGACTCGATGCTTTCACTGGCTTACCACTCACTCTGTTTCCTGCTGGGCAGGCATTTTCTATCACAGGAGGACGGGCACACAGGGATCCCGCCCAGGTTTCTGAGCATTCGGCATGCAACCTGTTAGCCTCTGGCTCTTTGGGAAATAAATATATACGTAACCTTTGGAGAATCTACGGTCAGAAGGACATAAGGATAATGCTGGCTCTGTAATGGCTAAGCTTAACGGTTTGGCCCTGGAAGGTCTCAGTGCGTGCCTGCCAACAAGTGGCTAAATTAAGTTAAGGCATCTACAGGACCACAGTTTCTTAAGACTCTCTAAGGTGAAAGTTGACAAGCAAGGGTACTGAGACTCCAGAGAGAATACAAAGTAGCCACACGTGTGTGTGTGTGTGTGTGTGTGTGTGTGTGTGTGAAAGCTTGCTTCCTGACAATGAGTGAGCCTCTGGTACCAGGGATCCTAGGAGGGACCAGAATGTAGGCGATGTCTCTAGCTGGAGGAGCCAGCTGGGACCTCCCAGGGGTGAGCTCGGCTGTCAGGCCTGGATAGATCAAGACTGGGTGGGGGAGGGGGTGGAAGAGTTTGGGGGGTAATGAGGAGTCTTGGATAGACAGCAATGAAGGTATTAGAGCTGGGAAGAAAGGTTTACTTGTTGGGCCTTTAGTTGCAGCAGAGCTCAATAGGAGAGTCAGGCCCTGCCCAGGCTTTGTGATGGGGACGGAGAGTTGAGGAAGGCTTTTTAAGAAAGCAAAATAATAATAATAATAATAATAATAATAATAATAATAATAATGCTGACTCAGCACGGAGGGAGCTTGCCAAGGGGGACAAGCCAGGCAGAGAGAGCTCCCCAGACCTACTGATCACACAAAACACAGGGACCAACACGGGGGCTTAGGCACAGGGCTACCGTCCGATGCCCATACTGTTTCAGAAAGCAAGAGGTTTAAGACATCTTTTTGAATGCTTTTATGTACAGACTCTGTTGCAAATGGAAAAATAAAGGTTTTTGTCATTTCTGTGGACATTGGTGGTAATCTGTGGGAAAATCTTCCCTGATCACCACTGAAAGACAATGTGCCCGTGTTTCAGTTGTCTGCCTTATACATTTAGGAGCTTACATTTGCTTTCACAAGAGCCAATAAAAAGCAAACCCAAGAAAGTCTACTCAGTGTTACCAGTGGCTGTGGCATCTCTAGAGTGCTAAGACAGCCTTTCCTTCACTGTGGCAAGTGACGATCACCACCCTCAGTACTAAACAGGAATGCAGAGCCTTCCTTGATCCTCAGTCCTGACCACACACACCAATAGCAGAAGCAAGATGAGTGGGTGGGAGATTTTAAAATGACCAGAGGATTCTGGAGAAGGAGTTGAACCAACCAACCAACCAACCAACCAACCAACCAGCCAACCAACCAACCAACCAACCAGCCAACCAACTAACCAAACAAACAAACCAGTTCTCAAAAAATAATTTTCAGATATTTCTAGAAATGATGGTTAAAAGGTTTTTTTTTTTTTTGATTTTTGTTTTTGTTTTTGTTTTTAAAGAACAACGTAACAGCGATGGCCAACTGGACCACTCTGACCCTGCGTGATGGGAGACCAGTCCGCATAATCCATGCACTTCTGGACACTGCTTCTGTTATGAGCAGCTTTGCAGTTCAGCTTAATGCTTGTGGCTTGGCCTCAGTGCACTAGACCTCCCCAACTCGTATATTAGAAATGCAGCTCGCTCTTTTATTAGCCGTTTGAATCTACAATGCAATAGGCTCTAGGGAATTTGAATAGAATATCCACTGCATGCTCACGGTCACACTCATCTGGTCATAGCCTCATAGCTCCAGATTCACCACACAGCACATTCTCTTCCCCCAGCTGACCTCTCTTCACAAAGGACTCTGTTTCGACAAAGACACTCTCCCTCCGGCTCCTACTGACCTTTTGCTCTTGCACCGATGGAGTACCCTTTTTATGGTTCTATATTTGTTTGACTTTAATTTTGATTGCATTTTTTTTCTTTTTGCCTAGACTTGCTACTTTAGCTTCTGTATTTTCAAAATGCCTTCTATGTTTCCTAGGCATTGAGATTATTAGTAAATGCCTCAGAGTCATAGCCTCAGTGATCCTGAGACAAAACTTCTCTCTCCTTCTCACTCACAGACATGAAGTGCCCAACTCTTCATTTTTCCTCCATAATATCTTTCATATACTTGCTTTTCCAGGACCACAACTGCTCTAGACAACTGGTCTACCTGCCTCTCTCCACACTTACAGGTAAATCTCTGAAACACTATGATTATAATACCCCTGTGCTTAAGCATCTTCAGTTGATTGTCACTTGAAAGAAGCTCTGACTAAGCTACACTCGTAACAACTCTATGTCAATAGACTACTGATACTGTAAATTTATTCAAGTGGAAATGATTTGCAGTTCTCCAAAACTTCAGAATATGACTTTGGTACTTCTGTTTAAGATGGCTTCTTTAGTTGAATGTTCAAGTGTAGTCCTCATCTTCCCAGGGTCTTCAGCTCTATTAGCTGACTCTGTTTCTCAGTAGGTATGTGGATTTGCTCTTAGACTTGAATCACAGTAAGCTCTCCCATGAAAGACACATGTGCCCTGTGTTCCACTGACCACCTTATACATTTAATAGCTTACATTTGCTTTTACACGAGCAAATAAAGACAAAACCAAGAAACTCAAGTTATTGTTGCCACCTGCTGTGACAGTGCTTCCTCTAGAGTGCTAATTTAAAACAGTCTATCACTACTATGGCAAGTGACAAATCACCACCCTCAGTATTAAACACGCATGCTAAGTCATTCCTTGATCCTCAGTCCTGAAGAAGAATGTGTATACCGATAGCGAAATCATTTATCCTCAGATGGTGGGCTGATCTGGTATTGTGATGCTACTAACAGTGTGATTTGTAACACTATTACAAGATTTTACATGTAGGTATTTCTTAACAATTAGCTTGGAGAAAAACTATTATTTCTTAAATTCAACAGCAATGTTGTCAATAGGAAATCCTCAAAAAATTGGGATGACATTTGAGAAAGAATCGAACATCATGATGAGCACAGGGATCAAGTGACTTCCAGATGACAGGGCCATCTCATATGGTCATTACCAAAGTGACAGGGAAAGGCAATCAAGAAGGACAAAAGACCAAGCTGTTTCCTTTTTTAACTTGCATTTTCTTTCAAGTGCTGAGAGGATCTTGAGAAAGGGATGGGAGCCCACAGGAGAGGGTGGCCTAGATTATTTAAGTTTCTTTGCTTGGTTCAGATGGCTTAGGAGGTCTCTCTTAAGGGACAGAGTCTGACCTGTGTTTGTTTCATGAAACCAGAGAGGGCAGGAGTCTGCAGGCCCCTTGTCATTCTCTCTTCCCTGGACTCTCCAGATAGCATGAGTTCAGAGGACATGGACAGGGCAGGCCTTTCCTCTCACACCTCAGGCCTAGCCCTTTGAACATGGAGCACAGTGAGAGATGGCCTCAGAATTTTTTTTTTTTTTTTAAAGAATCACATTCAAGAAAGGTGACCAGATCAAAGCCTTTGCATAGTCATAACCTGCATAGGGGAACTGGTCGAAGGATAGATAAAACACAGACCTTCAGACGCAGGCATCTAACCAGGAGGTCTAGAAATGGCTCCTTTAGGGTTCAAAGGATCCTGTGCAGTCCCCTCCCACCTTTTAAAAGTGTGCACTGGATGAAGAGCGTGGACATTTATGTAGGTTTTGAAATGCAGAGCTGTTAGACAGTCCATCAAGAATTTTTGCTCTATAGAACTACACATATCCTGGATGTTCTAGAAATGGACAGCATGCATGTTATCTTCTTTTGTTCTTTGCTTTGTATTCTTGCTCTCTCTCTCTCTCTCTGTCTCTCTCTCACACACACACACACACACACACACATACACACACACAGAGAGGGGGGGAGAGAGAGAGAATGGAAAAGGGAAAGATTAGGATTGGGAGAAAAGTTTTTCAAGGTAGGTATTTTACTTACAAAGAACTTTTATTTACCACAGCAAGCGGTTGTTGTTAACACTAGCATAATAATACACAAGGTTCTAGGTTCAAAAGAGATGTATGTATCATTGTTTCAGCAAAGGAAATTTGGTAACTTTTAGTAAATGTTTCTTATGGGATGAGTGTTGACAGAGGCCAAGAAACACTGGAAGAATGACAGAATCACAGATTTGTTACAGTAACAGGAAAAATTTCCTTACTAAGAAACCTTTCATTTCATAAGTAAGAGCAGTTCTGTGGCCTGCCAAACAGCACAGTTGGGACAGATAAAACTGGTTGTGGAGTCTAGGTTTTTAGTCTAGTCTAGAGCCTTTCTCATTTGACCAAAGCTGTTTCAGAGAAAAGAAAAAGGAGGAGGAGGAAGAGGAGGAGGAGGAAGAGAAGGGGGAGGAGTGGAAGGAGGAGGAGGACAGGGAGGAAGAGGAAGAAGAAGATGAAGAAGAAGAGGAGGAGCATGGCGGGCAAGCAGAGAACATGAAGAAGGCGCAGTGGACCAATGGCCTGTCATGGCTTGGGAGTGCCAGTGAATGCAAAGACAAACAGTGGCAGTGAACCTACTTAGGAGACTGTTGCTTAGTAATTGGGTAGACTTGGAAAAATGAGGGAAGACTGAGGCTAATATGCTGTCTGTTCACGAGTTGTGGGATGGAAGAGGAACACTGTTCAGTTTCCGAAGGGAAAAGGAATGGTGGATGTCAGACAAGGGAGCAGTATAGGAGGAGAGGGGAATGGGACTGGAGAGAGAATTCAGTTTGTAGAGCGCTCGCCCGGCAAGCATGAGGCCTTGAGGTCCATCCCCAGTACAACGCTAGGCGGTGGCCTGCTGCAACCTCACATCCTGTGTGTGACCCCAGTACTGGAGAAGTAGAACTGGGTAGAACCCTGGGACTTGACGGCCAGCCTTGTTAACTTGGGTAACCTCTAGGCCAATGAGAGGCCCTGTCTCAAAACACAGGGTGGATGGCACCTCTTAAGAAATGACTCTCAAAATTGTCCTCTGACCTCTAGCCTGCATGCACATCTACATGAACATGTATGCATACACACAAAAGACAAATTCAGAAAGCGACACCCCGTACAAGTACAAGGAGAGGTGATTTGAACATTCCCAAGAACGAGGGCTCGGGAAGGTGGATCCTTGGATATTTACACAGTAGTTCCTTTACTTCCACAGGAAGTTTAGACTGTCAGGTCTTTATTCGCAGCCTCCCTGGCACGGGATCTTCTACAGAACTCAAGTAGCCAAGTACTTGAATTCATGGCCTTCCTGTCTCAGTCTTCCAATTAGTGGGATAATGGTGTTCAGTAACATATGCGTCCCCAGACTACCTTTCGATCCTATGTAACACTGTGCTGTGGGACCTGACATTCATAACGTCCAAATGGGAACCCCTGGGTATTTCTGGTGTTCTCCTATCTACCATGTATGCTGGGAAAACAGGGGCTCTCTGAGATTGTCCCATCCCCCCATCTCCTCAGGATTAATCCATTTCGATGAGTGATTAGTGTCTGGTCTGGAGTCAGTCCTTTCTCATTCCTTTCTTTTCCTCCGGTACCTCCTACTTTCATCTTCCCTTAAGTCCATGCTTACACAGTCGCCAAACTGACCATGCGGCTTCCCTGTCAGATTCCTTAACTGCACTTTGCCAACCCAGCATGGAGGGTTGACCAGGCAGCCCAACTCCCTAGCATGTCATCTAAGCCCCACTTGAACAGAACCATGCTCTCTTGACATGTCTTTCTAGCGCCATCTTCCGGTGTCCCCATGCACGCTTCACGCTCTGCTTAGTTTAAAATGTGTGTTCATTTAAATCCTGCCCAGCCGAGGCGTTGCCCCCTACCACCACTCCACTGTTCCCTGCCAACAAAGTGTTACTGAGATGTGTACCTTGCCTCACTCTCGTCCCCAGCCTGATGAGGACAGGATGGATGAGCACTGCCTGTGGAGTGGCAAAGTTCTTAGCACTTTACACCCTTACGTGTGTTCCCTTCTCGGCTCAGAGTCCAGCGGACACGGAACTGGCCTATTCTCCAGCACTCACGTCCGCTCCAGCCGCCAGTCGTTCCGACTGAATGTGTGTGATGCCTGGAACGTTCCATGACCAAAGGGCATGGACGGGATCTTACCTTGTGGACACAATACTCAAGCCTCAAAAGTCTGACATATTTAACAGTTTGCTGCTGTGATGCAGAGTTTAAGATTCCCTCGAGGTGGCATAACTCCTTTTAAAACTGTTTCCAGAAGGGCAGGGTCAGGTGGGACACACCCGAGTGGGACTAACTATGGATATCTTTGGGAGATAAGCCTTAAACTTATGTTAAAAAGGACTCTTTACTAATAAAATCAACAGGATCTGACTAGGCAAAGAACAGATATTTAAGTGAAGAGAAACTTATTTGAAATGGGAGATAACCACTGCCTTCCTTTAAGGTTTTCAGTCTGTCATCTGAAAGGTCTATAGGAATAGATTGGTGGGTTTATATTCATGTAGACAAGCATTAGAGGACCACGTTGTTTCTCCACATTACAACATTCTTTGAGCCGGGTGGTGGTGGCACACACCTGTAATCCCAGCACTCTGGGAGGCAGAGGCAGGTGGATTTCTGAGTTCGAGGCCAACCTGGTCTACAGAGTGAGTTCCAGGACAGCCAGGGCTATACGGAGAAACCCTGTCTCGAAAAAACCAAATCCAAAAAACCAAACCAAACCAAACCAAAAAAACAAAACAAAACAAAACAAAACAAAACAAAACAAAACAAAACAAAAAAAAACCAACATTCTTTGAATTTTGAGTTTATCACCAGTACCTCTTCTGGGAAGGAAGAACTTTCCCTCAGCTTCTGGTGAGGTCTATGTCTTCACAGGGACCTAGCCCACACTTTTCTTTTTTGAGTTTGACATAGAATGAAGTCTTTCTTTCATCTGATGCCGAACTAACATTCGTGACATGTTTAAATTAACCGATTATCTATTTCTTATTTAAAAAAAAAAAAACCAACACCTTTTAGCCTTTGCTTTTTATATACATTTTAATCAAAAGGCCTACTTATGGAAAAAAAAACCCTCCTTAATTTATATCAGACTTCCTTTCTTATATATTTAAATGGGGAAGAAGACTCAAATCCTTTTTGGTTGAACTGGAAAGTGATACTTATTTTTTTTAAAAAAAAAAAAACAAGAAATAAGAGTAAGATTATTTTTCTGTCCATGCATGACATGTGTGCATGCACATGCTGTGTGTGCATGAACATGTGTGGAGGTCAGAGGACAACTTTGTTGAATCATTTTCCCCTTCACTCATGTAGCCATCTTGCTGGCTCAAAGTAATACTTGTTTACATCAGCCCCACCCCACCTTTCCCCCTCCCCTCTCCTCATCTCTCTATGTGTCCCCAATTCAGATTCTCAGGCTGCCGAAACGTTCAGATGGACTTTAAGTCTAAGGAATGTGCTTGCGATGCCTGAGAAGGCGGGTCTACAAGATGCAGTAATGAGGATGGATGGGAGGACTCTGTGAGGGACAAAAGCACGGGGGTGGGCGACGCCCAGTCCTCTCCTCTCTGGCTTAGGTCAGAGTTCAGAAGAGAAGTGTGATGTCCTCACTGGGTCAACATCTATATGCTCTAGACATCTGGAAATGATCCGTGGGTCAAGACATAAACAGGAGGCTTTCTCTATCTGCAACACTTTCCCCGGGGGAAGCTGAGGGGTGAGCAGGAAGGAAGGCGGTTCTCCTTCTACCATCCCAGGATTGAGCTGGAGAAGGATGCAGCCTTCTAGAAAATTCTCAGCTGTCAATCTTTATTTAGCTCTGCGGCAATAGGAAGGGGAGGCTATCCTGATCTGTCTGCACAAGGCTCTCCTCCTCTCAGGTATCATTGAGAGTGGAGAGTCTGTGTCTCCGTCTTTGGGTAAATTATCCAACAGTTGCTTTGCAAGGGAAGCTGATGGTGTGCCGGATGGTAAAGCCACCAGAGCACCTATCCAACGTCGAGAGAAGGCGTCCATAGATAGAGGAGGTTGATTTACTCTTTTTGAGCCGTTATGGAGTTATTTGGCACCTTGAGAGCATTAATTTGCTAAGTGGATCACACTGGAGAGGATAATACGATGGACATGCTGGCCAATTCACCCGATTCTGAAGGAACTGGTTACTGGTTTTGCTTTTTTTTTTTTTTTTTTTTTAAAATAAATCTAGACTGCTGAAAGGAGCTGGAATAAATCAAATATTGATGAAAATGTTGCCTTTATCGTGTTTAGGTGAATGTTTGAAGTGTACTGTAGATACTTTAGTCAACTGCCCACACAGTTCTCACTGATTTCCTGGGATGCTCATTTGGTTAAAAAAAAACAAAAACAAAGACAGATTCAGTTCAACCATTGGCCTGAAGTTGGGGACCCCTATGGAGGAATTAGGGGAAGGACTGAAGGAGCTGAAGGGGAGGGTGATCCCTTAGGAAGACCAGCAGTCTCAACTAACATGGACTCCTCCCTGGGAGCTCCTAGAGACTGAGCTGTCAGCCAGGCAGCAGACAGAGCTGTCGAGGGCCCAGCACACATATAGCAGGGGTCTGCCTGGCCTGGCCTCAGTGGGAGATGCACCTAATCCTTGGTCTTGAGGTCCCAGGGAAGGGGGATGTTGGCGGGGATGGGGGGATGGGGGGACCCTCAGAGGCAAGGGGGAGGGAGAATGGGATAAGGAACTGTGTGGGGAGGGACCAGGAGGGGGCAACGACTGGGATGTAAATAAGTAAAATAATTAATGATAAAAAAAGAGGCACGACAAAACTATCAGAAAATCAAACAAGACAGAAAACAATGGAAGGCAGTGCCAGGATTTCCCCAGGATTTCCAGTTATCTGTGGATGAGATGGCTCCTAAGTCGGTCCTGAGTTCCTAAGTGCTGTCTTCCACAAGGGAAGACATGGGGAATCCTGAAGGCAGCCCGATGGCCAGCCTACGTCGAATATTTGTAAAACAGAGATGTAGTTTTTTTTTAATGTAGTTTCCGGACATAAATAACAATGACTTGTGGTTTGTCGGGTGCTTTTCAAAGAGCGGGTGTGGTGGTTATCCTCAGTCCTGTCAGGTGGAAGCTTACATTAATCAGTTCCTGCCTCAGTGGTTAGAGGGACAGCTGTGTAAGAACACACCACCTTCTCCACTGCAGCCGATTCGGTGTCAATGAGCCAAGGATGCGTCTTTCCTAATTCAGAATAATTACCTTTGAGTTTTCCTGCTCTGAGCCTTCTGAATACAGTTTTCGATTTGCCCTAAGGTACTTAGCTAGCTCTTCTTTATACCCAGCTCTCCTTTGAGGTCCCTTCCCCACTACTCTCCTAGGGCATCAGAAGAGGGTGGGGGAGGGTGCGTTGTGGGTCCGTGCCATGGGCAATTGAGGAGCTGGAGACCCATGTACACCTACGCAAACGGGGAGAAGCAGAAACTCATTTATTTGCTCTGTAAATCTGAATATAGCTCGCAAAAGATCACACTCAGCGCCACAAATACACGGCTCCAAATAATCAAACTCCCAAGACAGGAAAGTTGCCCCTAGGCCGTCAGCGAGCTGGTGCACATCAGCTAGAGTTCATAGCTTTCCCCTGTTCTGTCTACTTCCCCCTGAAGAAGTGCCCCCAGATAGGCCCACACCCTTTGTGTTTTATGCAGGCAAGCAAGCAGAGAGCTGTGAAATGCCATTTACTAGTAAATAATTTATTCCATCGCCCGATTCCATACGCCGGATTTGCTTCTGTGGGCATCCAAGTGTAAGAACTATGACTTTACTTTGGGTATGAGCTTCTTAAATAATACATTTTTAGCAGGTGAGATCTTTGTGTTCTCTCTGGAATTACTTTAACGAAGAAATGAGAGTTTAGGGCAATTGTTTTTAAAGACTAAGACATGATGCCAGGTGTGGTGGTGCGTCCATCCTGTCTCTTTACTCCCCCAGCACACCAGAGGCAGAGGCAGGCAGATCTCTGAGTTTGAGGCCAGTCTGGTCTAGGGAGTAAGTTCCTGCCAAGTCTGCTGGGATTACACAGAGAAACTCTAAAGAGAGAGAGAGAGAGAGAGAGAGAGAGAGAGAGAGAGAGAGAGAGAGAGATTAAGACAATAACTAGTCTTATAACTATCAGTGTCTGCAGGGGCACAGTGGGCCTTCTTTCTGCTCACCACCGAGCCATCGAGTCAGGAGGAAAAGGAGGTCAGAGGCACAGTCTGTAGATAATTACTCATCCCCCAGGGACATATTCTCAGACACCAAGGCTGAGGGAAAGCCACCAGACACACTGGATTCTAGCAGCATGTCCTAAAGTCCCAGCTACTTTTTAAAGGAGTCCTAATAGGGACAGAACCACCACAGGTATCATGGAGAGAAACTGATGCAGGTCTATGGTTTTTGGCACGAAGGCTCTTGTGCTTAAGACACCACTTATCTACCCTAAATTAGAGTAACTTACTGGGGGTGACAAGACTGCAAGCTGGGAACTGGGAATCCCTCCCCTCCCCCAACCCCAGGCCTCTCTTGTACCAGGTACTCATATGTGAATGGAGAAATGTTTGCTTTCCTCTGAGCCTTTCTTTTTTTCTTTCTTTCTTCCTTCCTTCCTTCCTTCCTTCCTTCCTTCCTTCCTTCCTTCCTTCCTTCCTTTTGATGATAATTCTGTAATTTTATTTATGTATAGAAAACTTAGCAGTGTATATTCAACTCAGTTTAGTGGCAAGTTCTTCAGCCTTTGCCTTTTCGGGATTGGCAATGCAAACCACAGATTTAGGACCAAGCACACTGCCTCCCCAGGAGCGGCTGATCTCATTGCACCTGTCCTTGTAATATGGGGTCCTATATTACATATAGATCCTATAGATCCCCTCAGCTTAGCCAGAGCACCCGTAGAGTTATCCCACGGGAAGGCAACAGTGGTGCACGCCCTCCTGTGGAGCAGCCACCGCAGCTTGGCTGGTCCCTTGATGACGCAGCAGGGAGCCCCTATCTTTCATCACAGGGCAGGCAGGAAGACCACCGGCTCAATGGGTTCTACATCATGGACGATCACCACCAGCTGAGCCTTCTTGTTCTCCACCAAGGTGGTGACTGCATTGAGTCCTGCTTGAAGGTCTGGCAGTCTCTTGGTTGGGATGCTCTCTTTGCCAGCAGCTGTCTTCTCAGCACGGGGCCAGTAGCCTTTGTTTCTCCTGCTTTATCTCTGGCCTGCCCTTGTGGGTAAGCTCAGGAAGCTGGGAGCAGTTTGCTGGTCCAGGGCTTAGGCTAACTGGTTAATGGCAGGAGGTAGTACTCTGAGCTGCCTACAGAGGAAGCCTCGTTGCCTTATGTACCGGGGACATTTAAGAAGCAAGTGAGATCTCTTTTGGGGAGCGCGTCCTGCCCCATGCTGGAGTCCTTAGGCCTTTTCTCAAATAGGATTCACTATCTTTTGGCCTTCCGTTTCTTCACAAGGACAGGGGCTGGGGCTGCCTTCATCCTTTAGACATCTTGCTCTGCTGGAGCAGAACTTCCTCATGAATTTTCTTTTGTTCTCTGCCTCACAGGAAAGAAGTCCAGAGCCTGTCACTGTTTGGCAATCAATCTTTCAATGAGTTCATCCCTATCCCCTGCTTTTCAGGGATAGGGTCTTGCTATGTAGTTTAAGCTGCCCTTCAACTTTTGGGGTACCCCAGACTGGCCTCAAACTCCCAATCTCTTACCCTTGCCTCCTGATTTGGGGTATTGTGAAGCTCTACCGCCACAACTGACTATATATAAAGTTCTTGTGGCCCTCACTCCTTAAAAGCAATATTTCAGAATAAAAGGCTTCAGGTATGAAGTCTTTACTTTTTCTTCATTCAATTATTTGAGCAACAAGATCAACTGAGGAAGTTCTTATTTTATGAAGCAAAAGAAAGTGAGCAAACAACTGCTATTGGGTAAACATCAGAAGATGGGCAAAAAAAAATGTGAAATATCGACATTTTCTGTATTAATGGCTGGTGCGGGGTCTGAAGCATCCCAGAGAGCAGGAGATCATTTATACAGTAGTTTTTCAACGACGCTTTGGGGAAAGCCAGTTCTAGATTCCATCAGAGTCTGCTCGATCATGAGTATTCACCCGATTACATCATTGGCTTTTGCCGCCAATCTTTCTTCAGTGAAATGCTACGAGGGATGCTCTCTGTGTGCATGCAATGTTCTATGCATTGTGGGGGCCGCAGAGACAACAGCTGGCATTAAAAAATGTCCCCCATTTTCTTTGTACTCACACCAGGACTACAAAAATGGTAATGGCACACTCAAGTTTGTACCACCAACAAATAATAAGATGACAATATGCACAGTACGGAATCTGAACTTCTTTCCTTTGGAATTTCTCTGGCAGGAGCTATGGTAACTCTATTTTTACAGTAGGCAGACTGATTGATTCCAGGTCTTCCATCTGTTTCTAGTTGATAAAAGCTTTAACTTCAAATCTTTTTTTAGATACTAGGCTAGCTGATAATCTGGCCGTAAACAAATGGGGATTTGGACTGAGAGCTGCCATTTCTTTGGATAAGGTATTTTATGCCAAGAGATGATTATAGACCACCTACCAGCTTAAGGGACTGGTGTGGTGAAAGTCACAGAAAACATGTTTCTCAGTTGGCAAGGATTTTTTTTCCCCCATTACCATCTCTCTGTGGTTTTGGTAAAACCCTGGCCATTGTGAAACCCATCAAACCCCTTCTTTATGAGCTTACCAAGTTCATATGTCTTTCTATATCTGAATTAGATACATGGCACTACAAAAACATGAATGAAGTGGAGTATTACCGAGACATCAGTTCACTAATGACTACAGGAACAAAAGAATTCCCGAGGAGCTAACTCTCTATAGGAAATAAGGGAGAGGGTCTGAAAACCCAGGTCCAAGTTGCCCATATGCAGCTTGTTAGAACACTGCCTGGTGTCAAGAGGAAGATGAAGGGTTAACAGGCCAAGACGGAGACTCTGAGGAAGGTGAGTGAGAAGGCCCGTCCTTGGGTATGTGATAAGTAGGCTAGAAAGATGAGGGACCGGGCTCTGGGGTAGTAATTGCAGGCTGGCTGGCTCCCCAAGTCTCCTGAGGGACACGAGTAGCAGACACTATTGTTCTTTCAGATAGCCTTGTTCCTAATGCAGCAGCTACCTGTGGCAGACTAAACTGTAAGTAAGGACGGCTGCTAACAAGAAGAGACCATCGAAGACTAGGCCATCGACAGAGGCTAAATACAAAGCAAAGGCAAAAATGATCTCGGTGGCTGGGCTAGAGTTAACTCTGCCATGGCAAAGCTCCAAGCTGTGACACCTGTGGGGTTGGAGGATGGTTAACACCGGTCAGGAGACAGGGGACAGCCAGGGCTGGAGTCAGAGATGGCCAGGGCCAGGATTCAACTGCTCCGAACTGGATAATTCAAAACGGCATGTGATTATTTCTTTGGTTGGGCTAGGGGGCGGACAAGCACACATTATAAGGTCCTTCCAGTGACTTGGGCCAAGAAAGGCCTCAGCACTGTAAAAACAAACTGTATCATCGTGTCAGCAGCTCAGAGGCCCCGTCTTATACTAGAACACCCACGGAAACTGCTCAGGAAGGTCAGGGTTCGGTAAGCAGATAAGGGTCAAGGCTCCTGCCAGTTGGGCTTAGGTTTGCCTGTTTCTCTCCTGGAAGATATACAAAATGTTAACCCTCCGTTCGTCAGCCTCGAGGGTGTTCCCAAGCGGACACGCCCTAGGCTTTGTGCGCTCAAGCCTGGGAGAGGGGGCTTTACCGGTTTTGACCTTTGGAAGAAGTGGCCCCTTTTTGCCAACATGTATAACAACCATAAAAGTCGCCTCATTTGGGCCTGGCAGTTTTGGATTCCTTAGGTTAACTCCTACTCTTAGATACCTTTAAAAAAAGTATATGCAGTTCTTGGCAATTAAAAAAAATCATATATACATATATATATTTGCTGTGAATATATAATAAATAATACATTGCCTTCAAAATCAAAAGTTGGAGATAAGGTTCTACTATGTAGCTCATTCTGGTTTTTACTCCAGGTGTTACCCAGGCTGGCCTCAGACTCTCAGTCCACAGCCTGCCTCCTTCTCCAGAGTGCTGGGATTACATAGGTGTTACTGCTTTTTAAACCAATACTTCTACAAATTTTATTAGAAAAGTAATTTTCAAGTATTGTTTGGTTGAATATAGTCTTAAAATATGCCTGAGAGAGTTTGTGTGGCTGTAGTTTAAATATTTTCATAATAATCTTTGGAGACAGTTACTTTTACTGTCATTTCTCTGTCTACATTTTCTCATAGCCACACGTGTGTTGTGAGATGAGTCTGTGCTGTGGCTTACTACAACAGTGGTTCCCAACCTGTGGGTCCCGATAGACTGCCTTGGGGGTCGGACCACCCTTTCAAAGGCTCACACATCAGATACCCTGAATATTAAGTATTTAAATTATAATTCATAACAGTAGCAAAATTATGGATATGAAGCAACAACAAAAATAATTTTATGGTTGGGGGTCACCACCACATGAGGAACTGTATTTATGGGTCACAGCATTAGGAATGATCAGAACTGCTGTATAGAATGCTCTTTCCTATTATAATCACAAGATTGACTTGCCAACCAGACCCCTGTTTCTTGAAAGTGCTTTTATTCCTCAAAGGCAATATATTCTTTTAAAAAGAGAAGTATTTTTTTTATTTCGTTCACTACCTTTTCTTTAAAAAAATTAAAAAAACAAAAAACAAACAAAAAAAAATCTCAACCCAAATTTGTTTAAATTCTCCCACATCTCCCCCTGCCTTACTGATAGAATGTGCGGATTTCTCTGATTTTCCAAGCTTCGATGGGCTCTCAGGAAACCATTTTGGCAGCTCCCAGTTCCTGTGCAGTGTCAGTTTCTGGACCCAACAAGGACACGTTCAAAAACGGCCCACAGAGCAGAGCTCGAGTCTTAGTACTGAAAACTTGGCCTCTGTTTTCTCTCCCCACTTTCAACTACAGCGAAACCCCACCCGAGGCAGCATAATCTCGAGAATCTTCTAATGAGGACAGCTCTCCTGCCCAGGACTATCTAATGGCCGCACTTCCTCTTGGGCCTTCTCCGTCTTTGGCAACAGAGCCCGCTATTACTTTGAAAGCCCTGCAAAGGAAGTGCTTCCATTAACTTCCAATTTATTCCTTTCCTATTGCGATTCTGAAATGAGGAAAGAGGAACGCTAAGAACAGAATTTTAATGTAATTCTTCAATTGAAAAGATTTGTTCCTCTGACAAAACCTTGCTGCTGGGGAACATTCGCTTTATTAAAAGGGAACCTGTCAGAGAAAGAAAAGCCATTCCAACTACAGGGGGAATGAACAGAGTTTTCTGTGGAGGATCCATTCCAGAGCGGTTGTATGAAAAATATTTGTGTATGGGATGCCTTTTTCTAGTGACTTCTGTTGTGATTTTAGATGTGTGTTTTTGGAGCAAAGACTTTTGCTTCAATATGTCACTGTGAAAAAAAATCACATTAAGGGACTCGAAATTCTCATGCCAAGCACTAGTTTGAATCTGTCAACATGTCTTCTCCGTGCACCTCACATCTCTGGTGCAACGTTAGTCAAGTGAACCAGGAGTTGGAAATGATTTCACACATGCGCTCGCTGTAAAGTGCACACAACATAAAATATACAACAGAGCTAATTTTCTTTTGCTCTCCCTGCCCTCACGAAAACGTGACCGGAATGCATATCACCTGGGCCACTTCTCCACACAAACGCCCCTTCTCCTTCTCCTATGCTTTCAAAATGGTGGCCAACAGTCCTGATTTGCGTTTGGTTGCAAAGTCCTTCAAAGTGCGGCTTACCTTCTCCAATAACTGATTGTGAAAAGCTAAGCCCTCTGTTTGATAAGAATAACATTTGTAGCGCCCAGGATACCAGCCAAGTTCATTGTAAACGATTTTCAAAGTTTTTTCTTCAATGGAAGCTTCCATTGCAGTCAGCCTTTTATCAGCTTGGCAAATCCGGAACTCAGAGGGTTTAGGTCTAAAACTAAAGCTATGGATTGTCCTTTCAAAGGTCTGTTGCTAATCTGCTAAGTGTACTTGGAGCAAAATGTCAGTTGCTGAGGAGAGGTAAATTTACCATGGAGCTAAATGAAATTTAATCTCTGAGGCATTTCGCATGCATGGGCTCTGCAGCTAATTTTGACTTTTATTTTTCAAAGAGGGATCTAAAACTTACAGACACTTTAGGACCTCAATAATATAGTTCCTGCCTGTGCTTAAGCATGTAGTATTATTACGGACTCTATTGTGATATCGATATCTTTATAATTGGAGTAAAAATTTCGTATACTTACTCAAAAAATGTCGTCCATCCAGTTTCGTCACTTTTGGTGGCTAAGAGCCCACTGTTGCCATGGTAAGTAAACAAAACCAGTTCCAGACCCTGAGCAGTCATGCTTTTCAGACACCCGTTGGTGCCTATGGTCAACCATATCACCTGGTTATCAGGAGACACCACCCGCACCGGCATCCGATTCGGATCCCTTCGGATCCGGAGGGTGTTCCCATTGCTATCGGTTACAGCGGTGACGTCGTTGTCGTTGCTGTAACTAAAATTATACAGGTAGTCACCCGTGACCAGGCTCACGGTGTACTGGTGAGTACCATTGATGTCAAAGATGTAGAGCTCTTGATCAGTCGGAGAGGCAACTTCGTAAAAGTTCATGGAGTTAAGTAAAGGTTTATTCTTTGACACGGCCCGGATCCGGATATTTCCCAGATCAGCAATGTACAGCGTGCCGTCTGGCGAGGCGGCGAGGGAGGACGGCGCGTTGAGTTTGGCATCTTTGGCGTAGCCGTCTCCGCTTTGGTAGCAGTCACAGTTGGCGTCATTCTTGCAGTCACATTCCGAAGGTATCCCCGCCACTAAGGAGATCTCCCCGTCTGTCGTGACCTGCCTTATTCGGTTGATCTTCTTCTCATCCGTTTCTGTAATGTAAAGGACCCCGCTGTAGGACACGGCGATGGCAGTGGCCGACTCCAGGGTCGTCTGAACTGCATGCTTCCCCACGGGGTATTCCACGCCGGGGACCTGACAGTGCATGGGCCGACCGGCGGCGATGCGAACTTGACGGTTTTCGGTGATCTGTAAGACTACGTTATTATCCAGGACGTAGATGGAGTTATCCATGGGGTTAATGGCAAGATCGGTGGGCCATTCCAGACGCACCTTAGGAAAGAAATGACTTGGTTAGTCAGTCACTAAGCTGCAGTTAATTTGCTAGAAGAGTAAAGTAGGCCATTTAGGGAAATTAGCCTTAATTTGATAAACTGTTTTAAAATTGTTTTCATTTCAATATCCATGGTCAAACAAACCTAAAATTTTGGAGTGCAGAAGAATACAGGACCTAACATCTTATTTAAGAATGACATGGGTGCATGGGAAGATTTGCTGGTTTTAACCAGACAACAAATGCACTTCTATGCAACGAGTCAACAGATAATGCTAAGATATGAACACATGCGGTCCTTTTAGTAATAGCAGCCAAATGTCAGGACTTCGTAGGTTATGAATACATTAGTGTTCCATTGTGTTCTCAATCAGGCCAATAGTTAAGTTCCTCAGCCTAAATATCAGCCCCTTGGGACTAATCATAGTGTGTTTTCTCTTGTACTCCAGGAGCCCGTGCAATCAAAAGATTAGGGCTTTAAGCTGTTTTGTTCTTTTTGGAGTATCTGCATGCTGCTACGTTAGTGGGATTTTATTACACATGCTTAGCATTTCTTAGCACTAATTGTTCTGTATCTCACTGAATTCATCCAATGCAGACTCACAGAGGACTATCCGTTTAAACAGGACAGTGGTGTCCTAGCCACTCCCATCCCTGATAGATGGAACTTAATATGGTGCCACCACAGACAGATCACTGACAGAGCAGATGGAGTCACTCAGAAGCAAGACAGAAAGCTTGGCTTAGCACAGTACCTGGCTGATATGCATGCTAGTATCACAGGTTAAAGGTCGGGCTGACGTGAGGTCATTGGAGCCCAGGAGAGTTGATATGATTCCATTTTGGTCAACCTTTCTGATCATGGTCCCATCAACAAAGTAGATCAGTCCATTCTTATCGATCGCCATTCCTTTATTGACAAGAAGTAAGCATTACTATTATTTTTCTTTCATGATTAATTTTGATTAAACCCTTAGGCCTAGTGACAAATTCAAAGTTTATCCCTGGTAATAAAATGGATGTGAGGTAGCGGGTTAAAATTGCTGATTGTAAAATCTTAAGAAAAGATGGGGGAAAGAAAAATCTCCCGCACAGGCATTTACAATTCAAATACATTTATATAAAGAAACACAACAAAGAATTCAAATCTCGAAGGATCTCTATCAAGTGTGAGAACCTCATAGGTATGGAACCTGTATGCTTCAAATATGAAATAATGTCTACAGTCCCAAGGCAGGCTGTACATTATAGAGACAGGCTTAGATTCTATTAGAGTCGACTTATAGTCATGACGTTCTTTCCAACAAAGACAGATCTGCACTGAGGTTAGTGTTTAGCTGACCTTCTTACAATGAAATTTGCTATTATGAATAATTCAGTATAGCAAATATTTTTTTTTCCAGCCCCTGCTCACATAATCCTCCCTGGTTGTAATGAAAATCAAAAAGTTTCCAAACCGAATGGCATTGTAGCGGATGGTGTAAGACTTGTGCGAGGAGTCAATCTTGACTCCTTTAAAGCTTTTATGGCACAGGAGTTTTAGCCCATTACCTCCCCAAATTCCTCAGAGCAAGCAGTTTTTCCCATGGCATAGAGACAAAAGTTGAACAGCTCTGAAGTGGGGGCGCATTAACAGGGTTGCTTAGTGATGGTTTTTACAGAGGCCTGGGACTCAGTCAGAACAAGGAAATTCCAGGACAATGAAGGAGTCTGAAGTTTAATAGGACGTGACGTGAATGAGAGAGTGTGTCTTCAGTCTTTCAAAAGTTGAAAAAAAATGTACGATGAGTTCTGTTTTTAAAAAGTCCAAAACCTTATATTTACTATAAAAAGAAAAAAATCAGCCTAGCTTCTAGCAGTTACATGCGAAATGGCTTTTAAAACAGTAGATGTGATGCAGTTTTCTAGAACATGGTGATAAAATGTTAGACTCACCATTAAGCAATCAGGAATTAGATGGATTTTAAATATAAAAAATATAATGATTTAATATAAATATATAAACATAATAAAATATAAAAAGTAAAAAGGAAAGCCAATCTTTTCCAGTACCTTTGGGGCTCATGAGTGTCGCTTCCACAGCCTTCCCTCCGTCCCCACACCTGGCCTCGTCAAAGGGAAGACACTGTTCCCCGGTTCCGGCCACCACTTCAGCATTTTTAGTCAGGTCTTTGGCTCCCGTGAGTGATTTCGGCCGATAGATTCTGCGGGTATTAGTATCGGAAACGTACAAATCTCCGGTGACTGGATCCGTAGCCAGGTAGTATCTGTGAGCTGGGTTGCTACTGTAAAAAGATTCATATGCAAATATTAGGAGAGCGCCACTCCTTGTACGCAAACGAAAAGTGAAATAACACAGCAGGGCTCCAGTGCTTATGAACTGGAGCCCAGTGTCACAGGCTAGACCAAAGGCCAGGGCCAGGGATAGTGACACAAGAGACTGTGATGTGATCTGAGGTAGCAAGTCTCTGACGTGAGGTATGTTTTGAGTCTGTGATATTTTTCTTTCTGGATTGGTGCTGAGGACGCAACAATTTCTTGTGAGCCATTAATTTAATTTAATTGTTATTGTGTTCTATGGTTTATGTGTGTGGACGCTTTGCCTGCAAATATGGGTGTGTGTACCACGTGCTCGCCTGGTGCCTCAGAAGGCCAGAAGAGGGCATCATATCCCTGACTGGGGTTGCAGGCTGTTGGGAGATGAAGAATCAATGGTGGGTTCTCTGAGAGAACAGGGGCTCTTAACTATGGAGTCAACTGTCCAGTCTCTACTCACAGCCATTGTTAAAAACAATTGACTTTGGAGTTTTGCTGGAGCCTAAAACAAAGAAGCAAGTTCTCTCCATATCCCCCCAGCGGACGGATGAAGTTTACTCCTGGGAAAGACTGACTTGAATGATGACCTGACTACTGTTAGGAATCCTCACTTTCGCTTTTGCTCTAAAACCACCACAAATGCTACCTTGCATCATGGCCACCTTAGTTGCTCTGTTACAATCCAGGAAAGCAAATGGTGCTGAGACAATCGTAAGTGAGATTACACATTCAAAGGCAGAAGGCAACACTGCTTCTTAGGAATATGACTTTTAGATCGTGTGCAAATATAGTTGTTCTAGAAAAGGCTAAAAAGAGTTTAAATTACTTGGATTTTCAGGGAGGATGGTAAAGATGGGACCCACTACATAATACGTATCTTGATAATGAGCTTGGTTTTTTATTTTCTCTCTCCATCTCACCCCCTCCCCATTCTCTCTACCTTCCATCTCTTCACAAGAGTCATAGTCTTAGTTACCATTATTTCCTATCTGAATATCTGTGAGATTTGACTGTATATATGAAGTCTCATCAACACGGCTGCCTAAGCATGACCTGAACAAGGATGGCACCACTAGACATGCTAACATAACATGGGAAAAGCTCATGAGGCTGGGATCAGGAGAAATAATAGTCTTCCCCAGGGAAGTTGGTTACACACACACACACACACACACACACACACACAGACCACCACCACCACCACCACCACCACCACCACCACCACCACCAACAACAACAATTAAGGAAATAGAAGTCACTGATTTTAAAGAATGCAAGGAGGAATTCATATGAATTTGGAGGGTGGAAAGAGAAGAGGGAAATGATGTAATTATATTATAATCTCAAAAAATATTAAAAACATGTAGTATAAGCCTAACATGAGCATTTTAATTATAAAAGTGTTGTAAGGTTTTCCATGTTGGATGATATTAGGGCAGTGGAAGGCCTGTGAGTGGACAGGAAAGGGGAGGCAGAGCTAAGAGATGGGGAGACACAGAGGCCTCAGGATAGAGGTTGCAGGTTGGAGAACCAGGATGGCTTCTGACGTTTGTCTGTGTGTTTTCATAAGGTTAGAAATATTGGGATAGAGTTTTATCACTTTTAATTGGCTCTGGAATTACTGTATTGGCATCTCGTAACTGTGTTTATAATATGCATAAATCTACTTGGCTAACTATCAAGTTGTAAGAGTCATGCTTCTACCAGGTAACTGGATGGCGAGCTGGCAGACTGTGGGTGTGGGGCACTGTGTGATAGGGAGATGAACTCGGGGTCCCCAGCCAGAGAGATGGCTAACAGAGGGACAGCCGAGTGAGATGGCCTAGCGGAGGCCCTATGGCCCTGCAGGGTCCGAGAGTTTGCGGGCATAGAGACCAGCAGCTCCACAGAGTTGGCAGTGGCAGGTGCCCAGGAGTGTGGTCCAACATGGGGGGGGTAGTTGGCAGGACGGGCGTTCTTTGTTAATATTTCCTGCAACATAAAAGTGCTATAGCAGACTTTTTATTACTCATTATGTTAAACTGTTATGAAACAATTCTCATTTGTTAATGTTCTTTTCAATTAGTTTTTCATGCACGTGTGTGTATGGGTGTGTGTGTGTGGGTGCGTGCGTGCGTGTGTGTGTGTGTGTGTGTGTGTGCGTGCGTGCGTGTGTGTGTGTGTGTGTGTGTGTGTGTACTGATGTGTGTGTGTGTGTATTGATGTGTGTGTGTGTGTGTGTATTGATGTGTGTGCTTTCTAATGTCTGCCTCTGCTTTTTTTTTTTTTTTTTTTGAGACAAGGGTCTCACTGAATCTGGAGCTTGGAAGGTCAGCTAAAAGAGCTGTCCAGGGAGGTCCTGAGACCCACCTGTTCCTGCCCCGCCCAGTGCCAGAGGTCCAGGCATGTGCAGATGTGTCCGGTTTTCACATGGGTGCTGGAGCCTTCATCCCAGGCTCTCCTGCCTCCACAGTGAGCAGTTTTCCTTCTGGTACCACCCCCAGCCTCATGGCCTTTATAAGTGGTGAACGTGTGCACTTGAGTCTAAGAGGCTTTTCTTACAGTAACAGGTTATAATTTCTACCAATGTTTCTCCCACTGCTAGGGGAGCATAGAAGGCACACAGCAAGAATTCACTATTCTTCATATTTACTCTTGACCCATGCATACTTTTTAATGACTTCCTTCATTTTGCTATATTAGATTTTGGCTATCTGAGTGTCGGCAGCCTACTCTCCAGCCATGAGCATGAGGTTTCTTGGTGCAAAACTAATGCACCGTCAAGGCATGAGCTGGGCTTTGATTGGCACCACAATCATCTACTTGGGTGTTAAAGGCATCATGTCCATGGGGGTGGGGAGCTGGGGTTAGATCTATTGGATAATGCATCTCCTACAGTCCTCAACAGACAGAGGCTTCATTTTCTGTTTTCTTTTGAGACAGGGCCTCATCCTATAATCTGAGGCTGGTCTTGAACTCACAACGTAGCTGAACCTGGTTTCAAACTCAAAGTGTACCTCTCTCTACTTCTGCTGTGCTGGGATTACAGTGTTCTGAAGACACAGACACATTCGAATCAATCAGCACAGCTTTTTCTGAGGAGTCTCACTGTGCACACCATTCTGTTTTCTAGAACAGCACGGATGAGTTCATGGTCCAAGAGTGAAGGCACAGTCTCAGCTGCTAAAGGATGGCTACGCCTCAGACCCTAGTGTCACATAGGTGGGAAACATCTCTACAGAAGTTCCAAAATAGAACCAAAAGGATACCACCGCTGACATGACAACATGGATGGGGGGACATTTTAGAAGGTCTGACACATAGATGGAGAGTTACAGGCAACCAATGGAGGGAGGAGGTGAGGGAGGAGGGAAGAGGAAGGAGGGAGGGAAAGAATAATATGGATATATCAGTTTTCTCATAAATAACCTCTCTGACAGGTTGTTTAATCCCAAGTGGTCAGCTCTAAACACATGTGCATATGAGCTACAGTGTATGGACTCAGTAGGGTGCACACACACACACACAAATATACACACACATATACACACAATAATAATAATGAAGTCACAAATTTGAGGGAGCACTGGAAGATGTAGAAATTATGTAAATATAGCACTCACGTATAAAATTCTATAAACAAAATGAAATATCCACCTCTACTGGTCCCCACCCCCCCACAAATAAAAATCAAACAGGATAAAAGTGAATTTGGAAATTTTTAGTTGACAGACAGATGATAGAGGAGTTCGGAATCACATACACAACAGGAGTTTGACTCAAGATCATCTGATTTTAAGCCTGAAGTGCTCCCTGATAGGGCGCGCTAGAAGTTGTTTTCTAGTGGCCCAGAGGTCATCGAGGGGCTGGCGTTTTGGTGCAGAGGGGCTGTGAGCTTCAGATGAGAAGTGCATCTAGTATGTAATCCGCAGTCATGCTCACTGGAAGCTGTCTGCAGCTGGCCACAAGGCACAGGCATTTACAAAGACCATGTTTTGGTGGAAATCTGTGTTCAGCCGGAGAAACAGAGAGCGTTTTGTGGGATTGACTGTCTAAGATTTTGCTGTTTCAGAAGGGTTTAAAGTGACAATCGTGACTAATAGCAAAAAGCAAGGAAGTGAACTCAAACTCTGTACACTGCATCTTGACTCAACTCATCCAGGATGACCTAGATGCCATTATCAGGACATCTTCCCTCCCTATAGCCTTGTTGACGGACACAGATGCAGGGGCAAGGGCCGGCTGGTTACACTCATTTATTTTCCCATAATTCAGCCATCTTAGATGAGGGAGACACTTGTGGAGAATGGCAGGGAGAAGACACACTAATAACTCTTCTATCTTTTCACTTGGAAGCCGTGTCACAGTTCTTAGCTTACAAAGCAATAGAAGAAGCCCAACAAATTTGTTTTTGTTTAAAAGCAACACTGCCTAGTTCATGGTAACCAGAAGACTGGGTGACCGGGACACTGCGATCACTTAAAAATCTTAATTTGGAACTTAAGGAATTTGAACTGGGGTAAGACAAAATTTATTCTCTTTCTAAAGTAGTAAACATCAGAGGGGGGATGTTTAGAATATCAAATAGAAGCCCATTTTATAATCACTCTAGTATTACCACATAAGTAAAATATCCAATAAGGAGTATAACTAAACATAACTAAGGAATTTTATTTCATAGAATATTTTAGAAGTACTTAAGAACTTGGCATGACAGCATCCTATTTGAATCTTTAAGTAATAAGACTATGTCTTAATATTCTTGGCCAGTATTTTTATTATGGTTTCCATTAGTATAATTAATGACAGTTTATGGTGCACGAGGTACGGGAAGAGGATATTCTATATGTACGGAGTCGTCTATAATTGACGGAGCCATTCCTTTATGTAGAATTAGGCACATTTTGAGATTTCCTTTCTTCCTACTGCTCCCGAGTTACTTATAACCGCTGCCACACAGGAAAGAGAGGCTGTAATGAAAGGCAGGCTAGCGAACAGGAAGACATTTCTGACAGGAGTTCATTTCCTTCCTTCTGCCATTATTTCCTTTTATTTATTTATTTATTTTTCTTCTGGGTTTTTGAGACAGGGTTTCTCTGTGCAGCCCTGGCTGTCCTGGAACTCACTCTGTAGACCAGGATGGCCTTGAACTCAGAAATCTGCCTGCCTCTGCCTCCCAAGTGCTGGGATTAAAGGTGTGCGCCACTACTGCCCAGCAATGTCTTTCTTCTTGTACTGAGGATTGAAAGGAGGGCAGACAAGGTGAGCGCTCCTTGGATGGGCCACGCCCAAGCCTTTCATCCATTTTTTATTCGGAGAGGGTCTCAGTTGACTTACCCAGGCTGACCTTGAACTCATGCTGTTCCTGACCCAGCCTCCCGAGTAGTTAGGAACACAGGCCTGGGTCGCTGGGCTCGGACGCAATTTCATAAAAATAAGGAGGCGCTAATGAATTGAAATATTTTGATTTTTTCTCAGGTCATTTCAGATAGTTATTAAACACACATTAATTTCATCGATGTTGTCATTATCTGTTTAATGAATGTGGCTTAAAAACTTTGTACATTTCCCTACCTTTTTGCCTTTCCTTTTTTTTTTTTTTTCCTACTCACTCTGTAGGGGAGGGTGGTTATAAATTTGCAGTGATCTGGTGCCTCGGCCTCCCAAGTGCTGGGATCAGAGGCATGTGCCACCAGGTGAGATTCTCCCTCATCTTTCTGACTACACAGAAGGTACAAGCTCTCCACTGTCTGCCTTCCTGTGGCTGATTTCCGAAGCTTTCTCTGTAGGCATGCTGAGTCCCATGGTCTGGTACTTTAACTTTCTAAGTGAGCTTGTCATGCACATTAATATTCCTCAAAGCTCACTTTGAACATGCCACTTGTTCAGAACCCTAAACTACGTCCCCACTCTGAGCCATTTATTTTCAGCAGCTCAGCGCAACCCTCAGCAAGCTGACCATAACTGGCTTCACCCTGCTGCTGCGACCCCCACGAATCCCTGCTTTATTAGGTAGGTCTGATTACTCTTGGAGTATCTTGCTTACTTTGTCTTAGACCCCAGTATATTTATTTATTCTCCACTGTTTTCCTACCCCATGAATGTCTTTCTTCTTGCTGTCCTGATCAAGCAGATTTTGTTAGATCTAGCTCTAACATCAACTCTTCCTGGAAACTTCCTTCCTCTGACGTATCTCCCAGATTTTTTTTCCTCCAAGAAAAAAAATGGGGCAGTCATAGATATGACACATTAAAAAATAATAGTGGTGATGGTGGTTGGTCACATAGAAGTCTAGTTTGCTATTGTAGGCGAGTTTCTGAGATTACCATTCGTCAATGTGTCTGGTAAGTAGGGACTGATCATTTAACACTGTTAGTTTTAATGTTCACGAGTGGCGATTCACAACCTAAAGGTCCTGCCCCGGTGGCATAGAAAGGACATGTAGAAGCTCAAATGTGGTCAGAATGACATGGGGAGGAAGTGTCAGAGGACCAGGCAAGAGGGGTTGCAGTAACTGTCACTGCCAAATGCCAAGGAGTGGTATATACTGACTTGATATTCTACGGCAGTACACAGAGCAACAAAAGTCCAAACAGATTCTTTTTCTCAGAGATGGCAGATGTAGATAACTTGCAAAATGACTGAAATAAGTCTAGCCTCATTTTTGCATTTGTAGGAAATCTCCCTATAGAACCCTAGCCCTGGGGAACGTATTAAAAATGGTAGAGAGGAGAGAACATGCCCATGAGAGGGGTTGTTCAAGTCTCTGTTTCACGTCTCTTAGTTGTGTATCCTGGGATGGGACGTAATGTCTTCCATCCTCCGTCACCTCACGTGAAACGTGAGGGATTACTGTGTGGCTCTCTAATAACATACAAAAAGTAGCTGGCACGGTGCCTGGCATATAATAGGCCAGCTTGTTAGAAGGCAGGCTTTCACAGTCTTTTCTGTATTGCCCGCAGCGTTTTCACATGCCGCTATCTGTTCTTCCTCTTCTTTCCACCGCTACAGAGACAACAAGCAGGAAAGTGTTGATATTCTGTGGGGGCTTCTCAAAGTACGCTCAGCATTCTGGGGAGACTCGGTGTTAATCTTTAGCATGTGGACTGGGCCATGTAGCTGAAAGTGTAAGATCAATAGAGAATCTCAGGGAAGGGTCCTGGGACCGGGCCTGGGTTTTCTGATCTGCCGCAGTTATATACATCTGTCGGCAGGACTCCGCTTTTTGCTAGCTGTCTATCTCTACAGTGGTTTCAAGTGAGTTATATTGACCTACGCATCTAAGATATGTGATGTAAAATACCGCTGCCTTTTAAATATATCATTGCATTAGATATTTTAATGGCCACACTAGATCTTGCAGCATGTCTAACCCTGGCTTTCACTAGCTTTTGTTTAAAGCAGTTTAAAGCTTCTTCTGTGTTTTTTTTTTTTCCCCCTCCTGCCTTTAAAGAGTGGCTGTTAGAAAACTATTCTGACAAGGTTTCACTGTATGTAACGTCTTCAGGCAAGTATACACATCAATGGGATATGAAAACTTTTGGGCTGATAGTACTCTATATTCATCTTTAGCTTTGAAGAAAGCCTTTCTCCTCATAATAATGGCACAAAAAACCATTGCTTCTTGAACCTAGTAACTCTTCCAATTTGTGAAAATTAGAAATTACAGGCCGAGATAAACATAAGAGGGTGCTATAGAGGAGAAAGCTTCCAAGTTCAGCAGTATGTTCATTTTGACCAGATAGATATATAAGTTTATAAAATTTGCCAGGTGCTGGTAGTGCATGCCTTTAATCCCAGCCCTAGGGAGACAGAGGCAGGAGGCTCTCAGAGTTTAAGGTCAGACTCTGCTACAGAGTTAATTAGTTCAAGGACAGCCAGGGGTACAGAGAAACCCTGTCTCAAAACAACAAACAAGCAAACAAAAAAATTTAGCATAGTACTGTATTTTCAGATTTTTTTCTTAAGTTGTTTCCCAAACTAAAACAGCTTTGTGTCCAATGAGACATGATTTGTCCTGGGTACTGGTCAAATTATACTACCTCTTTAAACTTTGCTGTGTTTCAAATTTTGTTCTGTTTCAAAAGGCTTAGGTTACATAAGTCAGTAATTGCACATTTGAATTCTTTGTGACAAGACTTTTCTTTTTAATGAACCGACTTGAAAATATTTCTAAAATTCTATCACACAATATATTTTGCAATAAGTTATATAATTGTCCAATTAGGCAGTTGTAATTCCTTAGATGTTCTGTGATTCTGAGTTTCCTCTTAAGATGGTGTTATTAAAAAACAATTTCAGAGAGTCACATTGAAACATAAAAGAGGACATTGGAAAATATGCAAGAACCTTTAAGCAGGATGCTTACCTATGTCTAAAATCTTTATTTCTTGGTGGAAGCAGATATAAGAGAGGTAAAAAAAGAAAGAGTTAGAAAAGGCTTCTGAAATACAATGACATCATAGTGGGGTTTAATTACTTGTATGGAAAATTGCAAGCTGAGGAAACACTGGTAATGAACTTTGTAGGCAAAATCTTATCAAACTGCTGTCAGAGCTGGTGGGTTCTGACAATCACACTTAAATCACGACAAAGGCATGCCGTCTTTACTATCTGCATCCTGGCTACTGAGTGGGCTGGCCCAACTGAATGCTCAGTATATCCTGTTTGTTACTATCACAGTTTGGTTCCAGAGAAGACATCTTAGGCCACCGTTTCAGCCACTGTGAAATAAAAGATGGATTCTTGTGCTTCGTATTTATCCTAAGGACAATTGAAACGATTAAAAGTGTGTGTGGTTTTACCTTCAAGATCACCAGGATGTTTTCCATATTGGACTGCTTTCTGCTCTTTCTCACATTAATAACGCTATGTATTGTTGACCTTCTCTCTCCAGTTAAGGACTAAGTTCTTTCTAGGGTGATTTTTAAATGGTGGGGTGTATGCTTCAATAAATAAATCAACATATCACATCCAACTTCGTGTTTAAGGGTATGATGATTGTCTCAGACGAAAGCCCCCAATGGAGGAAAGACATACCTCAGTTCTAAAACGCTGGTCACATTCCCAGAAGGGAATATCCGCCGCACGTAGTTGAAATCCCCTACGTAGAGACTGCCGTCGATGCCACAGGCTAGGGCGACAGGAGCCAGCAGCTTGTTCCCATCAGCTTGACCATTGCAACTTGGACATGAGATGCTCCGCCTCCGACCATTACCCATGATGCTGCTCACCACCGGAGGCTGCTGAGAGATGAACTGATTTTCCCCATTTCCTTTGTACAGTATCCCTGAAAGAAAGCACACACGTCTTATGATGGAGGTGGGTGATGATAAACAAACAGGTCCCCTAGAAATCTCAGCACAGTGCACTGTCTTTCTGACTTAGAACTGGAAACTTGACACTGCTTACGGAAAGATTCTATCTACTTACTACCTAATAGAAGATATCACATAATGAGTCACACAGTACATTTCAAAAGTACTATTTGTTATGAAGGGAAAGACTAGTGAGAGGAACAAATGGCTAAGAGGAGGAATTCAAAACATAAGTTCTTTTTCGTTTTTGTTTTTGCTTTTGTTTTTCTGAGACAGGGCTTCTCAGTATAGCCCTGGCTGTCCTGGAACTCATTCTGTAGACCAGGCTAGCCTCGAACTCTGAAATCCACCTGCCTTGGCCTCACAGAGTGCTGGGGATTACAGGCGTGTGCCACCACACGGCTAAAACCCACATTCTTAACACAAGTGATTCTCAATCTTGGCTACACACAGAACAGTCTGGAGTGCAGTAAGAAATACTGTGGGCTGGTCCTTACCCCAAGACATTCTGATTTAATTGCTCTGGGTGCAGCCTTAGCATTTAGAGTTTTAAAAATTCTCCAGGTGATCTTAATGTGCAAGTGAGTTTGAAAACCATGCTCTACATAATATTCTCTAGGGAACAGAAAGTTTGTCTAATTGTTAATCAATGTGGAAAATATTACAAATTAACCTGATTAATAAAATGTGCCCTGGGATTATGAGTTTCTTACGAATTTACTATGAGTTTTTTTTTTAAAGTTAAAAGATACTTTATGGAAACAAAGTTAGAAAGTATTTATTTATAGGTAAGAACAAGATACCTATAATAAGGTATATTTATAGCCTTTTTGACTCTACCGTACTGTCAATGGGCAGTCTTGCTTCACATTTATGTGATGTAAATTTTACACACACACACACACACACACACACACACACACAATGAAACTGATGCAGAAGGTAAATTTGTTATTCAAACTGAACTCTGCTTTAAGGTCTGAAAGTGTCAATAATTTCGCAAAGACAAAAACACCAGTCTGCTCGGTAGTGGGCTTCTCGTTAGTGGGCTTCGCTGAAAATGTGAGACCAAAAAATTCCCAAGGAATATTCTGTATTTTCCCAGTAAGAAGCTAGATTTGAATTGGGACTTAATTTTGGTTTACTCCACTGTTACCCCATGCGGATCGATGGCTTGAGTCTGTTACCCACAGGCTTGTCAGCTGTTCCTGTCCCATGAATATTTTATGACTCTCCTCAATGTATTATTATCTGTATAAACCACTTACTGCTCTGGCTTTAGAGCAGTATATATTGTATTTATTGGGCTTTCTATGCTTCAAAGTAGTTCTCAGAGCTAATGACCATGCTTTGTAGCAGATAGACCATTAAAAGAATAATCTTGCGAAGGTACAAACAGAAAACTCGAGAACATGATTTTTCCTCCACTTTGGGATAATTTGAAAGTGAAGTGATCAGAATAATTACTTTCCCCTTATAGCTCAGTACATTTTAGGTGCACTTTGTGATTACTTTTTTTTTTTTTAAATACCTTGCTATTTGGGTGATGTAATAATCATGGCCAATTTACATAAAGAAATCAGGAATGATAAAACAGGTTTATTCAAATTTGAGGGAAAATAATTTAAATAAGTCTGGATCATAACAAGAGATGAGATATGCTTTTTGCCTTGCATATTCAAAGACGACAAGGATGATACCTAAGATTTCTTCTTTCTGTGATTACATTATTTGACAATTATGGAAGCATAATTTCCGGGGAGAGTTGGTTCTGCATTTTTTTCTCGGAAGAGAGCCATGAGCCAGCCTGGTGCTCTTCTGCATCTGACTGATGCAATGACTTCGGGTGGCCGCCCTTCCCTTCTCCAGTACAGCACAACAAAAGGGTTAGCATTGGAGTGTTTGTTTCACTGTTTTGGAGGTCTCAACCAACACCTGTGCCCCCTAGGTCTCTGTCTCCACGTCTGTGTCTATAACTCACCCAACTCGACACAGTCACAAATCGTTTATTCAATTAGACAGGTGTCACTCTGGACAGTCACCACTTGTCAGGCTGTTCTTGGATACAGTTTGAAACTACAGTCAGTTCCCCATGGGACTTAGGTGACCTCACATTTTAAAGTAACGTATTTTAGAACACAACAGTTTTTTGAAAGACAGAAAATGTGGCAGTTCACTTTTGAAATCTGACCTGGAACTTTAATGAAACACCTCCTCCCTATTATTCTTGTTTGGAACATGCATGTTTATGTATATTTATATTATTTAACCCCATACAATATCTATATACTTCTAATCCTTCTGAATGCTATTATCAAGTAACTGAATAGTGTTGAGTTACTGGAGTCCTGCTGGGGCTTGGTGCCTATATTCTCCCTGTGGCTTTACAAAGAAATCTTGTTGTCACTTGCTTACGCAATTTCTTTATCACACTGTATTTTCATTATCACTAAAATAAACCTAGAACAGTGTTCCCAAAGGTTTGTGAAGGACTCATGCAAGAATATGGGAATACACAGAGAACATATGAAATATAATTTTAAATAATTTAATCAGGAGCAGCTCCCAGTATGGTTGGCGCATGCCTTTGCATTTTGAAAGACCACGATTCAGCTTAGTATTACTCACAGGACAGACTGAGATTACCATCACTTCAAACAACACTGATGGCTCAAGGGAAGCTTGGAGTTAACATATGGCATGTTCTCCTTGGTTAGGACTCCCGTTTTCTCCTTCTTTTTTTAAGTTTTAAAGTTTTCCAGATAGCGCCAAGCTGTCTACGCAGCCAAGGACGACCCTGCTCCTCTGTTTCTCCTGCCTTCCCCTCTTTCCAAGAACTTGAATTTGAAGCATGTGCCACCAAGCCTAGTTTATGTGTGGTTGCGGATACAACTCAGGGCTTTGTGCATGCTAGCCAAGCACTCTCCCACATGAGCTACACGCCTACATTTATAATGTATGTGCTGTGTGGTGCTTGAAATGGGCTCTGTTCCCAGCCTTTGGGAATGTCAACTGATGACCAGGACACGTGAAAAAGGAAGACAGCTAAACACTGCTGAAAAACTCGTAAGGGCATGAGGAGTATTTATTTCTGCTTTCTTTTTCTTCCCAAGTAATCTACTTTTTATCCTTCATTATCTCCTCTCTGCAAGGCATGGGTATTTTCAAATACTGACTTGGAAACGGTGACTGAGTATACTTAGGAAGCCAAGATATATCTTTCCAATACTCTTATTTTCAAAGACAGGACAAAATCAAAGAAACATCACTCCAATCGTGACCATTGATCACGAGCATTTAATGGTGTAACAGTCTCAATTTAACATTCCAAATTGTCCCAAAAGCCAAAAGGGATGCTACCTAGCCAACATGGACATTTCCTCTAGCTATTTCTAGAGGGATGGTAGAGACTTGTCAGTGAGAGAAGGCTTAAGACAGGTTAGAGATGGCAACTTTATGGTCCTGATTTTTTAACCAAGCATCTTTGGAGGCTCTGACATGTGGGCAAGCATGCAAATAGAATGTCAGAAACACAGTAGGGGCAACGGGATTCCTTCCCACCAGCACCAGTTGGTTTGTGAGAAGGTTCACACGCCACAGCTTGGTTTATGATGTCAGGTGTGCTAGAAGATGTATTTTAGTTTTTATTTTTCTCTCAAATCATTCATTTACATTTCTCCAAATATTCACAAAATCAAACTACAGTATTTTTGAGTGAGAGTTCCCCCCCCCCTTTCATTTTTCTTTCTCAATACAGACTAAACAGAACTTGTGGGGAGACACAACCAAACTCTTGGACAGATTAATTATCAAGAATCTACTTAGCTGGGTGGTGGTGGCGCATGCCTGTAATCCCAGCACTTGGGAGGCAGAGGCAGGTGGATTTCTGAGTTTGAGGCCAACCTAGTCTACAGAGTGAGTTCCAGAATAGCCAGGGTTACACAGAGAAACCCTGTCTCGAAAAAAAAACCAACCAACCAACCAACCAACCAACCAACCAAACAAACAAACAAAAGAATCTACTGGAAGTCTCTTGGTAAAGTCTCATTGATTTTTATCTTGGCTTACAATAAATCACATTACTGGCAGTTTTGGTAACTCTTTCTAGAGCCACTCCCCTCCCCTTTTTTTTTTCCATAAACTGCTGTGTACAATTCACTCACAGATGAATCTGTAGAGAGGCACTCATATAGTGATTTCACCAAAGATGGGGAATTTACACTCTACTAGGCCCAGTACTGTAACAACCAACACTAAAATTCAGCATGAGGAGCACATAACTCCAAGGCTTTCCTGATCTTCCAATGATCTCTTTATTTTGCTCTACTAATTCCAATCCTACGGTGTTCAGAGGATAAGAAGCTGTGGTAGTGTAATCAGCGTGAGGATGGACAACCGTAATTGTGGGCAAGGTCTTACCATTCTGAACATCCAGGACGTGATGCTTGTCCAGCGTCCAGCCGCCCATGTTAGAAGCATCCAACTCATAGCCTTGCAAAACGGCAGTCCTCTTCTCCCACAGCGTCAGGTCCAAGCACGACTCGTACTCGTACCCAACGGACACTGTAAGTGAGGTAAACCACAGCTCATCCTCTCAGCCGGACAGGAAAAGGAAGTTGTTTTATGATTTGGAAGGAAACTCGCAATTGTGATCTGAGTTAATAGCTCTCTTCATTTATTATCAGGTCATTTTTATGTAAGGAGATTTGAGCATATGGGAGATAAGAACAACCAACTCCAAATGTTATCTTATACTGATTTAATAGAAATTAATACCCCATTCCCCCATTACTCTTACGAGGGATTATTAGCACGATATTAAGTTCAGACTGGGAAACTAGTTAAATGATTAGAACCAGTTAGTAGCAAATTTTAGCCAAACAAAACCAACCAAAAATAATATGTTATATAAATAATCCAAACTGTTTAGTCCTTAAGAATTTTAGTCATGGAACATATTTATGGTAGGTATTTATTCATTAATCGTGAATTAATGCCAATTCACAATTAAAAGACTTTAGAGTTCACAATGAACCAAGGATTGGTAACTGACTGGTGAGAACAAATTCAAATCTAAATTAGATACTTTCTTTGAGGGACCAAAAAAGCTATTTTCAAGTAAAGGTGAAGTTATAAAACCCGTGATTTCCTTTAGCTGCTGATGTCCTGCTTGACCTTGAAGTTACACTTGACATGTCAAGCTCTGGTGTCCAGTCACCCAGAGAAACAAGTGACTTGGTGTTTCCAGATGTGCCTCCCACTGGCCCTCTGGGCAGAGGAGCTGAAGTAATTCTTGGATTCCAACTTTGTTTGACCTTCTACTAAACATTACGATCGAAACCCTTTCATGGTCAAACATTAAAACAATAAAAACTAGAGAGGTCAGGACATAAAGGGAGGAGAAAAATAAACAGAAAAGGAAACAGCAGGAAAAGAAAGAAATGGGAAAACAGTAACCAAGAGAAAGGACACAGTGACCCCAGATTCCTAAGATGGTTCCATGAAAAAGCTAATGGTCTTTCCTCTCTTTGTATGCGATACATTCCTTTCCCCAAGGTGGATCAAAAACAGCCTGTCTGTGACTTCCCTAGATGGGATTTCAGCTACTGAAGTTTATCTCGCTTACTTGCCATAGGTTCCTGGTCATTTCTTTCTAATTCTGACCTTGACTGCTTTTCTTCAGTGCAGAGGGAATATCCATGACACTCACCAACTGCCTCTGACAGGCCGTAGACTTTCTGATTATATGCGTCCGTCTTATCCCAGATGAACGTGTAAGCCAAGTTTGGTGAGGCAGGAAACCACTTCTGGAAGAGTCTCCCAACCACGGCTACCATCAGATGCACCTTCATGAGGTTGAACGGTATGACGGCCTGGGTCATGGTGATCTTAAGAACTGACTTGTATCCTGCCGCTCTGGAACTCAGGTAGGAAAGTTTCAAATCCGTCCCTGGGATTGTGGTCTCTTCATGCAGGACCTATGTTTGAAACAAGCACAAGCTCTTAACTGAGATCGTGGATGCCTAGCTTGAGAAGATAGAGTGAGCAGGACCCAGCAGAGTGCAGAAAATAAGACACAGCAGGCTCGCTATTCACAAATAATATCTGCGCTGTTATCTAATAATTCCAAAACAACGCCACTACCAGCCTAGTGCTCTCCAGAAAGCTTCTTGTCATTTATTTGGAGTTAATCATATTCTTCAGCTGTTGGTACCTGGACTTGTCGATCTTTAGTTACAGTAGATTCTGACTAATGCATCTTCTCTTCCGGTCACTTGGAGAATAGAGCTGACATTTGAACAGTGGTCACCTCAGAACAGAGATGTATCATTAGCTGGTCCCTTAGAGGCTAAGGCTAAATAAGCCTATGGCCTCATTAGCCTACCTGGGTCACTTAACAGGAAGCTGGGAATGACAGCAAGGAACACAGACACATCTGGGTTAAATTGTAGTTGATTCCAGACACACGTTGAGAGGTATTGTAACAACAGCACATCCTCATAATTACATATTGAACCACACTGAACTACCTTAAAACCACTGAGTTTCAATAACATGGTAAATGAGCTAATGTTTTAAAGCTGTGTGTATTATTTCTCCCGGAGAGTAACTAAAATGCACATGTGAGATAAAGCACACTTCGGATGTCTGACTGCAAAAAGCTACTTGTATCCACGTAAGGCTGCCTCAATTATACATTACATGAATTTTTAACCCTATGTTTAGCTGCCCATGTGAATAGCTCAATGGATGGTAACAAATTTATGGGGATGAAAGACACCTTATACCCACATAGTAATCTAACCATTTTGAAATACATTGCGTAGTATATTAAAAAATTTAAAGCATTTTCCAAATAGACTCCTTCTACTAATGTTCTTATTAGCTTCATAACTAATAATGGATCTTTATAGGTTTATCATGTGTAACTGTAATGTGCAAGGTTACCTTTGTTAAGAACCTGTGCCTATCTCACCACTAAAAATGCTTCTTCAGCAGATGAATGCTATGCTGGGTTGTCTATGCTCGGTCCAGGAAGGGGTACTATTAGAAGGTGTAGCCCTCTTGGAGGAGGCGTGTCACTGTGGGTGTGGGCTTTAAGACCCTCATTCTAGCTTCCTGGAAGTCAGTCTTCCACTAGCAGCCTCCAGATGAAGATGTAGAACTCTCAGTTCCTCCTGCACCGTGCCTGCCTGGATGCTGCCATGTTCCCACCTTGATGATAATGGACTGAACCTCTGAACCTGTAAGCCAGCCCCAGTTAGATGTTGTCCTTCTAAGAGTTGCCTTGGTCATGGTGTCTGTTCACAGCAGGAAAACCCTAAGATACCATATATGGAATTCAAACCAAGTAACCGGTGTCTAAAAACAACCACTTCTTCTACCACGAATGAGATGGTATTCCTAAATGTTAGCATATGTCACTGTATACACTAATCACTCGGTCACGAGTGACTGCCTTTTCCGAGATAAAAATCTTGCAACAGTGGCTGCGTGTTCCCTACACCTCTCACGAAGCGAAGTGAGAGTGCTGCACATTTGAGTTGCTGTCTCCCCATTTGCATTTCTGAAGTAAAACTCCAGGTACTGTGGACATGGCTATCATCAGACTGTATAACCAAACACACAGGAATGGACTGAAGCAACTCCCACTCGGGTCTGTAAGGCAGCTGGCACAAAGAGAAGAGATGTGAGGTAACAGGCTACAAAGGCACAAATCTAATGCGTTGGTTTAACACAGCCAAGGTCCTCACTAACTAAATCTGCAGATGGGATTCAGTCCTTGAACCATCTTGAATGGTTTATGAATAAACCAAACCTTTGTAGTTTCTTATTGTTTATCCTTCCACCCTATCCAATCAGAAACTTCTTAAAGCTCCTCTACGTCTAAGAAAACCTGTGACAGGATGAGATGTCAATGCATTCATTTGAAAAGCAGACTTCTGTGTATCCTGAGTGGCCCAGAAAATACAACCTATTTCCTCTTAATTTCCTTTCAAAATAATTTCCCATACATTTGATAGTCTTCCTACTTGCAAGGGAATTGATTAATAACCACTTCCTGTGACCTGCTAGGACTTGCTAACTCTATTTCAAAATATCATGTTATTCTTAATTTTAATAACCGATTATTGTCTCTGTCATCATTAACCTACATCCACGGAACAAATATCTGTAATTTAGTTCATTAGAGCGTGCATTTCTCCTATGTAATTGAACCTTACCATGTTATATTTTATTACTTAGGAAATATAAATCCTGCCAAAACGGGAAGATACATCCTAAAGCCTACTTGTGCCAGCTGGATAATTTGTGAACGTTATTCTGGATGCTTTAAGCACTCACGAGTTTGACGGTCTATATCTGTCTATTGTTTCCTTGATGCAATTTCTGCCCTTTTCCATAGCTATGCGCACCTGCTGCCTGAGCTCTGGCCACACAGACATGCACATAAAGCCAACAGGAGTCTGTCTGCTCATGATAACTGTCTCCTGTCATATCTTGCGACTTGAGTTAGCCAGATCCTTGCTTCCAGACTGTTGGATGGGATTTTTCCTCTGTCTCTTTCCTCCCTTATTTAAATTCTTGTCCTGCCTTGATGATGATGATGATCTGTTTTACATTTATTCATTTATCTCGTGTATGGGTGGGGTGAGCGGGTTGTGTAGGGAGATCAGGGGACAATCTGAAGGAATTGGTTCTTTCCTTCTGCCATGTGGGTGCTGGGGATCAAATGCCAGCCAACAGCTTTGCTCAATGGGCCAGCCCACCAATTTCCATCTATCTCTTTGGCTACTATGCTGCTGTCACTCATTTCTCCACAGGGCCTCTGTCCTCTCTCCTGTCTCATCACTCTGTGGAGACAGCCCCCTCAGCAATGCTGCTCTGGCTTACTCAGGGATTGTCCTATGTCTTGAACTTCCCACTGTTCATTCAGATCTTTACTGCATCTGTACTGACAGGGTTTGTGTCCTGGGCGTCTTTAAACCTCCTTAGGTACTCTGTACCTCACACCTGCTGTGTGAATGACTTGCAAAAGGACTACATGCCTTCGTGGACTTGTTGCCTATTTGAAACACATCATTGTGGGTAGATTTCTTTAGAAGTCTGTCAACCTCTGGACAGATACTGCTTCTGAATAAGGTCGTTTTAGAACTGAGAAGTTACGAGTTACAAGGTGGACCCGGGGAAGGAGGAATCAAGTCGAGTAAGATCACCTTGAAGTTCCCAAGCATCAGCTCAAAGTTGACTTGGACATTAAAATCTCTGTGATGTCATTCCCACACCAGGGATAATAGTGTTTGCCAGGAGAGCATTTTTATAACCTCTACATCTCTGTCTAGCCTCTCACCATGTCTGTCTGCACCTCCTTGTCACATCCATACTATAAGTGCAGACAGACCCCCAAGATTCCTACCCTTACCTTCAACCACCCCCTGGACTCACCCTCGACGTTTCCACTGACAGTGCGGGCTTGGCAGAGAGGTCACTTCCAACTATCACAATAGAGGATGCCCACTTCAACCCGCCTTCCCCTGCTTCGGAATTTCTAATAAGCCTCATCTTAACTTGAAGCACAGTAAGGGTTCCGTTTCTTCACTCTTTGGTGGTTAAGCTCGCCAAGGGCAGGTACTCTGACTGGTTTACGACTGGTCCCCACTTACAATGACTGCTATAGAACGAGCATTTCATACATGTTGCATGAATGAATGTGATAGAGTTGGTGTGTGGGCTTGCACTTTAACGATTTTCCTAATATTATCGTTACTATTATTATTGTTATTATTGGTGTAGTACTGAGGACTGAACCCAAGAATCATACATGCTAGGCAAGTTCTTTACCAATGAGTGATGTTCCCAGTGCCCTTTACTATTGATACGACTGCTGGAAACTGAATTCTGGTCCTCAGGGAGACCAGCAAATTCTTTATAACAGCTGAGGCATCTTTTTTTTTTTTTTTTGAAACAAGTTCTCAGTAGGTTGTCCAAAGGCAGCTTTGAATTCATTCCGTAGCCTGAGAAAGTCTTGAACCTATAATGCAACTACCTTGACCTCCTGAACAGCTGGAATTACAGGCCTGCACCATTGGCCTGGCTTTGAACCACAGTTTTATTTTGCATTTCAGAATAATATTCATAGCTGGGGGCTGGAGAGATGGCTCAGCGGGTAAGAGCACTGACTGCTCTTCCAAAGGTCCTGAGTTCAAATCCCAGCACCCACATGGTGGCTCACAACCATCCATAAAGAGACCTGACACCCTCTTCTGGTACATCTGAATATAGCTACACTGCACTCACATATAATAATAAATAAATCTTTAAAAATATATTAAAAAAATTCATAGCTGCCATACCTAATGGCCTACCTTTAAGATCTGAAAGTTATATCTAAATATGGGGGAAGGAAACAATCTATAGGTATTTAATAGATAAACTGAATGTTATCTTTAACATGACTGTTTCTTTAAAACAGGTATTTTATTCATGTGGAGACTAGGGCATTAAGAGCTAAATTATTAGACTTTAAAACATGATAACTAAGGTTTTTAGTTAATACCTAGTAATACTTTCATGCCTACAATTATTATATCTATATTAAATTTTCCATGATAATCTTCAATTTTAACATGCTTTTCTATACTTTTCTATAATTTTATCAAAAATATTTTCTACATAAATCTTCAATTCTATCATAAAATGTTTCTACTTCCCCTTTCAATTAATTTAGCAAGTTTTTTTAATGTCTACCACTTTACTCTCCAATTTTTCATGAAAATTGTCAAGTTTAACGTGTTTTTCTATATATCTCTTCTATTTTATCAGAAATATTTTCCATGTGAATCTTCAATTTTATCATAAAATGTTTTTAACTTCCTTTTTCAATACAAGAACATGCTTTTCAAAAAAAGAAAGAAAGTTAATGTTTTTTGTCAAGTCACCTTTTCCAAGACACCTTTTCCTACTCTAAGACACATATCACACGTTACAGCAGTAGGAGGGCACTAGAATCCTGAGAGTGTTAAAGGCTATTTGCAACCCACAGCTGGAAGTGCTTCCATGTGAAGACTGCCGCTGTAATGGCTTACCTGTGTCTCGGGGATGATGGGGCTGTCCTCAGGGGAAGACCTGAAGAAGGTGGATAATGGCGAAGACACAATGATGGGACTTGGCCTCACAAATCCGCTGAGGTCACAGCTGGGAATGTCGTTTTCTTCTTTCTTCATGACAAGGGTATCCATCACATAAAAGACATTCCAGGGAATCCACACAGTGTGGTACTGAGTGAGGAACGGGGAACGCTCGAATACCAAAGTCAGAGAAGCGCCACCATTTGCCACCAGGTCAAACCTAAGGACAGATAAGATGCACTTGGTTTGATTAAGTTAGTGAGCTGTCACCATCCAATAATTAACTTAGTGAGCTGTCACCACCCACTGACTAACTAAGTTAGTCAGCCATCTCACGATACAGTGACTTAGTGAGTCATCACTGTAGAAAAACTAAGTTAGTGAATATGGCTAAGTCAGTGAGCTGTAACCATACAACTAAGTTAGTGTCTGTCATACAGCGACTAAGTTAGTGAGTTGCCACCTTACAATGACTAACTTAGCTGTCACCATCCAGTAACTAAGTTAGTGAGCCGTCACCGTTCAATAACTAAGTTAGTGACTGTCATACAGCGACTAAGTTAGTAAGTTGCCACCTTACAATGACTAACTTAGTGAGCTGTCACGGTACAAAGACTAATGCTCTCCTCAAGTTAAGATGGCTCATAAATAATCTTCCCTCCTAATTTTTATAGACAACAGTTTCCAATCTCTGCATGCAAACATCCTTGTCTATTCACTGAGCTATCTATTTGCATTTGCCTAACTTCCCATCTAGTCTTTAGAACCATCTGGACTTAGTTACAGACAGCAAGAAACATCACTAATAAATATTTCAACACAAATATTTCAACACAAATGTCTTCAAAGATAAAACCCATTCTCCGACAGAACCACAGGATTATATCACGCCTCAGAAAATGGGATGAACTTTCATGGCCCATGGGTATACGCCTCGCGATCTCTGCTTCCTGTACTGTCCTGGGTTTTTTTTTTTTTAAGAGTCTGAGAGTTGTTGCCTTTCTATTAGAAAAGATGACAGACTAAGGCGTCCTTCCCACAGGGACAGCGGGATGCAGTCCACTCACATTCCATCCTGGCGGGTAATAGTGTAGCCATACTCTGAGTAATGTAAAAACGACACGTTGACGCCAATAAGCGGGGTCCCGTCAGCGGTTAGTACTTGGCCTCTGATGACGGACGCAAGGCTGTGGGAAAAGTACAAGAGACTGAATGAATCTCTGTCTTCTCTGGCCAACATTATCATGATTTATAGATAATTCAGGACAAAGGTAAAAAACATCACTATCATAAACAATCAAGCTCTATTCACAAAAAGGCAGATCTCAAACAGCCCCTAGACCATCTTCCTTTAAATTCAGTGTAATTTACTTCTCAAATGCCTGGTGTTCACCCTGAGTTTTAATTTGCTGCGATCTATTTTTTTTTTTTTTGGAGCATTATCAAGACTAGTAATTTTAAAAATTATAAACGATGCCTTTTTCATATATCATATATATGACTTCTTGAAGAAATGTATCCTTTCCAATGAATTCTGGGGCAGTCTGTAAATCTGCTGGGACCACGAGGTACAAGATTTAAGGGGGCTATGAGAAACATGTGTGTAATAGCTTCTAGTTTGCTGCTGGGTCTCAATGCATTAGTGCCGTCAATGACTGCAGACCCAGGAGTTCTGCGTAAATCATCTTCCTTTGCTCAGCGAGACGCGAGACACCTGCTTTCAGTTTCTGGTTGATTTTCAGGTCATTACTGCTCTGTAAAACACCAGGCAGACAGCTTACGCAACCGCACTGCCGTGCCGTTAGCAGCTCTATTACATTAATTCATAATTTATATTATTTAGTGAGCTCAGCTAAAAAAAAAAAAGTGCACTTGTGTTTTGCCTTTTGGGGTCTTTTCATCATGCCTTCTGAAATGTTTCCAACTGTGGTTAAAAAAAAATCAACTAGTTAAATGAAGATTTATTGACTCCTTAACGGGATGTCCTGTTAAGTCTCAGGTAGTGAAATTGACAAAGTATGTGAACAGTGTAAAAAATGCTCAAAATGGGAAGTTTGATGAAGAATTTTGCAAAAAAAAAAAAAAAAAAAAAGGAACCAAAAAAACCATACATAAGCAGTTTTCTCAAAAACACCCTTCAGCATTTCACAGAAAGCGGGCAGAACTGTTCTTACGACCCTTACGAAGTCTATAGAAGGAAAGTAAGCATTAACCTCTTATTGAACGGACTTTCTCCAGGGAGCACGTGGGTGCTATCCGATCCAATCAGGAAACTGATTCGGTCATAGAAGGACTTGGCAGCTTGCTGAGATGGTGTCTGAAGGCTTTGGCTAATGATATCCTGAGGATCAGGCAAGCCACGACAGTAGGGCTGGTTTTGGCAGGAGCTCTGGAGGCAGCAATCAGGATCCATGCAGTCAATGAGTCCATCTGCAGAGGCAGCAGCAGACCAGTTAGCCAGTTAGCCGGTTAGCCGGATAACCGGTTAGCCGGATCTCCGTGTGCCGTGCACAGCACGGGGTGACTTGCGTCTACTGCCTGGTTTGTTTCTTGTCAGTTAATTTGCCACTGTGCATCTGCTAGCTATCTCTATGAGGCATCCTTTTGAAGCCTGACAGAACTACAGACATTGTACTCGCATCAGTTTTTACAGGAAGTAAAGAGCTAGCTTGAGAAAGGTCGAAAGTAATCATGTTTAACATTTATTCCCAGCGAGGAATGTGCATTACTGATTGGAAAACCTTATTAGCAGGAAGGAATCAAGACTAGTTGTAAACACAATTATTGAAGCCGTCTATGTTTTAGAGAAATTCCCCACGAGTTCCCATACTAGGCACATAGAGAAAACAGACAAGGACCCGTGTACGTTGAAGCTCTAAAGTTCAGAAAAGGACTGCAAAGGGAGAGATGGGAAGGGACTATCACAAACATGCTAACATGAAGTGGATGAGTCCAGCCAGTCATCTAGCATAGAAACAGTTCTCCTAAGAAGGGTAAATCACGTTCTGGCAGGGAGTAAGGCATTTCTCAAATTGATCTTTATTCTTTGCTACCCCTACAATGCAGTATTATTAAAAAAAATAGCAAATATAAATTCGTCATGATCATGGAGGTTATAAAAATATCAACCAAGAAACATGGACCTATGATATTCGTGACGTAAAGAAGCATGGGTACAGTCACTGATGTCTTCGTTAAGAATATTACAAAGGAACTCTTGGTGGCTTTCACAGTCACGTGCCGCATGCCACAGTTCTGTAACCAGGAGCTGCATGTAAGACAGTGCTCTCAGAAGACCTAGGGCTGCTGCATGCATGCCCCGTGTGCTGCCAGCCATAGAAAACTGGGCTGCAAGGAATATGCCATCAAGAGCATAATATTTAATAGTGATAATAAATGATTATGTTGCTGGTTGATTATTTGTTCGATGATATCATTTGCCATCACTTCAGAGTATGTTCCGTCCGAGGTAATGAAAAGGCTATTTTAAATGATGTGTCATGTTAGGACAACAGAAGCTCCTCATGTCTCAAGATCATGTCTTTAGCATTAGGGGATAAGCGAAAGCCTTCTATGTCTAGGTTTCCGGACGACACTCAGAAGTCTGTGCAGTGATCTGATGGTCCGGTGATGCTGGTCTCAGAATGCAACTTGGGCCTGAATATATTCTGTGTGACTCTTATCACCAACCATGTGATATGTGAGTGGCTGTCAGTCACTGCTATGACCCGCCCTTTAAGCCTGTTAAATACATAAAACTGGACCACTTGGTAACTGGATCTCCTAGAATAGATTAATGAAAAATAGTGTGACGCCATCAAACATTCTTGGGGAACTGACAAGACAGTTTGAAGCCACTTTACAAGTAAGGAGCAGGCGATCTTATGGCAAACCCAGATGAAAAAATATTTAGATGATGTGTATGTTTTATTTATACAAATTAAAAAAACTACTTTCAGTATTTAAAAAGTATCCTAATAATTTATTTGCTTTGTGCCATACTTAGTTTGCCCTTTCCTTATCCGATGGCAAACCGAGACAGAAGGAGGTAACAGTGCTATTAAGCTGGTAGGATGGCTCAGTGGGTAAACGTGCCTGCTACCAAGGTTTGTGTCTGACCCGAGTTTGATCCCCAAGACGCACATGGTGGAAGTAGAGAACTGACTCCCGAAAGCTGTCCTCTGACCATCACATGCCTGCTGTAGTACATGCACAGTCTTCAAAATAAATAAAAACATACTAAATTCTCTTAACAAAAGAAATAGATTAAAGTTCCAGTCCGGGAGGAGAAGAGCAACAAAGGAGAGGTAAGAAGCAATGAGGTGTGTGGGGTAGAGCCTTAGTCACTGTGTCTGCTTGAAGGAGAACAGAGAAGGCCTCCCGTTTTCTTCCTTCACTCCTGCTCTTCCTTGATTTCTCATTTCAACATCTCCCTTCTCCAGCTCTCAGACCACCACACGCATACGCACACACACTCCCTGCACTGTGGTCCAGAAATTTCAGTGACTAAAAGTGTCAGCATGAGAGAGAGCCTCTGCCTCTCTGTCTCTGAGGTCCACGGGGTGGAAACCTAAGGTTGTGGAGTAAAGATGGCTGTAGTCATCTTTCTGACCCCCTAGGACCTATCCCAGAATAAGCAGAGTCAAAGGCTTGAGCCAATCCCAGCAGGTCATAAACACGGTGGCCGCCTTGGGGTCTTTTAATAAGCTGCCCTTGGCCTTCTGGAAGCTAAGGCATTCCTTTTCACTTTAAAGTCTATTTGGGTTGGATGGTTTTGTAATCCCTTGAAATTGGAAGAAGCTGAGCTCATATACCTCACGGACCTGACACGTATTTATGATGCTGGTCTCTTCTTACGTAAGCATTTTAAATGATTGTGGTAGTTTCTAGACACACATAAATGAATGAGTCTGAATTTCTGATGAGAGATATTACATATTTTCTTTATGGGTGCCATTTTTATGCAGATATTGCATATTGTGGAGGTCATTGGGTTGCTGACTAGTTGAAGCAGCACACGCACTTCTTTGACAAAACTCTAAAATCATGTGTTAAGATAATCAAATGAAACCGAGCTTTGGAATTTCATGTAAATTTATCAAAGTATTTCTTTCCTACTGAAAAAGCCATAAAGATGAAAAATGTATAAATATTTCTTGATATTTCTAATGGAAGAAAGATGAGGCCATGCTGAGGCCTTATTCTTCATGAGGATATATTATAATAATAATGTGATAAGATTTTTTTTCTCTCCACCTCTCTTAGAATAGAAGCATAGATTTCAAGACCTAGTTCTCTCAAGAAGTAGATGATTGGCCTGTTGTTTCTATATCATTTTTGGCTTCAAAAACAAAATAAAACAACTCCTTAAAACCAACTTTAACCAATAAGTGGTGATTTATGAGCATATGTAGAGCTTCTATGGGGATTCTTTAGTATATGTTCTATGATCTATTTCACCTAGGTGAGTAGCTTTAGTGTATAATATATATATTATATTATATATTATATATATAATAATTAAACATTGCTCTTTTATATCACTCCGCATAAACCCTCCTCCACAAGGGGAAGTACCTTCAAATATTATATCAAATCTCCATTAATCTGGTGAATTGAGAGTTAACTGCACCCATCCCAATACTCCCCCAATGCCCTCTCTTAGGCAATATGTGGTCCAGCTGCCAAAGAGGAACGCTCTGATTTAGCCATTCATCTTTGTTAGTTTATAAAAAGCGAATGTACACCTGGCATGTCGTCTGCAGGTCATAAAACTGCACGAGATTGACACCTTCTGAACTAATCAGTTGGAAATGCATTTTTACAAGCCACTCTGCTAACATCCATCAGAGGAAGAATCTCATTTTCCACCGGCGAGATGCAGGGACACACTGTTTGTTATTTTTGTGCGGAGTTTATCAGTGAGTTGCCTAAGCAAGTGACGGATGGTTATGAATCTGGCTTCCTATAACTTGAGAAGACATTTTTCACTCTCTGTCTGCGCTTGCAGCAGAGAGCCTATCTGGTAGCACTAAGTTGATTACGCACTTGCCCAAATGTTCAGCGTTGCAAAATTGTCTCTGTGGAATAGCTTCTCGATATCACTGGGATTCCATGGTGGTCTCAGGGCTGTTACCTGGTGGCTTACATTTGGCCTGGAATAGCCGCCATTTTTAACAACATTAATCATAAAAAGCCGAAAGAGCAGAAAATGTCAAAGCTCACTGAATAGCAACGTTCATTATTAGTGAAGAGCCTTTCTTCACACCAGCTTGCGCTGCTGTCAGTGGTACTTGGATGTAAAGTAGATACGTAATTTCTGCTTTCCTCCTCTTGACGCCTCAGATTATTGCTTTAGTTAGATTCTGTCCATATTTCCAAGACATTCTTGTCTTCCCTGAGGCATCCGCTGGTGGTCTTTAACAGCGGTTAGTTAAGTTTATTTTTATAGATTGTCAAATAGTGGGTATTTTAGGTTTTGTGAGCTGTGCATCTATGAGGCAGTCCCTGTGAAGGAGCTTTGACAATACAGAAGTGGCTGAAGGCAACCACAGAGATGTAGTTAGAGTTCATTTACAAATATCAGCCTGTGGCCACAATGGCTAACCTGCTCTGGCCTCCAGCTTTCTACCCTGCCCTATTTTCTTTTTAAATAACATTTTAAATCACTTTACATCATCCTTGGTATATTTTTTCTGTCAGATTTAATCAGTATACCTTCAGTCAAGGTATTAAACTCGGGCTCTTTTCCTAGTTTACTTTGATAATGGCCTCCTGTTTCCCCAGACTCTCATCTTTTTTTTTTCTTTGAAGAATGGACATTTTAATTTATTTCTAAAATTTTTATCTATTGACTGGGAAAAAAATATAAGCCTTCTCTTTTCCTTAAGTCTAATTACTTGACTGCCTTTGCTGCTTACCTACTGCCAGGTCCCAATCCTGAGGCAGGACTGTGGCTGTGGGATTTTATCGGTGTGTCATGCACAGTTCATGACTCTTTCCAGTGATCATTTGGTAGCGTGTGTGTGTGTGTGTGTGTGTGTGTGTGTGTGTGTGTGTGTGTGTGTGTGGTTCCTTTCTGCACTACTGAATGGGATCTGACTTTCACCACATTCTTGTTCTATGGGAACCAGTGCTGTCTTGGTGCCTTCAAGTTCACATTCATATAAATTCTACACTCTTGGCTCCTGTGGGATCAATTTTTGACCTATAAAAGTCTGTCTTCTAGTTCAATAGATGCCCCAGTGTAGGGAAACCTACAGTGTAGGGTGGTGGGGAGGCGTGAGTGGGTAGGTGGGTGGAGGAATACCATCATAGAAGCAGGGGGAGGGGAAATGGGATAGGAAGTTTCTGGGAAGGGGGGAAACTGGATAAGGGGATAACACTTGGTATGTAAATAAATTAAAAAAAAAAAAAGAAAAAATGCTCTGTGCTGATCTGTCTTCTAGATCTTTCTAGGTGCATATCATATAGGCATGAGAAGCCAAACGTATCTCAAATATCTAATATGTCCCAAGCACAATGTCTTTCCCTGCCTCTCCAGACTTGTTCCTTCCCCTGTATTTCCAATTACATGAATAGTACCAACCAATGTATCTACATCACGTTTTCTTTGTTAAAGAATTATATTTCTTATCTGTGTGTATGCATGTGTGTGCCACGTGTGCATGCACACATTCATGCTCTCATCTAGTAGATAAAGTTGTTTGGACATGGGCCCCAGGGACTACCTGTTTCTGTCTCCCCAGCAGTGGGAATTATATGCTACCACAGCTGGCTTTAAATTTTTTTTAAAAGCATGCACTCGAAAGAACAAATCCAAGTCCTTCACCTTGCAGGCAGGAAGTTTATCTGAATAAGAGATATGCCTTGTGGGTTGTCTTTGTATTCCTTTCCCATCCCAGACACTATCTGTTCCTCAAGTTCTTGTATGTTCTTCACTCCAGTAGTTATTTAAAAGTGCTACTCATCAGGGCTGGAGAGATGACTCAGAGAGATGAGGCTGCTCTACCAGAGAACCTGGGTTCAATACCCAGCACCCACAGGGCAGTGTACAACTGTCTGTAACTCCAGTTCCCGGGGATCTAACACGCTCACACAGACACATGAAAACATACAAAACAGTGAAATACCAATGGACATAAAACAAAGATAAATAATTTAAAAAGTGCTACTCATCAACTATAGATATTAAGAAAGCAAACAAACAACTACTCTCTCCAAAACCAGAAGAAACTATGACACATCTGTAAATCTATGTATAATCTTACAAGGCTCTTGTTCAGAAACCACCCCTAGAATTTATGAATGAAAAGGTAAATTGCATAAAACATTACTTCATATTAGTTGAGAAAATATCCATATGACAAAAGATACACACAATGCAGTCAATGGATATGTAAATCTTTCTGTCTCTGTCTGTCTCTGTCTGTCTCTGTCTCCCTCTCTCTCTGTGTCTCCGTCTCTCTCTCTCTCTCTCTCTCTCTCTCTCTCTCTCTCTCTCTCTCTCTCTCTCTCTCACACACACACACACACACACACACTTACCACACATTTACTATGCACCAGGAAAAAAGTTAACAACCACAAGACCCCCAATTACTAACAGTGTATGAGCAGTCAAATTAATTCGGATAACCATGTGATAGCAAACTTGTACATGGCAACCGAATCACTATGGCAACTGAATCACTAACCTCACTAGGAACCAACTGCCTTCCAAACCAGTAAGCACTTTTTCCAAGCCAATGCTCTACTATGGTACCTAGAGATGTTGAGTGCCAATCTGATAAAGTACTCTGGGAGGGGGTACTTAGCAATCTTTGATGGTTCTGTTTGTCTTTACCATCTCCCCATCTCTTACCATTGCTATTACCCACCATTTTATTTACTTAGCTTATATTTTTAAACTTGCTTCAGTGGACTCTCTCTGAAATCTGGAGTTGCTTTGGTGGAGGGGATCACTGTCAATTCCCCAGAGCGGAGATCTTTGTCAGAGACCTTATCATGAGGAAAAGACGCCCCTTTGCTTCAAAAGGCCACAGCCACCCAGTGCGCACAGCAGCTGTTTGAACCTTAAAAAGACATGGCCGTAGGTTTGCTTTCTGTGAGTGCATAGATATTAAGAGTGCATAAGGACTCGGCTCCATCTATTGTACTAGTGGTCCCCTCTTCCTGCTCCTTTAGAAGCTCGTGTCCATTGTTTGGAAATCTGAGAGTCACTATGTCTGAAAGTCAACAGGAAGGAGGACCCAGGAAGGCAAGGACCCGTACCTTCTTAGTGACCTTAGTGACCCAGGAAGGCAAGTGACTGGTTCCTTCTTAGTGACCTTAGTGACCCAGGAAGGCAAGGACCCGTACCTTCTTAGTGACCTTAGTGACCCAGGAAGGCAAGTGACTGGTACCTTCTTTATAATCAGACAGTGGTGATGGGGTTAGTCAGAGACAGAAAAGGAAAACTAGCGTGGAGTAATAAAAAAAAGACTGGCAGAAGAAGATATTTGGCTATTTCCCTGTACATGCTCCATTTAGTCTAAACACACATTTGTCTACTTACCTACAGATCTACCTACCTACTTATCTACCCATCCACCCACCCACTCACCCATCCATCCACCCATCCACCCATCCATCCACCCATCCATCCATCCATCCACCCACCCATCCATCCACCCATCCACCCATCCACCTACCCATCCATCCATCCATCCATCCATCCATCCATCCATCCATCCATCCACCCATCCATCATCTGTCTGTCTGTATTAGTCAGGGTTTCTAGTCCTGCACAAACATCATGACCAAGAAGCAAGTTGGGGAGGAAAGGGTTTATTCAGTTTACACTTCCATACTGCTGCTGTTCATCATCAAAGGAAGTCAGGACTGGAACTCAAGCAGGGCAGGAAGCAGGAGCTGATGCAGAGGCCATGGAGGGATGTTCCTTACTGGCTTGCTTCCTCTGGCTTGCTCAGCTTGCTTTCTTATAGAACCCAGGACTACCAGCCCAGGGATGGCACCACCCACAATGGGCTGAGCCCTCCCACCTTGATCACTAATTGAGAAAATGCCCCACAGCTGGATCTCATGGAGACATTTCTTCAAGGGAGGCTCCTTTCTTTGTGATAACTCCAGCCTGCATCAAGTTGACACACAGAACCAGCCAGGTCTCATTCTCTCTCTCTCTCTCTCTCTCTCTCTCTCTCTCTCTCTCTCTCTCTCTCTCTCTCTCAATCATGTATCTATCCATCTACCATCTACCATCTACCATCTATTTATCTATCATCTATTTATCTATCATCTATTTATCTATCATCTATCTCTCTATCATCTATCTATCTATCTATCTATCTATGCATATTCATTATACATTGTGTTGTGCTTTATAAAGACATTTTAATATAAGCCTCTCACTTTAATCTATCTTTGTCACTTTTGGGAATGGTAAACCCACTTTCCATGTCTTTTTCAAAGACTGTGTTCAAACCAGAGCATACACACACACACATACACACACCCACACATACACCCACATGGTTTTGTTTAACTTCTGGCTAGAGCTGAATCAACATCTTTACCTGCTCCTCTTCAGTTACTTAATATGCCAAGTCAAGTTACTTAGAGGTGTGCTGGCTAACTCAATATTCTGACATCAAACCTAACGTAGATAACGGCTCTGCAACACCCCACTGCCTAGAGGTCCGAAAGTTTCTGTACCACCCTAATCTAAGCCTTCTGCCCTATTGTTCCTTTTGTCACACGACTCCCACTATCCTGAATAGACAGATCGTGTATCTTGATGGTCTTCAGTATGGCAGACACTGTCTCTAAGGCATGACCATGCACCTATATCAAAGAACCGTCTAGCCTGGGTGCCTGGATATGATGAAGGCAGCCCCAAGATTCCTTCTTTGAAGAACAACAAAATTAGGTTAGGGACAGCCATGCAAATTCCGTGAGATAATAGAGAATTCACAGGAGCGGTTCTATCAGCTCGGATTTGCCCTCGGAGAGAGAAACGAAGAGTTTCATGCTAATAAGACTAAACAGAGGGGAATGGGGCCAATTCACAGTTGATACATTTTTGAGGAAAAGGAGAAAACCTCCTTGGCTGATAATAATACCAAAGAGTTGATTAGCCCCTAAATTACTCTGCCTCGTCTCTACAGACCTGGCTTGCAGCTTGAGTCCCTCTGAGAGCAAGCAGGACCCCCTCAAAGTAATCTCCTTTTAGAGGACTACAAAAAACCTGGGATGCACAACCAAGGAGAAAGAGTCACTCTCCTCCCCTGGCGCCAGAGACAATGGGATTGGAGTTCTTTTGGGGAAAACAAGGAGTTAGGCTGCCATCTGGGCTATGTCTCGGAGAGGATTAACGCTGCCATTTCTGTGAGCATGTGATCGCTTGCGAGGAGTTTGGGCAACAAGGTATTATTAGCTAGGAAAGCTCTGAGGGGTAGCGGCTGCTGAATCCATTAAGGGTGGGGGCGGTGTGGGGGAAGGAAAGAAAGCTTTTTTAAGTAGGGTTACTGGCTTGTCTTGATAGCCAAGGGAAGATCGGCAAACAGTCTGCAAGAAAGTTAACAAGTGGCCTGTGGCAGAGAGCATGCTGATGCTGAGGTATGGGCTCAGCCACTGGAGGAGAGGAGCTAGGCCCCACTCTACAGGTCTTTGGCAACTTTCCAGGCCTAGTCAGGATAAGCACCCCGGAAACACAAGAGGGAAAACCCTGAGTGACAATGGCTGAGGCACACTGAAAATCCAAACACAACTTTTCACTTAACACCTTCAAAGCCTTTTATTTCTATTTTGTAGGTGAAGCAATCAGAGAGCTGAGCTCCAGATGAGGCCAAACGCTGTGCTCCTGGACTACCTCGAGACTACCTCCTGGAGGGAAGATCTGCCTGCCTCTGTAACATCTGAGCTCTCTAGCCAACACGGCTGTCCAGGGCGACCATCTTCCAGAAGAGCAGGCTTGGAGGGCTGAGGAGGCTGAAACCCGTTAAGGCCTCCAGGAGGTGATCTCAGACTCAGACAGCAACTCCACCCGCACCAGATCCCCTCCTCATGGTTTGTCAAAATTAAACAGCTGTCAGGGGCAACTATTCCATCACCAACTCCCACTCTCTATTCTCTGAAATTAAAATACAATAGCATGGGGGATGTGCTCAAAGGGGAGAGAATAATTATTCCTAGCCGAAGGCTTAAATTGGGTGGAACATTACAATCCCTTTATAGGGGTGTAAAGTTGACGATGAAAAGACAGTGAAACCCAGCTTCCAGGGGCTGCTGGTCTCTCTTCTTCTTTTCTCTGCTGATAGTTTTTACCAGAAGAGTTTGAGGAAAAAAAAAAAACCTGCCTGGCATCTTCTAGCTTGTTTAGTTATTAAAATACTTCTGTGGCACTCCCAACGCACAACGCCCTGAATATCATTGTTGAGGGGGACAGTCACCCGGGAATCAGAAAAAGGGACAGAGAACAATGGGCATTATACAGTAGCTTGGTAGCAGTGACCTTGCCTCTTCTGTGAACAACAATCACCAGGCTTTTGTTTCAGACAAATCAGGGAGCACAATCACCCCATCGGCACACACACATTTTCAACCAACCTAATTTACAGGGATCTGCTTCTCCTTTCCAACAGATACTTGTGCAGTCACTGTCACTGCCACGCTCTGTCACAGACTTTGTTTTTACTTCAGCCTTCCTTACCTCCTTCGTTGTCTTTGCTGTCTGTACAGAGAGTCTCCATGGCTACGTCACAGCCCGCTCCTCTCCACCCTGGCTGGCAAACACAATGCCAGCCGTTTTGGTCCAGTGTACATCTCCCGTTGCTGTTGCACAAGCCGGGGCAACCCTCTGTCAAGACAAGGAAGGGAAACACCAGTGATTTGAGTATTGAAAGTCTTTGCACCTGAAGGAAACAGATACAGGACACTTAGTGGGAACAGGCCTTTATAAACAGCACAAAGACTGTAATTGCACATGGATAGAAACAGCAACGCTATCCAAGACTCTAATTCTTACCCAAGTGGCATCTTTGATTGGCCTGACCCTTGAGACACCACTTACCTGTGTAGGACAGAAATATATGCAACGACCCACTAAGTAGCTTCAGGCCAGACAAAATTAACCTGACGTTTTCCATCCCTTCCCCCCCCCCCCTCACCTCCACAGAGCCACACAGTATAGTCTATGGTTTGGAAAAGCATCTCAGGAAAATAATTTCAGAACCCCTTGTTCCAATATTTTGATCTGTGGCAAACATTGCTAGAAGCTTCTTTTTAAAGCACCTGGTTGCTTTAAAAAAAAATTCCCCTGAATTCAAGAACATGAGCGTGGATATGAATTTATGACTGATGTTTAAAACGAGAACATTAATTTTATCTGGCCTCAGAGTTGCCGAATATTCATGTGAAATTACAGTGTATTAAATAATCGCACAAAGTATAGGTCAGTATTAATGACTATACTTTATGCCAAGAGTACATTCCTTTTCACAGAATAAGCGAAGCCCAGGAGAACTAAAGCAGCTTTAGCATCTATTCTAACAAACATTAGGATTCAGGCTGCATACGGATGGGACGGGACCGACAGGCTTTCCAACTCAATGTAATAGCTGTGCATATTTGATTACTCAGGACGGACAAAATGAAATACCATAAGGACCACAATAAAACATCGATAGACTAAACAAAAAACACGGTAGTGGCGTGCTTCAAGACAGATAGCGAGGGGTGATATTTTGTGACAATCTCCCTAAGGCTTTTGTGCTGTTACCTTTATATCCTATCTTGTCTGCTTTTATGGGCAAGAAGGGAAAATTTGGGAGATCATTAATTTAAATATATCCAAAATTGATAATTGTCTCAGTCTAATATAATTTTTCCTCCCCTCCCCCTGAAAACCAAATTTTGTCACTGCCTACTGATGACATCTGGCATGCAGCCAACATGGTCCACTTATGAAGGATGACACCCAGGTGGAGTCTGTGGTCCCTGTTTATGAGTGTGACATGACGCTGACGGAAATAAGGATTAAAAACTCTAAACGCCTGCACTGACCTGGCTAGCAATCAAGTCTCTTTGGCTAGCTGTTAATCATTTGGTGTAAAATACATATAGTAAAACACTTGCTCCAGCATCTGGGGGGTCGACCCACAGCTCCTTATCGTGAGAACACCCCACTTGTTTTTGGACCTAAGCTTTAAAGGAGCAATGTGTGGTAGGATGTTTAGTCTGCGTTCAAATGATTATTCATTTTGTTTGGGTCTTCAGTGTGGAACCTGAGATGGAAATATCTCAAAGAGACGTTCTGTCTCAGAGGCGGCTCTTCCAATTACAGCCGACAGGCAGAAGGTAGCCTTCTGACAAAATGGTACTTAAGGATGCCATCGGGCCAGGATGACATTAATTTTGCGGCCTGTTTTGTCTTTAGACAGTTACTGTGTGTATCTATAGATGGTTCATGCATGAAAGGTAAGCGTTCCTTATTGGCGTTCCCTCTCGTGGTTTTTACTGAAGTAGAAGTGTGACATTGCCCCACTGCCACTGTGCAGCAGGACTGGCTGCCTGCACATGGAATCGGAATAGGAAAGCCTGGATATTGCCATGAATATTTTCATATTCTAATGGAAAACACAAACAAGGAGAGGAAAATAGGTCATCTGAGGAGAGAGGGGGGAGGGGTTTTCTTTGCGTACAGCCCCGCTCTACCTATTTCTATGGTAACTGAAGACGTGAGCCTCTGCTGTTTTTTGCTGAGCAACATTATCAGTTCTGATGAGTGAGATTTTGTAGTTTCACAATAACAAAGGAGAACTGATGGCATCGTCTATACATATATCTATTCTGACGTATTTAGAATGAGCCAAAGAAGTTTCCATCTGAGGATAGATGAGATGGCTTTCTCCTTCTCTGTATGTTAGCCAGAATGGTCTCTAGAGTCACAACTCTTATCCTGTGAGTATTTATGATTCTTTAATTTATAATTTAAGGCTCATTAGCTGAGTTGCAAACAATGAAGTTTTTGAAGCAAAATAAAGTCAAACCAAAAAACAGCAAAAAAACTGTAATCTTCAGTTTTGGTTTTAGTGAAAACTATTGTTTTAGGTTGGAATGAAATTCTGCGAGAACCGAAAATTATAAAAATGAGACACAGACAATTTAAGTCTCAATAATTTAAACCCGAGGCATCTCACACAACGGAAGCCCAAGTTACAATTTACAAAAACAGGCGTAAGAATGGCTACTGTTACACCTAGCGCAATCTGATACACAGCTATATTGGTATTTATGCAGATATGTCAACAAAGAGTAGATATACAGTACCTTTAACTATCTTATCCAAATAGTGAGCTTGGGAAATTAAAAAGGAAAAAAAAAGAACAGACAGACATTTCAGAAGTGTCACATGGGACAAGGAAAATTTCAGAATTCACATGCAAATTGAGTAGCTGCAGTTGACATAAGATTCACATCACATGACAGAGATGTACTTCGAATCTTCTAAAAATGCACTACGCTCAATTTTAGTCGATGTGGCCGTGACGCCAGGAACCACGCAGCACTTTAAAGATCAGTCTGGGGGACGCTAACACCTCCCTTGCACGGGTTCTGTGCAATACGTGCTGTTCTCAGTCCTGTTAAGACTACAGCTAAGTAGACTTGGTGGAATGGGGTCTTTATGACTAAAGAATTTTGGAAATTTACTGCTATGAGATCTACAGTGACCAAAGTTCAATAGTTAATAAATAAATAGGCATCAAGGAAAAGAGTGAAATAAAAAACCAGACAAATGTATTTTCTTTCTCCTTGGAAAAGGGCGTATGAAGCCCTGTAGGGGTCTCCAGTAGCCTCTGGCTCCAATCCAGATGGACAGACTGTTTCACATATGTAATCCATTAGAGAACAGGAGTGGTCCAGGGCATTGTTTCATCTCAACGACCATCTTGAAATAGGCTGTTTTTTCTCACCAAGTTTACAGGACCAGCTGGACCAAGACTGTATCTCTAGCTGCCTGTGTACCATTTATCTTTCAGAGACATACAGCCCCTCTCCCGTCACTCATGCCAGAGACCTAATATATTCTTAATAAGCCTCAAATCTTCTTGCTTTGTCAAAATTCATACATCTTTAATGATCTGAAATTGCTTTTCAAAGGTGCTTATGTTGATTATTTTTCATTACTGACATACGCAAGTGGCAGCGCTCTTAACGGTATGATCTACAGGGTAACTTTCGCATGAGACACTCCGGGCTGCCGGCTGTGTCATGTGGGTAAACAAACCCATAAGTGGTTTTGACACATCTGTACTGTGTATATAAAAGGATCCTTCCCTTTGCCACAGGATTCCATTAGAGGCTTCTGAATTGCCTTTAAAAATAAGAACGTTTATGGCTAATTGACAATACATTACAAGGGAAATGAAGGTGAAAGAAGAAATGACATTAGGTCTACTCTGCATTCATAACTTAGTAAGCATAATTCATCTCTTAAGCATTAAAGGAGAAATGGATTACTGCATCATGACACTGATTCAAATTTTTAATAATTCCTTCTAAGTATTATGTAATCTGCAAGAGTTCTCTAATAGCTCATTTGATGATCTGCACGTAATCATAACAATATTAATAATCTAGAATTTCCGATTCAGGCAGGGTAATGCTTCCAAGGGAATTCTTAGTTCATAGAAATTAGTTACACTGATTACGGCTGGCCAGTGTATCATGGGCTTTTATATCAGATCTGCTATAGTTTAATGCAAATAAAATAAAGAACAGAAGCTACATTCTAGTCTCTATTAGTGGTTTAAGGGGACTGAACTTTTTCTGACCAGTCAGTCCTGGTTAATTTAGCAAACAGTCAGTTATGCAAAGCAATGGGTTGATCCACAATAAAGTAGGACTGTCATTGGCTCGGGCAGATACCAAGAAGTGAAGCTGAAATCAGAAAATGCATTTGAAAATACACAGTAAATCATAATTAGCACAACACTTTAAATATTAGAAGTATTTTAACAGTGTCCATGAAAAACTAAAAAGCAGCTCTGAAAAGATTTGTACTGAGAATAAGATACCAAGATTTATCGCTTTCATATCGCAAGGAACATATTAAATATCATAAAGAATCACTGATAGCTTAAAATTAAGATTAAAAACAATCACCTATATTTTACTTTGAAGGGTAAAGTTTGTGATGATGACCTCAAATTGTTCAGCCTGATTCTGAACAATGAGGAAATTGCAAGAAAATTTGGATGCACAAGGTTAAAATAGTTAGGAAAATAATTGCAACAATAAAACTATTGTTAGAGAAGGCAGTACAGGAAATAATCAGAAAAATGCAGGCATGTTGCAAGAAGCCATTAGGAATAATAATCGTAAAAACAATCCAGTATAGTTAAAAATTAATACACCTAACAGTTGCTGATATGCACATTAGGTTGCAGAGAAATTACTTTGAAAGTGCATGTTTTAACTTAAAAGAATACCAACTAGTTGTACCAAGTTTTAAGGTGTTTTTTCCCCCCTCCTGAATGGAACTAGTGTAGGCTAGTCATTTAAGAAAAGCTATTATGATGTTTTATTCATGAAATACTTTCCTTGACATTTAGAGTATTTATCTTTTAAGAGGATCCACGTAGAACACAGGGAGAGTATTTCCATATTTCTGGTAGGGTGACGATTCCTCAAACTTTATTTAGGGTTCCTTATCTGAGAGAACTGGTGACAGATGGATCCTGAAAACCACACATACTACAAATACGAGCGGTCAAGACAGTTCTAGATTCTTCTCTGAGTGCCTTGTAGACTAAGAACACGAGGCAGGTATAGTAACAGCTGCTACATTTCTACCTCTGACCCAGGTTGGTCTTTCAGTTTATACCAGTTTCAGAATGACCTTAGACCTTAGACACGGGGTGCTCTCTTCCCAACCTTGCTTCTTGAAGGTAATAAAAAAGTGTAGTTTATGGTATTAGGCTAAGCACTTACTATTATTCGTTTATTTAATTCTCATCACCAGCTTAAGATGTACACATAACTGAGACAGCAAATACAGACGAGAGAGAAAGAGCGATTGAGTGCAGGCACATAGCCAGTCCCGTGGGTTGCCTGGCTCCAGACATGGCTAAGAACCATTGCCATGAAGCCATCTCTTCTCCCGGTACATATACGTCCTGTTGCGGGGGGGATCGGAAGGAGCACACACCCATTCTTGACCTAAGGACATGAATCTCGGCCCCCCCCCCCCCCCCCCCCCGAGACAGGGTTTCTCTGTATAGCCCTGGCTGTCCTGGAACTCACTCTGTAGACCAGGCTGGCCTCGAACTCAGAAATACGCCTGCCTCTGCCTCCCAGACTGCTGGGATTAAAGGCGTGCACCACCACCACCTGGTTAAGGACGTGAATCTTTCCTAAAGCAATGGGGATAGAGCTACCTTCCTTCCGGCATCTCCCACAAGGCTCCTTTGAGTAATGCCAAGGGAGTGTATGAGTTAGCCACACATCACTGTGACAAAAATGCCAGTCAGAAACAACTTAAAGGATTGAATGATTCATTTCAGCTCTGTCTTTCAGAGGTATGGGGGGGGGGCAGAGTTTATATCCTGGGTGGTCAGGAAGCAGAGAAAGGGGGAATATAGATATTCACTTGCCCCCTACCCCTTGATTTTCTTTTTGTATCGTTCAAGTTCCCAGTCCATGACCGTTCAGAGCAGTTATTCTTCCCCTACTCCTCTCTGGCAAGGCCCTTATAGTCCAGCACAGAGGTATGCCTAAATCTCCTAGTGACTCAGTCTAGCCACGTTGACAGTGAAGATGAACTAACCTTCAAAAAGCTCTCCTTGAAATGTCAGGATGCAGATGCCTTTCAAGGCTCTGGCTAATTCCTGGCTGTAACGGTTGCTCTTTTAAAAATACATCCATTTGCACAGTGACGCAGCAAATGAAAGTCTATGCACTAGGGGTCCCGAGTCTGTTCGCTGACACTGACGGGCAATGACTGGGAGGCCCTGGGTGTGAAAGGTTGGACTGACTCATCGGAAGTACTGTCATTGCATAACCAGCCAATATGCTTTCAATATCAGCAAAGCAAAGGGTTGACCCAGCAATCTTTGCACATGCTTCTCCCGGTGTTCTGTAAAAGAGAAGCCTTTCTCTTTTAAAGCCTTCTTAGTGTTTGGAGGAAAACACACAGAGGTGGATAAGATGTTCTGCTACCTTTCCGCCTAGTAGTGAGCTTGGGCTCTACGGCCCTTTGGGAGTTTCCAGTCCACAGATTGCATTTGCTCCCTAACACAACAATTAGGAAGATCCAACATCACTTTGCAAGTTCATCTAAGGACTGTCATCAAAATCTACAGCGTTGATGAATTTTACAGATGTATGTGACTTAATGCATAAGTAGTCCCCGTTAGCATCGGGATAATCAGTGCATTCTTGTTACCTGGTCCATAGAGTTTTAACATGTGTTACGGAAAGGAACGTAATACATGTTTTATGAAGGCTCTGTATGTTGTATGGAGAAGTGATTGGTTGGGAAAGGAAAGGAAGTTTATACTACCGGGCTTACAAATCTTCCCCTTCTCTGTCAGCTATGTTTCTCCCCCTCCCCCTAACACACGAGGTGTTAACGGTAACTGCTGTTTACTGTTAATTATATGTGAAAACTATGCTAAGCATTTACAATATATTAACCGATGCATTTTTTTTCACCCTCCTGTAAGTTAAGAGGTAACATCTTTATCTTTCCCACTTTAGGGGCAAAGAGATGGAGGCACAGGACTGGAATTAACTTGTCTGAGATGAAACTGCTGGTGACTAGCAAAGGCAAAACCCCAGTCAGGCGATCTGTGAGCACCAAGGGTCCCATTTTGATGAAGCCAGTCACGTTTACAGCTCAGACGACCCAGGACTGTGTACCTGTGTGAGGCAGAACATGCGCATCGCCTGTTTTGGGACTGGTCCAGGGCACGTCTGGCAAAGTAGAAAGCATTAGTTCGTCATTGCCGACGAAGGGAAGACTGAACACAGGCTAACTTGAACCATGAACTCATTGATACCCCGGGGTACCTAAGAGTACCTTATAGCTTTCGCCTAAGAACTGCTGTAACAGGCAGTCTTGAAAACAGACAGGCAAGCAAGAAGACACAAACAACCCAAAGGGGTGAAGACAAGAACAGAACAGAAGCAGTTCAGCTGACCTATAAACTCCACACCAGGAGGACCTGCTTAGTCATATAACCAAAGAAGACTATTCACTTAAAAAAACAAAACAAACAAAAAAAAAACAAGGTCAAAGAATACGTATGTATTCTTTGGGGAGGAACATGGATGTCTAGAAGTCAACCTGGCATGATATTGATTCCAAATCGCCATCACACCAATTTTCATAAGCACAGAGAAGAAATGAAGGCAACCTCATTGGCTCTGTGTATATTAAATAGCTCATGAGGGAAAACAGAGTGTCTGTGTGTGCATAGCTGCTGATGTGTTTGGTTAGGAACGAGTGCCACTGTTCCCGCTGTCGACAGCTTGCTTGGTTGGAACATATTAAATTGTACAGTATTTTCACGGGACTGCTGAATTGACTCTCAGGTTTAAGTTAGACATAGGCAAACAATAGAGGATTGAGAACACGGCAAACCTTTCTCTCTTTAATGACAACAGTCAGAGCTTAGGGACCTATCCTCAGATGAGGTTAATTCAGTCAGATGGGTGCGCAATAAAGCAAGGAGCTACTCCTGAATGTGGCTAGAACTGCCGAGTCCTTGGCATGGAGGGCAGATTTTGAATTTAGCATTGTGTGCTTCATAGTTTCTAAAACGCAGATTTAAAAAAAAATGATTCACATTAGTATCTCATTAAAGTTGTAAGTAAGTATCTTTCTTAGATTATTCATGCGCCAGTCCTAGTAGGGTGACAGAGAAGCTACCGTCTGCAAATAAGTATATATTAAATCCATTTATTCCAATCAGCAACCGTTTAAATCAGCGTGTAGGCTGCATACCCATTGAGTTGATGTTCCTTAATTGGTACTCACTGCACTGTTTTATTACTGATTACTACACCATAAAGGATTATGTTACTGACATCATTTTAAACACCATAAAATAATTTTATATTCTTAAAGAGTTTACATAGGTCCATTAAAATATGCTTTACAAAAAAAAAATCCCCAGAATTTTTATTCTAAGATTAGGGAAAGCATTTAAAATATTCCACACCATCTAGGAAAGCCAATGAATTTGAATTTCAACACTCAGTAAGTGTGAGATGGTGTCATATAAAGAAAAATAGCTTGTGTGCATATGCGCATAGTGTGCTTTCTTTGAGACCGCATTTACTCTCCAAAACTGGCCCCCTTATGAAGACCTGCTTTGAATATCTTTGACAGTTTGAGTATTCACTCTTACCCCCCACCCTTTGTTTTGGTTTCAGTTTGGAAATTTGGTGTATGAATTTTCTGGATGAATTATCTATTGTTCCTTACATTATCTACCCAGGTAAATCACTGTGCTTTGGTTTGGAATGTTACATAAAACAAGACATTCCCAGAGTGAAATAATCACTTCCTGATTTAAACCAGGATGTGATAATTCAGATCACAGAGAACAGATGCTTTGAGAGCAAGCACAGTATTGTAAGGTTATCACTATCATTAAAGGGCCACTGTGAGTCAGTTACAGGGCCTCCTACAGGACAGTATTTGATATTGCCTTCAGTTTAAAATTATATGCCCAACTGGGGACTATATATTTACAATGGGGGCACTCAGAATGCCTGCCCAGACACATTGATGTCAACATATGCAGAACTGTCACAAAAGAAGCTATTGTCTGGCACACACTGTGCCGAGCGTTGTAATAATCTTCGCATATGGCACGATTTCTTCCACTGGATCATATACAGAAACATGTTACCAACACATGTCTCCTTCAGTTCTCAGTCCTTGGGTTTACTGAATGACATAAGGGAAAACCCAGCTTAGGGTTCTGTAGATTCAAGGGGGTAGGGGTGGGAATGGGGGTGGGTGATGGGTGGGGGGAGCGGATGGGGGGTTGGGTGAAGGACAGGTGTATTTTAGTATTCTGATGTGGAAAAATGAAACTAGTCGGAGAGCCTTGCTAATGTTAATAAAAATCTTATATGGAATGAGGGTGTATCTCTGGAGAGCACATGCTAACTATGTACAGGGTTCAATTCCCAGGATGCTCTCAGAAGTATCAGGCTGGTGGGCAGTTCAGTGGGCTAGCCCATGCTTACTGTGTGTGAGGCCCTGAGTCCAAGCCACAGAACATACACATACATGCTATAAAATTTTATGTTAAGAGTTATGTATTTGAGATGCTGAAAGAAGAATCTCTGAGTTTCATACACTGCTAAAACACCAATCAGAGCTGCGGGTGGAGCTACACTCCTTTAACCCAGCACTCTGGAGGCAGAGGCAAGAGGATCTCTGTGAGTTTCGAGGCCAGCCTGGTGTTCAGAGTGAGTTCCAGGAAAGCTACAGCTATACAGAAGAACCCTATCTCGAAAAACAAACAAAGAGAAAATTAATCAGAGGGAAGTACTGATTTGTTCCGAATAGGTCAGGGGTTACCTACAATCATTACTTCACTAGACTTTGTGTATTTGAAAAATTCAGTACTTGAAACAAAGGTGGGCTGGGAACATAGCTGAGCTGCTAGCGTGCTTGCAGAAGATGTTTGAAGGCCAGGGTTCGATCCCCAGAACTACATAGATCAGAATGGCTGCTTTATGTAACAGTGCATGCTCGCAATCCCGGCACTCAGGTGGACATAGAAGGTGCCTCCTATCAGAAGTTTCTAGTCAAAGTATGTGACTTACAGAGTTCGTGAGCATCTTAGGTGACATCAAATCCTGTCTCACTAAATTAATAATTAATATTTAAACATTCAAAAGACTGTTAATTACATGAATAGAGTGGTGGGTCTTATATCAGTTTTCCTTTTATCTAGGAAAACATTAATTAAAAAGATCAAATTGTCTTTTTTTTTTTTCTTTCAAGACAGGGTTTTTCTGTGTAGCCCTGGCTGTCCTGGAACTCTGTAGACCAGGCTGGCCTCGAACTCAGAAATCCACCTGCCTCTGCCTCCCAAGTGCTAGGATTAAAGGCGTGCGCCACCACCGCCCAGCTCAAATTGTCTTTTTCACTCAGCCCAGATAAACTATAACTTCTTTGCAAATATGTAGGTGCAGATAGATAATTTTTTCAAAGATGACTTAACAGTAATGCCTTTTCCCCCGATTCTGAGGTGAGAAAGTACACACAAGTATATACATAGCTTCTTGTGCCTTTTCCCCTATGGGCATACACTAGTGACACAAATAATCTATCCATTTTCTACAAGTAAATCGTTCAGCAGCTAAAGTCTGTATAAAGTATTTGGCCTAATAATTTCAGGTGACATAGAGACTAGATATAAACTTAAATTTTGCGAAGTGACACATATTTTTCAATAGTCTCCAACCTCTTCAAATCCTCCCCAGTATAATGTTCTTTAATCTTTTTTTTGTTTTTATAATTGTTATCTTTATTTGAAAAACTCTAAGCACTATTAATAGATATATTTCAAACCTTCCTAAAAAAATCTTTCAAACTTCCTTGAAAAAAAAATCATAAACACATGCCATTTTATTACTGAGTAATGACTGTTCCTTCATCTGTTTCTAGGGTGATTCGGATTTTTATGACAAATGGCTATTAGTCTATTATGGGGGAAAAAGAATTTCTACTCTATAAAAACATATACGAACAACTAAAAATGATCTACCAGGCAGCCTCAGCCGGTTCTTCAGCACACGAGCTCAGGAATTGCTCTTGTGGGCTCGGAACCGGCTTCTCTTGTACACTAGCCATGCACCCATAGTGTAGGTCTACAGATTAAGTTCTCTGAACTGCAGTTTCCTGAAGGTCTGATAGCTTTACCTTATAATATGGCGAATCTATGAAGACTACTTTACATTATTTCTCAGCCCATGGTATACACTCAGCAGAAACTAAGTACTACTAATTCATCTTATTCACAATTTATATTGGAAAAACCCAGACTCATGAGGTACCTTATAATAATAATGATGATGAGGAATATTATATATTACTATTATATTACTACTATATAATATTAATTATACAATAATAATTATTATTATCGTTTTAAGAAACCAGAAAGAAGGGGAGAGTTTGACTTTAAGCAAATGAACTCGTGGCTGCTAATGATTTGTTTTGCACACTGCATGCAATGTCCTCTGGCCTATGAATGCCAGGACGGGTCCTTCATTCTTCAGTTCAATATATATTCTTTTATATATACATTATTTACATGAATGAGTTCATTCTGAGGTGAGCACAGCCCCATTATGTGTGTGTGTGTATGTGAAGAAAAAAGTTTTCTTCTGTGTCATTCAAATAATTCTGTTGACTTAGATACATAGTGTTAAATGATTTGTGAGTCTTCTTTTTAAATGAAAGCACACCACTAGGCCACGATTGGTTTCATTTCAGGAAGGTGAATTAAGATTTTCTAAATGAGCTTGAGCGTCCACATAAGTATCCAAACAATCCACTCAGAAGTCTACATTGGCGTTACAGGAACTAGACGGGAGTCAGGGCCTTTAACTGGTCTCTCTTACATGTATGTGTATACTGTATCTGCCTCTCTATCTGTATACTGTGAGCTTGCTGGGGATTCTGCATTCTATTTTCACCATGAAAATGTACTGAGCAGATGGAATATGCATTGTTAACTTTTATAGCAGACTGCGGTAAATTTAAATCCGGGCCTTGCCATTTTGGAGTAAAGGAAGACCATTGTCAGCCTAGACAAGCTTTTAAGAAGTGTGGGTGACCCACTCAAGTGAACGTGAGCATCTAGACTTTCTCTGTGTGGCTTGGGCTTGTACCAGTCACAGATCGAAGGACACCCGATCGCAGTGCTAGGAAGAGCTAACGTCTATGAAATCACCACATAGGTTTTCCTCTTTTCACGTCTTAGGCCAGCTCTATGGGACCAGTGTTTGGGGACTGGAGGATTCACCTTCATGATAACCATTGCTGGGGACTCTTCTTCCGTGTCAAGAGCTGGGCTGACTGTGAAATGCACTATTTTCTTCCCCATTGTTCATGCGGGGACTAATGAATGGATACCTGCTGCCATTAATTCACAATTAGATCACATGTTTACCCACATGCTTTCTGTGCATGCATATATAAATATTAATTTCAGAGAGAAAGGGAGTCATCTGGTACCCTAACAATTAAACAACTGTAACCAGTCTCGTGTGTTAATGGATGGCGCTGTGGGCAGGTTCCGTAGGCAGATGGTTTTACCCACCCACGCTTAATGTTAAAGATTATTTTTTTTTTTAAAAGAGGTGTTGACAAATCAGAACCAGTCTGCATAGTTTTAATGCAAATCGGTCAATTTGCAATGTAGATTACCCTAAAAAACTAATTTGGCGTATAGGAAAAAATTAAGCTTGGTTGTTAAAGGAAGGCATACTATCACATTTGGAGGTAGTAGGTTCCCCACCAACATAATTATTTACTAATTTCATTCAACCAACAGAGTTTAATGGAAAAGCATCTGGCAGTGTATTCATATTTAAGGACCTCCTTTGCTTCTTAATTTACCCAAGGCACATGCCTGTTGAATCCCAGAAATGATAGCCCATATTTCAGACGGCTGTTTTCCACTTTCATTAAAGGGGCACTCAAACAGGAGAGGGTCATCGACCCTCTCATGAAGAACCATAGGGGGAAAAATTGGCTTCAGTCACACCATTATCTGTGAATGCAGTAAAAAAGCCAGGGTTGGGGCACCACTGCCTTTTGGATGAATTATCAGCATAGAAAAATTGTACTTTGAAATTAGGTTAGGTCCCCATGACTGTTTAAGAAGCACAAGTCCAATGTCTGGTTGTATTGGCAGTAGATAGTGCAAGAAGAGACCCACAAGTGGTCAAGGTGCAGAGAAGAAGAGACCACAGAATGCTTAGGCTAAATGACACATATATACTGTGCTTCCTCCCTGGAGGGCACAGGGATCATTGTGAAAGAGGGAGTCAGATATGGTGGACGACTACAAAGAAACTGCCTTCTGGACACTGCAGGGCAGCAAGAGCCGCACATGCCCAAGCCAGAACAAATTCCAGCATGGGAACGGGAGTCGGGCAGGAAATCCACCTGGGAGCTGTTGGCAACTGCTGGGCACTGGGAAAGAGAAACCTTTCTCTGCAAGGGCACGGGAGGTTCCTGGTAAGTTGGTCACAAACCATGGAAACAAACATCTAAGAGTACTAGGGCAGCACAAACTGGTCTTGATGGGTTTAAACAAATGGACACAAGTCTGGGTGGTTAAGGAAGTATGTTTGAATACTATCAAGATGCATATGAAACCCTCAAAGAACTAATACATCTATAAACATTTATAAAGGTACATGCCTTTAATCCCAGCACTTGGAAGGCAGAGGCAGGCAGATCTCTGGTGAGTTCAAGGCAAGTCTGGTCTATAGAATGACTTCCAGGACAGCCTAACCTGTCTGTCTGTCTATCTATCTATCTATCTATCTATCTATCTATCTATCTATCTATCTATCTATCAATCATCTCTCTCCCTGTCTGTCTGTCTGTCTGTCTGTCCGTCCATCTATCTTTGAGATAAGGTCTCTCGCTAAACCTTGTGTTCACTGACTGGCAAGACTGGCAAGCATCCTCCTGTCTCTGCCTCCCAGTGCTGGGATTATAGGTGCATTAGCTGTGCTAAGCTTCTTACATGGTGCTGACGATCTCCAATCAGGCCTTGTGCTTGTAAAATAAGTACTTTACTCAGTGACCAATATCCTCAACCCCCAAACTAACTTTTTATTCACTTCCTTAGGATGCTATCATGCTTAGCATATAAGAAAAATCACTTACACTGCATATTAGTACCTCCTTAGCTGCTTGGCTCTATGTTACCTGGGGAGAGTTCTGGGAAAGATGTAGCAACCTTGTAGCCTTTCCCTTCCTTACTCGGACCCCAAAAGAATTAGGAACAATATTTTGCACATGACTTCACTTCCTGATGCCGTGCCTCTTTACTCTCCAACTAAAAAGCTTCTGAAAAACTTGGCAAAAACTAAAGAGAATATTTTTCCATTTTTATTCTTTGTTCAACTGTATATCCAGCCAAGTGAGTTTTAAAACCACCTAGGTGAGAAGTTTTGGTGGTAACTAAGATCTTAAAAGGTTTTTAAAAGATGTAAGACAACAAGGTACTCCACACTGAAAAAGATATTCCAGTGTGTTAACACGGAATCAAATGGCAAGTTTACATAAAACAATATGATATAAAATTGGCATGTACGTATGTCAGTGTTAGGGATCAGAAAATGGCCCAATGCATGCTGCTTGGTGTATTGAGTGCTTTGATCTGAGGGTGAACAAGTTTTCTAGGACCTCTTCCTACCTGCCAACCCCTTGTGGATGGGGGAGGGGGAGCTCTCTGAAATTGCTTGATCTACCTCCTTCTGGAAGAGCTGCCAAGTCCTGGATGCCACAAACATCTTCTTAAGCATTGAGTCTGGCACTAGCCCTTCTAGGAAGTGTTCTTTGCATTTCTTCTGTGCACTTAGCTCCTCCCATCCATAAGGTTTGCACCTCCAGGGAGCTCCCAGGCCCCAATTCTCTCCTGTCCCCTTCCCTAGAAACTCTAAGTCTTTCTGCAGTTTTTTAATACTTGAACCATCTGACCCCTTGACTTTTCGTATTATGTGTGTAGTCACCATGCGAACTTGTACAGCAACACATTTATCTCTTGCTTTCCCATTAATCTATTGTCAGTTTGTTTCTATTACAAACTGTCCTCTTTATCTGTCTCTTGCCATCTTATTTACATTATAGCCTGGAGTTACTAAGTCTTCAGGAAGTGAACTGACACTTTCTTCCTTCAGTGCATCTGTCAGCATCTTGCAGAAAACGCTTAACAAAATGAACTGACTTAGAAAAGAACGAGATTTAAGGAACAACGGAAATCTTAGACACAACATAAAACATGTTAATTTTTAGTCAATGGAAATCTTATGTCAATAAAAATCAGAGACAATAGGAAAATTATTAATTTAAGTTAGTTAATGAATTAAGACAATTCCTTGAGAGCTGCATTGTCCCATCCCCATCCAATCTTTAGTAATTATGATTTATAAGTTTTCCCAAACATGCAGCACCCCTACACAGAAAGTTAGTTGAGCCCTAATTAAAACTCGCCAGGAAACCATGCAGTTTCTGGTGGGAAATATATAGAAGCTAGTACAAGAAAAGAAGCAAGGTTGTTCAGATCCGAGAACTGAGACATATTTCATGAAACCCAAGTGAATATAAAACAACACCAAATCCACTGGCATTTTCTTCTGTTCTGCTCCCAGTGCGAAAACTCTCAGGGGCTTTAACCCTCTACTTTTTTTTTTTCCTGAAAGCTAATGCTTCTGAAGCCGGGATGCCTTCCAGTACATTGGGTGAGAAAAAGTTTACTGTGCACCCCAATTTGGTACCCAACTTTTAACAGAGGAGGTAGGCTTGAGAGGAAGCTGAACATAACCTCTTATCACAAGATAGGATTTGTTTATCATACCAGGGCTAGGAAAGTAGGTGAGAAAGATTTCTTTGAAAGATCTCGAATGCCCCATCCTTCCTAGCAATGTGTAAATCACCTGCTTGGAGAAACTGTAGGTTAATACCAGATACATTCACCCACAGGACAGTCACCTACGTTCACAATTGACTTTCAGATGTCCCCACACATTGTTCCCTTCCTAAAGCATGGAGCACATTAACAGCTCCCTAAGGGACACACCTGTCATGAAGATGTACCTCTCAGCCACACTGTTATCTTTTGACTGACATTCTCAGGCCGAGGATGCTGTCGCCTCCTAATAAATCACAGCATTAAGGACAGGACAGAAAATGGGTAAGATTGGGAGAAGAGAAGGGCACTCCAACAGCAAATGCTGACTATGCTCAGATTTCACCCCATCCTTAGGGATAAGGAAATGGGTACCCTAAAAAATAATCCCTCCCCATGACTGGAGAACACCTGTCATAACAGCCCACTGGATGGTGATTCTACAAATTCTATAGAAAGCCAGATGCCAAGGCAACTGAAGATTCAAATGTAAGCTTTTGTTTTGTGAGGATTTGAATGGTATGAAAATATAATTTAATTATTTGGTACTTTATATATATGGTACCATATATATAATATACTATATACCAATATATGGTATGATACTCATCATATCATAGTACATATGTTATATATAGGAAGTCTATAATGATGCAGAAGGGCAGAACAGAATGGAATACTATGGACTTAATGTAACATATTTCAAAACATTCAAAGAAAAGTATAAATTTATTACAACACTGTTGCTTTATGGGTATAGATTATAAAAGCAGAAATCAAGTGACTCAAACCCTTTGACATGTAGCCTTTGAGACTGAACCATGTCAGAAACACGGAGTCTCACTTAATCAGGTTCCACCAGAACCACCAAATCAGTTTCTGTTGGCTGAGTGCACTCTCAGCCAGCAGGTTATAGACCATGAAGTAAAAGACATGGACAGAAAGCAAGGCTCTACCACTGTTAGCAACCCTTGCCATCACTGAGTTGAACCCACAGCTCCATGGCTTTTTTTTTTTTTTTTTTTTTTGTGATCAGATCAGTAAATGTGAAAAAAAAATCAAAACAAAACAAAAGAGTGATTCATATGGGAACCACTTAAGGGTGAAATAAACTACACCAAAATAGACAGCTCTCATCGCAGAGACATCCAACATTCCTTCCCTTCCTTGCAGAAGTGACACTCCGAGGTTGAGTGGCGAAACAGGAACATCTCTGATGCACCTTTTAGAGTAAAGGCAGCACTGGCATCCTAATGAAACAGGGTGCCCATCTCTTAGAGAGGCCTGGGAAAGCAGGTTTGCACCTGAGACTAAATGACCTCATTTAAGAAAGTTATCAATTCCGAAGGCATTATGGAAGATAAAGTGTACATAAAACTTTAAGTGAATAAGTTGGGGCTTATTATGTATTATTAAGTATTATTATGAGAAAAATAATGTTGGAGAGGCTCCGGATGGACACTCAGGTTAACCTCGATAGAAGAAGTCAGACATCAGAAAACCAGGTTGGTTTCTAGAACACAGATGATGAGCAGTGAGCGAAGAAGGGGGCTTGTCTCCAGCAGACCCTCACTCTGCCTGAGTCACATCCAACTCTAGATGGTCTTAGCATCGAGCAGCATATTCCTTAACAAGCTACCATGCTATACGCTCCATGGAAGGCTTTTCAGTCTACCTGATTCTCTATTGTCCAGAAGGCTTAGGAAAACGTCCTTCAGATCAACCTATACCTAACGGCTCCATGCTGACCCGCCCTGCATGACGGGCCACAGATCACTGTGGCATTATTGGCCTTACTCCCAGCATACTGGGAAGAGAAGGAGTCAATCCAGCAGAAGAAGTCAATACTCAGCCGGCATAAGTAGAACCTGAGAGATGTGGTTCAGGAAGAAACGTATTGTTTGGTGTCAGTCCATTGATGGTCAGCCCAAATGCTCCAGTAGCAGCGGTAATGGTAATGTACCTCTACGTGAGGTGTGCTCTGTGCTAGGACTGTGGCCACTACATTCTACAATCCCCATCCCCCTACCTTCCAAAACTCTCAGCAGCTCCAGGGGGAGCTAAGGTATTTTTATTCCCACTTTACAAATGAGGAAACAGAGACACAGGAGACCTCTGCACCTTCTTATCCTGCCACAGCTAGCACATGATGGTGGTGGAGGGGAGAGGAGTTGGGGGCAGGGTAGACTTAGTTTATTTGGGGTGATCAAGGCTGAAACACTTATAGCACAGGAGGAGACTCTCTTTAGGAAACATAACCTCAAGATAGATGAAGTGCTATATGAAAGTAAAGAATCATTTGGGACAAGGAAAATCACCGCAGAGGTAGAAAAATTTTAAGTTGAGGAACAGCGCGAATGTCAGAAAAGCTTTATGATGTTTCCTAAATGCCCGCCATGTCTCTAAACAGCCATTTTCTCCACGGGTGCAGGACAACGCTCGCATTGTCTCCTTAAAACGACAGTGATTTTGTAATACCTCTATAGAGTTGAGAAAGATAATTCGGTCTTCACTCAGTGAGATGCACAGCATACAGCTGTGCCCAAGGAGAGGCGTGCTGGAAGGGAAGTCGGAAGGCAGAGACAGACAGAGGGAAAGGAAGTGGGAAGGCAGAGACCAAGGTTCTAAGTGATTTGTAGATGTCATAGAACACACGGCTAGATGAAGTCCCGGTCCCTCCGTGGGACCTTAGAACAGGGTAGCAGGGATGGGAGACCCCGTCGCTTAGGCAGGGCAGCCTCTCAGGGAAGCTCAGGCAGCATGGTGTCACGTTCGCTGACTGACAGGAAACTATGGGCCCAGAGTATTGGTATACAGGTGTGCAGTAGTAACTCTTACCCGTGTGTGTGTGTGTGTGTGTGTGTGTGTGTGTGTGTGTGATCTCAAATAGCATTTGAACAAAAGAGATATTTTTAAAAAAATTCCATGTGGTCTTCTTATTCTATAAATTCTATTTTTTGGGGGGGGGGGAGGGAGGGGCATTACAAAAAAAAAAAAAAGAAAATTGCCGAAAGTTACCAACAACTAAATTTGTAATGTCAACACAGCACTCATATGTTCTTATTTTTCCAACTGTCATGTAGTTTCCCGTCTGACTAAAGCACACTGCTCTCACACCCTTGTGGGAGATAAGGATTGGAGCAGCAGCCTACGTGGCCCTGCTGGCAAAGGTTTGCATCCCTTTCTCTCCCATGATGCTCAGCTGCTGACCCTCCCAGTGGCTACGCGTCCTTTTCTGTTTCTCCTCATCTTCTCATCCCAAAGCTCAGGACAACCGCACGGTTTAACAGAAGTTTGTGGAGGATACATAAGTCTTGTCTGGGCGATCAAAGCATGTCCTCGTGATCATTAATGATTGTGTTTCCCAGTGTACTAAGGAATTAGAATAAAACCAAATAGCTAGCCTTTTGTAGCTTAAAAAATTAGTATTTTCCCCGAGGCGAAATTTCCATTTGAATCGCCTCAAAAAAAAAAAAAATCAATGCTGTTCAATAGACAGCTCTGTATTTGAGACATTACTAGAAGAAAAATACCTTGATATATCTTACCTTTCCTTTATATCATGACTTCAAAAACAACTCTTTAAACCTGGCCCAGACACACATACAGCTTCTTATTAACCAATATCCACCCTGACATAAAGCTCTGTCTTATCACATGACAGCAATTCTGTTAACTCTTTAAGTAAATGCCTTCTGCAGTTTAGTTTTTGACTGGACATTTTTAAGACATTGACTCCCTATGTTCTCGGGATGGACCTGAACTTGTGATCCTCCTGCATCAGACCCCTGAATGCTGGGGTTATGGACGGACACCACCAGACCAGACCTTACTGATTTCACAATACTTTTTGCTTTGCTTTTTAAATGTCAACACCTAAGCCATGGTCTGAGCTGCAGGTTGTCTCATTCCTACGTATCAAGAAAATTAAGACTCAAAGTTATTAACTCTCCTTTCTAAGCACTAGAGTAGGTGCTATAATTCATAGGATAGCATTTTATTTAACGGGAACACTTCTTTGATGGGTGTAACATTCACATTCTTCGTAAGAGGACACGTGTGTAGAGAGTGTAAACGGGTTAATTGGTCAATGTCACTTAGTGGCTCAGTAAGTCCACAGGTTCTCAGACATCAGAACACTGTACTCTAAAATCTCACGTAAATATTATCATAATCGCTTTACATCAGATAAAAGACTCCAACTGAGGCTAAGAACAGTGGAGACACTAGTCATGCTGAACCACAGAAATGACTTAAAGACACATCTGTGAAAACATTCAGAGCCCGTGTATTAAAAAATGTTTACACTGCCTTTTAAATGGAACAGGATTCAGTGTGTGTCACAGAGAAGCCATCCAGAGATGCTGAATGGACAAAGTAAGGGAATTCATGCGTAAAAAGTAATGGCGTGGGCAGGTGACAGCTACAAAGTGGATCTGGGGACTTCTTCAGGGGTCAAGATGATTCCTTCCTATGGCAAAAGGCAACTGAGGTCAAGGGAACTCTGGGCTTAGATCTACTACCTCTGCATAGTCAACAGAAACCGTCATCAGTTAAGACATCCCAGACCTGCAAAAGACCTCTAGAGTCCTTCAGATAGGGCGAGGATCCAAGAGACTTAATCCTTTGGGATAACGGATGGAATGGAAGGAAATTAAAAACCACCCTACTTCTAAAATTAACACGAAAGAGAAAATGGAATGTCCAATCTCACACGCCTACAGAATTCTGACAGATTGTTAAGGCTTACTGGAACGGAGATTCAACTATTTCGAAGGGGGCTTTTCCCAAGATTTAAGTATGTTCTCCAACCCGTGATCTTCACTGTTACTAATATAGGCCCATTTCCTCCCATTTGGCGCCCTGGAGAAATGAAAAGTAACAACGGGTTTGAGAAGACACTCGGCCACCTACAGAGCTTGCAGAGCTGAGCCTTCTGGTCCTTTGTGACACCCCTTCATGGGAGAGAACAGTCCAATGTTAACCCACACCTCTATGGCCTCTTCAGGACCCAATCTCATCTCTGGTCTCCAATGCACTCAGATAGACATAAGTGGATAAACAAGGGAAAAATCTGTTCAATAGATGCTAAAAAGAAAAGGCCTTGTGGGAGTTATAGATTGACGAATGCTCAAAACGAGGCAATTAGGACTTCTCACTGCCCAGGGCATTCAGTTAGCTTTGCACTCTGCTAATAAGCTACATGCAGAAGATGCGGAGACAGCATTTGCATTGTTTCTGTGGCCACTAAAGAGGAGGCACAGGCCAATGACAGACAGCTCTCCTTTCACCTGAGCCAGGAGATTGAACCAAACCAACCAACCGAGTTGCCTTTACACATTTATGGGTTCTAAGCCCATTCCAGTTAAACACGGTGATAGGAACTCACTTAGTCTGGTCAAAACTCACCAGGGCCTCGCAGTTTACAGATTTGAACTTACCAGGTACTAGTTTTAAACTTGACTCACATCAACTCTCGCAGAGCACAATAGTTTAATCCTCTTAAATATTGTCATAGCTATGTGATTCCTCAAATCATGCCAATTATTGTTTATAAAATATTTAATGCCATTCCACATGGTTTTTTTTTTTTTTTTGACTTGCTTCTAGGGCCCTCTACGCTATCTTTACATGCTTCCTGTCTCATGAGAAACAAACATGGAATGTGTTAGGAGAACCCTCCCACCCTGGATGAGACACAGCCTACCACGATTGTCATAACACTTTCCGGGCTACACCAGAGTTACGGGCTATTACAGTCAAGCTGTTATAGAAGTACTGCAGCGTGTACGGATGTGGCTCTTTTTATAAAAGCTCCTTTGTTTCTCTATTCATAAAAGGGCCCAACATTCCTAAGTGCCTTCCAGGGAGGGCAGAGGGGGGAGAGACTTTTTATCCCTTTTAATCACAATATTCTTGAAAAATCAGTCTCCTGTTGCTTTAGTTTTTTCATCGGCACACATAGCTAGTGAAAGCGTAACCCAAGAAAGGAGGACTTGGTTCAAGCTCTGTGGATGAACACGCCTACTTTGCGGAACTCGTCATTTGTAATGAGAGGAAGATATGACCACACTAATAAAAGTATCAGCATGGGACCCTCTAAGTGACAGCAAGGGTCCGGTGAGTATTCTGCGTACCCAACTCTTTTACTACCAACATGCCCATGGTGTTATGAAAGCAGGAACCGAGTGTATGAAGACAGTCAGGTGACCAATGAATACTCTTTTGCTTTCTATCGAGAACCCGTGTTTGCTTCTAACTGTTTAATTTCTCCTTCACCTCTTTTCCAATTAACCTCCTTGTCTGTATCCTATGGAATGACACACAGTATGGAGAAAGGAAAAGAAAATCCTGCTGATTTATGAGGAGTCTCTCGCAAGATGACAGTTTCTTTCAGCCATACGTGTTGGAACTGAGAGGAGGAACAGTAACTGTCTCATATGGGGACGTGCTCCACCGCTTCCTGGTGGCCTCGCCAGCGGCTCACCCATGGCCCTTGGGCTTGTCTGTGGTGTGCACAGAAACAGACATTCTAGCAGCATGAAGAAGCGAAGCAAGACTTAACGGGTTCTCTACACTCTTTGCTGCTGCTGAGAATTGAGCCCAGGGCCTCCTGTATGCTGGGACAACATTTTACCACAGAGCTATGTCCTCAGTCCTAAGGGGGGCGCTCTACATCTTTTAAAAGGTTCACATCCAGGTAGGTCCTTTATTTCCTGTACTGGAGTATAAAGCAACACAATTAATGGAAATAGTAGAAAACAGAGCTGTTAACCAACAGTGCAAGAAACATTTCAATTGCAATCAAAAGACCCAGTGCTAACAAGAATCCTGTTTGTTTCCAAACAACTAGGAAACGTTTTAGAAGACCATATTGGCAGGAAACTGTTAACTATATAAGCAGCTTATCTGGGAGCTACTGGGTAACAAGTTATATGTGCCTATCATAGCTTTCTGGGACATTTCTGATTTCTTAAAGCTATGCACATGTATCTGCTGCTTTTCCTAGGATAAATAGTGAGAGATATAATTTTTTTGCTCCTAGCTAGAATTAATTTGTGAAGTCAAGTGATAGAAGAAGCCCCCTTTTGTCGTCTTGCCTCTGCTGTGGGAGGAATCTGAGCTTCTGGTGAAGAGCTTTTTGGACAAAGGGGCACATCAATGTCCTTGGTGTGTTCAAAGAAAGACACAGAAACCCTGCTTGTCAACGGTCTTCTGCCTTAACGTAGTTGCATGGGCCTCCTGTGGGTCCTGCCCTAGAAGCCCCACAGACAGCAGAAGGGAGAGCTACATCAAAGAAGGAGTGGACCTTGGGCAAAAGTTATGAATATGGATGTTTGTGGATGATTTCAGTAGACAGAACCAATCTCCAGTGTCAGCAAGCCACCTCTGAGGGTCTTGGATAGGTGATGGTGCAGAAGGGATGTTAGAGGCTGGTGGGGCTAGGTCTTGTGTGGCATCTAAAAATGTGGATGCTCCCATTATTGCTAGGGGTTCCGAGTCCAGAAGGAGCCCTAAACGCTTGCTCTTCCGAGAGTCTGAGGTGACTGTGAACCCTTGCACCGTGAGTCTCCAAGACTCTTGGCTTGGCAGAAATTCTGCACATGGTGACGCATCTCAACATGGAGAAAGGCTAGCACTCCACAGGACTCCAGACTCTGGTGTATCCTTCCTTCCTCCTGATCACCATAAACTACAGACATGAATCCAATCAACTCTGAGAGTCCTAAGAGTCTTCACAGAAGACCACCAAACGTGGGGTTGTGGTGGGGCCCTTGAAAGAGATGTCAGGGAATGCCATCAACATTGTGAAGAATCTTACATGAAGTTGGTAAAGACAGAATTGTGCCAATTTAAAAGAAAAAGATTGACTTTTAAGTGTGTGTGTATGTGTGTGTATGTGTGTGTGTGTGTGTGAATGTGTGTGGGAGTGGGGGGGGTTATGTGCATGTGACAGTCTTGTAACACATGTATGATTTCAATTTTCCCATGATGAAATTGTCTTGCTGCCCCAATTCCTGTAAGCGAAATAAGAAGTGCATCATACGTCCACATCAGAAGGATACATTAAATTACCGACACGGTCCCAAATAGCTTTTTCAAAATTTTACCTGCTGAGGGCAAAATATTGGAGAAAAAATGGTGCCTTACCTTCTGAAAATTTTGTCAGCCTGTCATGTATAATCATTGATGGTTATTTTTAATGAGGTGAGGTAGAAACTTATGACTCGCTTTACCTTTTAATGCACTTTATTAGTTGAGCATTTTAATTCTGCAACCTGAAGGGTAAGGGGATATTGCATGTGTTGAAGAGGTGGTAACTTGTTCTAGATTCTCTTGATTCCACATTAAATGTGGGTTAGGTACTGCCCTTTGCACCACTTTTCTTTTCCTTTTACAAAAAACATTTTTGGTCTGAAAGATATGGTTAATATCTTATCCAACCTACGGGCATTTGTGACTATCATCATATTTGAAGAAATGTCAGGCACATAAAAAACGGCTACACTTGGGCTTACTTTAGTTTACTTCTAATGATATTGGAATATAAAGTTATAAAAAAAAAAAAAAGGAAATCAAACCTCTTTGGTAGAAACTCACTGTACCAAAAGCCTCAGAAGGCTGATGCTGAAACTTGCGGGGGTCAGCAAGCCTGGGATTTGGGAGAATGTAAAAAACATATGTAAACTAGAAGGTATGATTGCTATTAGGAGGTGCAATATCAACACGGAGTCCTAGCAGCCAGGATTTAATGTGAGGCAATGCCACAGTGGCCAGGCGAGCATCAGTGGGTGCTGTGTCTATGGACATTACAGCTGACCAAAGTGCATGGCTTGGAAACAAGCTGAAATTTCTTCATGTGGGTCTATTTGTGTGGCCATCATACTAAGCAACAAATACAAATAATTCTACCTCAGACTCCAGCACGATTCTCTAACAAGAAGTGAATTGACGTTGTAAAATATACTTAACAACGAAACTCCTCTTTTCCACATGAGAAAATTAAAGAGAATTTGAAGAGGGGAGGTTCTTCCAAGTTGGTAAACATCCAAGAATTTGCCCTCTTTAGCAGTAGATGAAGGACAGGGCAAAACATTTAAGGGTAGGGGGTGGAGTCTGGTGACAGACTGCTCAGCTGTCCTGGAGCTAACTCTGGGTTTGGTCCCAGCGCGTTACAGAAGGTGCAGTAGGTAGCTAGTTAGCTAGGAGTCTGGTTGGCCTACCAATTGTGCAGTGCTCCCCGTTCCATCCTTGGCTACATTCGCACTTGCCGTCCTTGCAGGTCCCGTGTTCGGCACAGCGAGGGTGGCAAGCTCTCTGATTACACGCCGGGCCTGTCCAGCCTTCTTCACAGCGACAGGTGCCTCCCATGCAGACACCGTGCGAGCCGCAGTCCACCGAACAGATTTCTATATTGCAAAAAAAGAGGAATCCGGACAAGAGAAAAGAACGGGTTGGGGGTGAGAAGAAGAATTATTAGAAGTTACACCTTCCATTTGTCAGAGTGAAAAGCAAGGTCATTGTGCTGTGCACTAAGTCAATTTCGGTATCGATGAGAGGCAACGGTGAATGGGTAGGATATCTGACATTCTCTAATCTCCTTTAACTGGTGGCTGTGTGGGCGCATAGAACACACATGATAATTGTTTGGGAAATTTATATATAAAGTTATTTTATATATAAATACCTACAAAATATTTTTGTATACATTTTGTATATAAGTATCCACAAAGTACTATGTAGATAGAATAGTCCTATATAAATATATAAGGCTACCCCTTGGCACCCAAGAAAAAAAACCACGCACACCAAAATGGTGAGACATTTGAGTTAGTACAGTGTGTCAAGTATTTAACAGGAATTGCCTTATCCAGTTACTAAGAAATGAAAAGGGCTGATTGCTAAAGCCATGGCTTAAATTGTTTTAAATATTCAGAAACTTGAAGGAGACTCTTACAGCAAGCACATTAGCTTGCTCAGGCATGCACGCAGGCATGCCGGTTAAAGAAGAAGAAATGTTGTTTTTCCTATTTGGTAAATTTGTACTCTCGACAGCTACAAATTGCCTAGCTCACAGAATAGAAAGCCAGTTTAATAACATATATACACACATCGACTCTGTCATTTGAAAAACAAAGATTTTCATCTGTTGGAATTTTTGAAAGGCAGACAGTGACCAAATGCCTTCATATTGTGCAACACTAGATTAAGCCTTAAAAAGGAGTCAGAGGTCTGAAGCCATTTTTTAAAATAAAGCATTCTTAAGAGCTTTACTTAACTAGGTCTAACAGAAAGAGAGGAAGGACGGGAAAGAGAGGAACTCCGAAGGATATTTGGGTTTTGGTTCTTTCTCTATAAAGTTAACTATGGGTTTTGTCCTAAGACAACAAAATGATGGCCCTATTTTTAATTTTCACTCCAAAGGCATTTGTAACATGTAGAAAAGGGATGTCTCACATTTTTCTTTACAATGAAAACTAGTAAGTACTTATATCGCCACAAACACCCATTCCCACCTATTCCCATTCGGGTCCCCAAATGATATTCCTTGGGCTCCACGATCAGTCTTGTCTACTTTTGACACTATAGTAATACATCATAAGAGCTGTCACAACTCTTATAAGGAACATTTGGGACATTGACTGGGAGAGAGTCACATCTCTGCCTGACCCACCCCAATACCATGTTTTTCTATCTCCTTTGAATTAAATTTTTTGATTAAGAGACCAAGATGGTTTGATTAACTTCGGAGCAACACAACATCCACCCAGCATGAGGAGAGGAGTTTTAGAGGTTTCCCTCTTATTCAATCGAATCAATTCTTCATTAGGATGAAGTTGTTTATCAGCGCTTAGCACACCGGCTTTGAGCAAGGTGCGTCAATCTTTGTAATGAACTTATTAATTAGAGTTAATTTAATTGAAGTGGAATTGAAGGGCTAATTAATGGACACACTGCTGATGAAGATAGAGGGAGATTCTTGTTTTCAAACCTACACTTCATCACGAAAATAGTTCATTTTCTTCTTCTTCTTCTTCTTCTTTTTTAAACAGCTTTGCCCAATGTTCTTTTGATTATAAATTCTACTCTCTTATTGAATCTAGATACTTGAAGGTCATTTTCATAGTGTCAAAGAGGAATCCGGCAGTGTTTTCCTTTAGGATTCATTTAGTTAAAACCTTAGATTTATATCGCTAAATAAAGGTTTGGCCACATATGTACGTGAACAATAAACTGTAAGTAAGAGCTATGCAGCAGTCAGAACAGGGCAGACGTGGGGCACGCTACATTTCCAGGGTGAACATGAGCCCATGGAGAGCACTGCTTTTTATCCCGTTTTCTGTCTTTTCACAGCTGATAATTACGCTCTATTTTCCTACGTTTAATCTTATTCTCCAAAAGAACGCTTCATTTCCTATTCATTCTATACACTGAGTTTAAAGTGTTGCGCTTCTGCTTTGAACTGGGGATATAAAGACGAACAGAACAAAGATCTCCACCCAGTTTCTGTTTTTATTTAGATTCTCAATTATAAATTGTATCAGCATGGATAATATAAAATCTAAACATATGATACAGGATATGGATAGCCAATTTAATCTTTGGATTAACATTTATTTGTTTTGCTGTTCATGGCAAGATGATTTTATGAGGATGTATGCCATTTTTAGTCGTTTTTAGGAAGGAAAACAGTAGGCATTCTATCCACTCCTCTGCTGCTTGGATACGAGAGTGACGTAAACTGGAGCGACCACATCCCCCCTGGGCTACTGGACAGTAGGCACTATTAGACCTGTGCTCCGAGGGAGGGCAGACCTGGACCAAGAACCTTTGCTGCTCAAGTCATCATCCCTATAAATTCAACTGGATATTTTTTGTGGAAGTGTTTTATTATTATTATTTTTTAAAGTACAGGAACTAGAAATTAAAGTAAAAAAAAATCTGAAGTAACTGAATGCTTATTTTGGATCTTATAATTAAAGTATTTCTTTCTGCCCTCCTTTTCTTTTCTTTTCTTTTCTCTTCTCTCCTCTCCTCTCCTCTCTTCTCTTCTCTTCTCTTTTCTCTTTTCTTTTCTTTTTGTTTTGTTTTTCAACACAGGGATTCTCTGTGCAGTCCTGGCTGTGTTGGAACTCATTCTGTAGACCAGGCTGGCCTCCAACTCAAGCGATCCACACAGGCCTCTCTGCCTCCCAAATTCTGGGATTAAAGGCATGCGCCACCACTGTCTGGCTAAAATATGTATTTTAAGAGGACTGGATAAACAAAGCAACTATAGATTAGTGTCAGGTACTCATGTTTGATAAATATTGGTTGGCAAGGATTTCCTAATACTCTTTAGTGAGGTATTCTGGCCCTGCTACAATCTAAACTCCATCTTATGATTTTCTTATTTACCTAAACATGTTATTTGTTTTGGCAATCATGAATTTTCTAATCTAAGTTTTGGGCTTCCACTTTTATAAAGCAGGCATAAACACACAGTAAAGGCTATCTTCTTTCAGAGTTATGTGTAAATGATAAAGGGACAGTACAGGAGGAAGGGGGCAGGAGGAGGGGAGACAGAGAGATGGAGGGGGCAAGAGAAGGAGTGTGGAAGGGAAGGAAGAGAGCATGAGAGGGAGGGGGACTGAGGGAGGGGAGACTGAGGGAGGGGGCTGAGGGAGAGGGAGGGAGGGGGCTGAGGAAGGGGAGCATGAGAAGGAGAGGGGGCTGAGGAAGGGGAGCGGGAGGGAGGGAGACTGAGAGAGGAGAGAATGAGAAAACACCCACTCTCCAGTTGAAAAGAAACTTTGTAAGACACATCCGCACATAGGAAAGTTTCTTTAGTTTATTTCCAGGACCTCTGTTGTTTGCTAACGGTCCTGGCACCACCACAGCATCAAAGGCGATGTGCACCACTCAGTGGAGCATCAGAACTTAACTACCCATGTGTACAGGAGTGCTACCATGATCCCTACTTCATAAATAAAGACAATGAGGCATAGGGAAGTCGCCCTCCTCACAGATAGCTACGGAATGAACGATCTACAGGCAGAATCCAGAGTTAGAGTTACTTCAGTATGCTAAAGCAACCAAGGGCGATACTCAGAGCTGGAAGGAAAACAAAACAAAAACAAACAAAAAAACAAACAAAAAAACAAACCAACGATTGACTGAATCTGGACAGTTGGACTCGTATATCTGTAAGTTCATCCGAGATGTGGGGGATCCCGGGCTCGGGAGGAGCCCAGAGCAGGAAGACGCTACCTAAGTCTGGGCTTTTGCAGAAGGCTTCCTCTCCGCAGCACAGCTGGGAAAATATAGTCTCCGTTCTCACCCTTCATTTTCTCATTCCTTCTCTTCTAGTTTTCTTTTCGAAGATTTGTTTTTCTCCTTTCCCCAGGATTCCCTGCCCGCCTCTCCCGTGTCTGTGTCTCTCTTTTCTGACCCTGGGCTCTCTTCTGCATATGGACTGCAGTTTCCCCTGCCTTGGAATTTCAACTCTTCTCACCCAACTACCGTAACTTATTTTCTCATTAAGTCTTGCCTATTGTTCATTTAAAACGTTGCTCATACAGACCCTTTCATTCTCACTGATTCCAAACTGCTGCTTGCCCTCCCCTCGAGGGACACGCTTCTGCAAAGTCCTCTCATGAGCTGAGACACACAGTAATTTCCTAAAGACTGAAGACCTACGCAATACAATACCCTCAGCCATGGACACATGCATGTGACTTCACAGCCTGATTCCTTAGACACTCTCTAACAGTTTCTTCCTTCACGAACGGTCCCATTACTTGTCCCTCTGAGAGACTGCCCAGTTTAAATGGAGGCAGAAGTGTTAATAGAAGTCCCTGTGAAAATTTGCGGTATTTGTCAAGACAGGATTACTCCGAGTTTAACAAATTATTCCATATAACACTTGGTATGATCTTATATTGGTGCCTAATTATTTCATGCGCATTCATCTTAGCTCCCAATTAAAACTGTCATCTTCTAGGGTGAATGGTATCTTCTCACACTCTGCAGCTAATGACTGGGAATATCATGGAATTAGTTCCCCAGTCGCCACCAGCATTACAAAAACAAACGAACAAACAAACAAACACGCAAATGATTTGGGGAAAAAAAATCAAGTACCATAAGTACCATTTTGTACAATGTCCATTTCTATAATACCAGAGTATGCGCATGCGTTCACATACTAGAGAATAAGATTATTGCCATTTTCCGCTTCATCATAACTTAAGCAGAACTGAACTAGAGCATTACACACACTCTTTAGTGTGATCCTGTTCAACCTTCTATTGTCAGGTCAGCTTTGTTTTGTAAACTGAGTATTTGCTCATGCCCTAAAGTGCCTGAATTTCTGGGCATGGTGGCGTAGTCTGTGCGTACAAGGGCCAGTTTCTTTGTCGTAGTAAGTTTGAGGCCAGCCCAGGCTACATGAGGTCCTGTCTCGACAATACCATGACCCACCCTAAACAACATATAGACCTACATAGATACTCATGGAAATCAGTATTTCCACACAGTGAGACTGAAGAAGATAGGGCTGTCTTGTGCACATAAAGGGTAATCCTTGCCAATAATAGAGAAGAGTGAATTTTTAATAATAAATTACCTAAGCTTATTTCCTTTTTATAAGGAGTAACTACTTCATCCTTTTAAACATTTATATCTTTAAATACTCATTTGGAAATGTAATTAAATTTAACAACTGATCTCAAAGAAGTCCTATATCCCAAATCTTAAGTAAATTATAGTAAATAGTTGATCATATGGTATTAGTTGACCTCACCATTTGAGCAGTCGGGGCCCGTCCAATTTGGGTCACAAGTGCAGGAGCCGCTTTCTTGAAGGTAAGTCCCGTGGCCCGAGCACTGGTCTGCACACATAGTCTTCAGTATTTCACAGTTGCTACCACCCCATCCTGGATTGCAGTGACATTCTCCATGGATACACACCCCGTGATTAGAACATCCAGGGTCTAGACAGTCCGCTAGTGTCAAGAGAGGAGAACAGTTTTATTAAAAATGAAAGATATTCTAGTACATGCAGGATAAAGAGCCAACTCTTAATTGAATTCCTACAAGTGTTTTAGATAACCAAACATCTATCCACCACTCGCAAGAACTTCTCTCTGAAAAGGCAGGGAGTTGTACTGTGACCAAGCTTTAAGAACCAACCCAGTGCCATTTAGGTAACTGAGGCCCTCGGAAGGATTTGTCATTTTCACGGATTAGGCAAACATGCTCTCGAGGCCTCAGATAATCATTCCATGTTGTGCCTCTGCAGGGCCATACTGGTGGCCTTTTCGAGAGCAGACCCTGTACGCATTGACCTGCTCCCTGACCACTGGGCACTGACAGCTGCGTGGGCTCCTAGATTGTTCAAGAAAGAAATGAGTTGCACACTCTATCCTTCTTAATTCACTTGAATGTGCTTTAGAAGATGAGATTTAATTTAGCAATTTGACTCAATAAAACTTTACACTTGTACGGTCAATGGCCTGAAAATTTAATTCCGGAGACTTAATTGCATTACTTTGTGAGTCCAGATCAATAAAATCAATTTGATTGGAGAACGGAAATAGTGTTTTTTTTTTTTTTTTTTTTTTTTTTTTTTTTTTTTGCGCTTTCTGGGGGAAAAAAAGCAAACTAAACCAAACCAGTTTAACTGCCCTTTACGGCATAGTGTCTGGACTTTGGTCTCCCATACAGTGGTGGAACAAATCTACCATGTTGTCCTTATTCATTCTGTTCCATTCAACCGTCCCTGCTTTCCAGAGACGTCAAGGAAGTCAATGCAAAAAGCTAAAAAGAAACAACAACAAGCTAGTCCTTTGTTGGGATTTAAGACACAAATGCCTGCTTACTTTCTCAGAGGTTTTTTCTTTCTTTTCTTTCTTTTCTTTCTTTCTTTCTTTTTTTTTTTTTAAAAAGGATTACTCATGCTACAGAAACAGAGCAAAAGGGCTCTTCGGTATTTGTTCTTTTTATTAGTTAAAGCGTTAATGGAACAATGTGTTCATAAATATGGAAATAAAAATTGCTCTTTCCTAAAGAAGCATGTGTGTGTGCGTGAGAGAGAGAGAGAGATGCCTTTGCCTAACGGAAAGATTACAGGTTTAATCTGTCTCTTTATGGAGATAACAAGAAGGGCTCTGTAAATATTGACGTGTTTACCTTCTTCACAGTTTTCTCCTTTGTATCCCGAGTTACAAGCGCAAGAGCCCATGATGCAAATCCCACGACCCCCACACTGCGGGTCAATGCACTGGGTAGTCGGCACGTCACACTCGGTGCTCTTCCAACCGCTGAAGCACAGGCAGCGGCCCTTGGAGTACTGCCCGTTGCCACTACAGAGCACCGGACAGGCTGCTGTGAAACAACACATGACAGGGGGATCAGCAGTCACGCTCTCCAGCGAGCCTCCCAGCAAACAAGCAGGGCCGTGCCTTTCCCACCCCTTCCTACATACGGCTTATTCGCATCGGCTTAGGAAGGGGATCCAACTTGCATACCTCTTGAACAATCTGGACCCAGAAACCCGGGGAAACAATGGCAAGTTCCAGAAACACACTCTCCATTTCCATGGCAATTTCGGGGGCATTCCACCACAGACTCTGGAGAAGAGAGACAGAGGGAGTATTTGTGAGATGCCCGCCTCTCTCAGAAGTGGTCACTGTTCATTTTAGTTAGGCATGGAAGTAACTACGGACGGACAGACGGCTAACACCGTATCCCCCAGAGTGATTTGTTTATATAAGATAATTTGCATCCTGACACAAAGCAGGGATGCTTCTGATGCAGATTTTTAAAACTCTTCTGTGGAGATGCTTTTCCTCCCCACAGTGATTTATAGTGTTTCTTACAGAGCTTTTAGGCTTGCTGTATTGTCACCAATGAGTGATTCGCAAGGTGTTCATTTATCCGTGCTTTATTGCCCTAGACATCGCTCAAGTCTGGTAATGATCTAGTTTCTATTCGGCACAGGACTTAGGCTGCGGGTGGAAAAGGATGTTTTGAAGAAGGCCCCTACCTATAATGATTGTGTTAAAAGACACCTGCTCTGGGTTTTTCCCATCGTTATAAAAAGCCAGATGCCAGATTCCAGAATCCAAGTACTGGATAAAGCCAGCTTCGTGCAGGCTGACAGATCTTGCCTGCCGCCCGGCTCTTTCTGATTCCACCAGGTTCCGCTGCTCTCTCGCGATCAACCTGCTGCCATCCAGGAGTTCCACAAAGTCGTACTGGGGACGAGGGCATGGGAGACAACAGTGTTAGTAGCCAGAAATAATACCCGTGGTGCTAGGTCAAAGCTCTCCTCTTTTGCAAATAAACACAGTATTAGAAGTTCTCGATGGACAGGTCCGAGTGACAGAAGCCTTCTCTGCATGGAATTTATAAGGATAAAGACTACCTGTTGGATCTCCTTGTGTTCAAACTGAAATGATAATTTCCTTCCTTTGTAGGGAAATTGTTAAGTCTTCCAAATTTAGACCGGTGATGAGTTTGATAAAGTAAGGAAGATTGGGGATATAACTGAAATCTATGGGTTTTTCCTCAGACTGTGAATGGTTTAAGAACTACTTCCACTTGATGCTTACGTATAGCAATTGCTACTGCATAAAGGCCCCTGGGGTCATTCTTATTCCTGGAAGCAGCTCTTTGGGCAAGTATCCATAGTTACTCTTGGGGCCTCTTTAGGAGGTTCAGCAGGGCCTCCTACTGGGAAGTGGTGCAACTGGTCTATGAGCTTGTGTGGACCTTGGGGTTGTTTCCACCACAGGACTACACTTCTCTTCTGGGACCCTAATGTAACCATTCACGCTTTTATGGGATTTTACATATATACGGTTAGGTTAAACCTTTGTAAAGAAGACTTCAACATCCCTGATTAAAGTCAATAAACTGATCAACAGAGGGGTTTGGTGGGATGGACAAACAACCACGGGCAGAGGTAGGATGGTGGCTGCAGTCATCCTTGAAGCTGCTTTGTGTTTTTACCACAATTAATTATAAACACTGGGCAGTTAAGAGAGTTGAGCTGGAGGATTTAAACTATGGGATAGGACTGACAACAATGGGTAATGCTTTGTAAACAAATGCCAAACAAATGAATTTGGAAGATACTGAAGAGATTCTCCAATATTGGCTTCAATAAACTTACTAGTTATTAGCATTTGAATAAAGTACAGTGACCCTTTTATCCAGTTTTGTTTTACTTCTGAGACATTTAATGTAAAATCTCACAAGTATATGTAGATGCAAACCATGCACAAAATATCTTAATTATTGTACTATATATGTGCATTATTAGTACTTTATGGTATGATTAACTCTTTAAATGGAACAGTTATATAAGGAAAACATTATTATATGACTTTCTTAAACAAGCCAAGTAAAAATCAAATTAGCTATTTGAATTTATGGTAATTACATTTAAATAGATTGCCACTGTTCAGACAGACCATAGATGTCTACAGTCGAAGTAAGAGGATCTGATATGTGAATCAGTTTGTGACTTACTAAAACCTTGATTTAAACAAAAGCATTGTTCTTCTTTGGGTAGTAATATGCAAAACATATGCTAACTTTATTAGCACTCAAAATGTTTTTGATTTTCTTTCAAGGACAGAAATAATGACATTTCTAGCTATTTACAAAAATTTCATGGGAATTCTATCTCCTTGTGAGTAGAGAAGAACCAAGTTTAAGTTTGAAGGGTGTCTCCACCTCAAATAAGTTCTCTCCATTTACCCATTTGATTTAAATATTTATATTAGCAAGATAAAGCAAGAGGGAACATGTTCTTTGTATGGCCTAATACAGATGGTTTTCTAACACACACACACACACACACACACATACACACACACACACACACTAAAAAGGTAGAAATTTGGAGTTTTACGTAGTCTCTCCAGTCTCCAGTCAATTGCCACTGCCAGCACAGGGATGGACATTCTTAACATGCTGGAACATTGATGGAGCACTAGAGTGTGTGTGTGGGGGGGTGGGGTGGGGGGGCGGACCATGGCAATGCTAAGAAGTATCTGATGGCTTAAACCCCAAGTCTAGACTGTTGTCATGACATTTCAGAGATGACTTCAGGAGAGCTATTCAAAACACCTAAAGAAAATGACTTTCTTTAAATGATAAACATCTCCACCCAAAATAACCACATCATATGGCTTATCCTTTGGGCATAACAAGATCACATAAGGGTTAGTTTGGGCTTTGCTCCACTTATAAACTAGAACTGTACATGGTTGTTTTTTGTGGGGAGGAGTCTCAAGGACTTTTCCTACATTTAGTATAAAACCCCTTGGACTAACTCTTTAGTCTCAAACTCTGGGTAGCCATCACAACAATGTCTACATATTATGAGAATTTCACTAAATTAGAACTCATTCAGCGCCCTTTAAGGAAGTGTTCCTCAACCTTCCTAAGGCTAAAGACCCTTTAATACAGTTCCTTAGGTTGTGGTGGATCCTAACCATAAAATTATTTTTGTCACTCCTACTTCATAACTGTTAATTTTGCTGCGTTTATGAATCATAATGTAAATATCTGATATGTAGGATATCTGATATGCAAACCCCCCAAGGGGTTGTGACCCACAGGCTAAGAACCACTGCTTTCAGGGAAATTTTCTTATGATATTACCTTATTCTTAGGCTATTACCTATTATATGGTGTGTGTTTGTGTGTGTGTATGTGTGACACACAAATGTTATTATGCTTTTCAGTGGTTTACTATTTAATCGGCCATGAAAATGAAAATGTTCCTGGTATCTTGATAGTTTACTTCTGAAACAACAAGACAAGGCAATCTAATTATCTGTTTAACTCCATTGCTGTTATTAAATTGACGGGTGCTGAGTCAGTGGACGCTTGACTGTGACCTTCAGTCAACTGTTCTTGGTTGGAGCCAGCCTTGCTATGCACTCCTGATGGTCTTTAAGTACCAAAGCCTGTGCTTCATGTCGTCTCAAATGTGAGGATGGTAAGTGTAGGCCAGCCTACCCAGCCTCCCTCCACGTGTCCGATGGGGACATCATCTTCCTGTATACCAGCAGAACACAGAGAAGTAAAATGTCTTAGATGTGTCTTCCCACTCAACTCTCTCATTTTACCCACAGACACGGAGTCTTGGGTGAGTTAAGTTACTTGTGCAAGAGAGAAGGTAGGTGTTTAGAACTCGGGTTTCTGCCTCCTTTTCTGAAAAAGCCTTCAGGCAAATGCACTAGCGTGCCACAGCATAGAACTACAGAGCTGAAGAACTGCTTCCTTCGGCCTCCATTTGTCCAGGAGATTAAATCGGCCACCGGGGAGAAGACAGTCAATTGGTTCCCTGGCAATGATCAAATGGGCAGTTCTATAAAGGGTCACGGAGACTTTGACTTTCAAAACTCAAGTGACTATTCTGAGGGGCTGGCCGATTTTAATTATTTCAGGTTGATTTATTTAATGCTCCCCAGAAACAGAGAAATGTTCAATTTGGGCTGCTTTATAGCATATTTCATGTTTAAACACTGAACTCAGAAACAGCTGTTTGCTCTACTGATCTTGAATAAACCAGAGGAAGGAATTCGAATAACCAAGGCTTAAGAAAAAGCATACGCTACACAGATTGTATGTATGTATGTAAGTATGTATGTGTGTGTGTGTGTGTATATACACACACACACACACATACATACACACACACACACACACACACTGTGGCAGAAAAGAAGGACAGATGTCATGGGGAACTGCTAAATAATGGTGTACTTGTTAAAAAAAAAAAACCCACCAACTGTGTTTTCCATTTTCCTAATTTTGTGTGTGACGCATCTATTGCAAAAGTCAGCTATATATCCTTAAACAAGCTTTTTAAGTGCACAACACAATACACAGGTTTTAGAACAGCCACGGTTGGCTGGCCTGAAACTTGCTACAGGGAATAGGCTGGCCTAGAACTCTATCAGCTAGCTCCATAGCCTCTGTCTGCCTAGTGTGTGGAGGCCCACGACTGGAGAGAGCACCCAAATAATTCCCAGTTTCATCTGAAATTATTTGTAGATGACATTAAGTTGCACATTTATAAGTGTGTTTAACATAGGAGGATTCTTCCTTGAACTGGAGAAAAATAATTTAATTTCAGATGCGCCTTCACTGGAGAGAAGTTTCTGTGCCTTGCTGGACTAGTCGCAGTATGTCTGGAATATCTGGCACTCTATAAATTCACCTTCATTGGTACTTGCTCTATTTCAATGGGGAATGGGATGGGCATTTTGGTTGGGATGCATTGATTCTCTAACTAGCTTTTGGTAATAATATCATTTTCCCAATATGAATTCTCCCAGACCATGAGCATGGGGATTCTTTGTGTCTTTATCTAACCTTCCCACAAGGTTCAAGTCAGCATTACACTGGGGTAAATTTTAAAGCTTAAGATTGGATACTTGTGCATCATGACAAGTGTTTGACATTGAAGGACCCAAGGTGTCCAGTCTGACATCACAGATCTGAGAATATATTGGAACATATTAGTCAGAAATTACACGGACATTAAAATCCATAGGTGCTTTAGAAGACATGCTGAGAACTTCAGCACTTCTTTCAAGATGTGATTTTTTTTTTTTTTACTAGCATTTAGCCAGTTTTCATAATTCATAATTTAGGATATGCTGAGAACTTCAGTACTTCTTTCAAGAAGTGATTTTTTTTTTACTAGTATTTGGCCAGTTTTTATAATTCATAATTTAGGATTATACAAAATAACCACAGAATATATAGTTTGTATGAAAATCTTGGTCTTTCCTTCATAAATGAAAAAAAAAAAAACCTTTATATGGCATTCCGCAAAGAAATACTTATAAAATATGTCAAGCTCATCTAAGTATGAACTAACTAGTATATTTTAAAATTCTTCTTCCTATTTTATAGGAGATAATTCAAATACTTTTGCTTACACATTATGGGGCCTCTCTTTTTTCCCAATGGTAGAGATTGAAGCTCAGTGTCTCCTTTACTATATCTACTCCCCTTATAAACCTATTTTTAATAACAAAAGCCACAATATCCAAACTGGATATAAACTGGATATGCGTGACTCTGTATTATAGACTTTTGGTGAGTTTTTGCTTTTGTTTTTTGTTTTGTTTTGTTTTGGTGATAGTTGGGATTGAACCTAGGATGCCAGGACCTTAAAGATTCGCGGCAAGTACTCTACCGTTGAGCCATTTTCCTAGACTACTTTTTAACTTTGGAATTTACCTCACTTAGCTGCCCAGGCTAGCTGGCCTTGAACTTATGACTTGCCTGCCTCAGCCTTCAGAGTAACTGGGATTGCAGGTCTGTGCAGCTAGGTCCTGGTTCTTGTGTGTCATGCTGGGGGCTTTTACAGCATTTTCGTATGAAGGGTTGACTTTTAATGCCATGGATACGGTAGTCTGAGGAACACACTGATTCCATTATGCGTGGCTGTCTATGAGCACTCTGCCCCTTCATGCCTTGTTTTCAAAGAGGAACTGAGGTTAGCTATCATGCTTATAGGCTTGTATTTCCATATTTTTCTCACTAAAAATAAATCTGACATAAATCTCAAGAACTGCTTTAACCAAATCAATAGATTTAAGATGATCTTAATAGATTTAAGTATGCATCTTGGGTACGAAGGGTGTGACACCATCTGAAATTACAACAGAATCCTGGGGGGTTGTACAGTGTGCTCGATATCCAGCTAATACTCTACCCTCATTAAGTTCCTCCGACATTTTTAGCCATTTCAACCCATCATTAGCAACACAAGCCAAGCCCCCATTCCTGCTAGTGATGCAGATGTCTCCAACAAGCACAAGCTAAGCACAAACTTCTATTGTAAAATAACCATTTAGGGGCCTTGGCTTCATCCAACAGCGGAGTTTCTGAGATAAGAGTAACACTTGGAAATGCAAAGCAGGAGCCTGCATTGTATTGATGGCAGCGCCCACGCTCACCTGAGTATGGGAAGGCGGTAAGCCCTTCCGGCCGTACACTCCGATCAATGCATCCTTCTGAAGAGAGATGTTGAATTTAAGAAACTGTGGCTGATCGATAAAGAGCTGCGATCTCCAGAAGATCCCGGGGGGAACCTCTTGAATTGCTCTCCGGCCAATATCAAGTTCTCCGGAATCTATGGTGTTATTTTCATGTGTAAATCCACCTATTTTTCCTGAATGTGAGAGACCCGGCGATGAAGAAGAAAACATTAAAATAACAGGGCTTCTTTTCAGACACTCATTTTCCCTCATTGTTCAGGAATTCTTCTTCTGCTACAAGAGACGGATACTCCCTCGCTTGTCCTCCGTTTAAGAATTTTTTTTTTTCTGCGAAGTATTGTCACAATAATTCCCACCTAAGATTCTTTAAGGCACGGAAGTCAAAATCCTCCGACTTCCCCCAAAGTACGCTGATCACGGTAGCTTTTTCCACACCGACAGCCTTTTTCGTGTATTTGAAACATAAATGCCTTATACATCATATGCCTTGTTATTTCTTGGGAGAGACTCAGTCTGATGCTTATCAGCTACTCTAATCATACCGAGATACTGATGAGTAGGAATTAAGGCAGAATGGATTCTAGAGATTTCCAAGCCAATCTTTAATCAACCAATCAATCAATGTTACCGACTCATGCAGTCCTCTTTAAGTCATAACGGGGAGTGGGACGGAAAGTAAAACCACATGTCAACAAAAGTACTGTGTAGTAGGGCTTCAGGAAACGGGGACAGAGGGCGGGACTTCCGGTTTCGTGACCCGCCCCTCCCCAAAGACCTTCAGTCCTGAGGGAAAGCAAACACACTATTCCTGAATCCCTGGCATCTGCTAACAGCATGACCTGGGTCTAGACAACAGATCCAAGGTTGTTTTGGGGGAATGGGATGCTCCCCTTTGCCCCTGGTCCTCTCTTAGCTATTCTCCCGGCATCAGGAGGGTCTGTTACAATTTACTGCAAGGGAAAGCAAGCGAAAGAGAGGGTCTGCAGACACTGAAGAGACAGAAGGCAAATTATCCTCCATCAAACCCAGCCTTTTTAATGTGATAACAAAGTCGACTTATCTTTTTCCTCTTTTTTTTTTCATTAAACTGGAAATAGCCCCCAGAGAACTTGTTAATTCAAAAAAAAAATCTTAAGATTTAATCTCAAATCCGAGAATTATATCTTATCCTAAAGAGAGGAGGGAGCCTTTCTATCTGTGAAGTGCTGTTAATTTAATATTGCTTTCATTTTATTAAGCGTCTGCTAGGGACAGAGCACTGACATCATAATAAAGAATACGAACCAGTGAGCAGGAGCTGAGGAATCATTTAGTACACGGCTTGCATAACTTGGTCTTCCCCAAGCTGATCAATCGCCTCACCGAGGACACAGTCTGTGCAAACTGACAACTAGGTGACAACCTAAACCTTCATATGACTATGTCAGGGGAATGCCATCCTACTGTAAGCTGGACTTTGAAGGACAGGTAATATTAAATATGATGGGTAATCTTGGTTGCTCTGCAGGCTGTGAGGCACATCGGTGAAGAATTTTCCTGATTAGATTATCCGAAGTGGGGGGACCTACGCTAACTGTGGGTGGCGTCTTCCTTGGATTTTAAAAGAAAAGAAAAAGGCTTTTTCTTTGCCCTGTTTGCTTGCTCTTACCTGCAAGTTCATCTGCTCTGCTGCTGCTACTGCTGCTGTTACATTCCTTCCCTAATGTTAGAAGCCAGCTTCTTTGGACTTACAATGTAGACAGAAGACCAGTGGCTCTCCAGGTGTTCAGTGAGAGACTGGAACTGCTGAGGTACCCAAGTTCATGAGCTGAGCACCGGCTGGGTTCTCAGCCCCTCCAGTGTGAAGACAGTGATTGCTGGACCAAATTTTGTGAGAGTCGGTCTATATGACCCTTTAATACATGTTTATCCTATTGGTTTATAGAACCATGACCAATACAACAAGATCTGAGCTAGGATAAATATCCTGATTCAGAGGGGGGAAACATATCCAGATGCACGTGGAAGAGAAGCCATGGAGTTTAACAACCTGGGTTTGAATCATGGCCATTTCAGAGGCTGAGGAGCCTTCTGGAAAATGGGGGTGGCCACATGACCTCATGAAGTGCCACGAGGTCTAGACTAGTGCTCAGCTTGTACGAAAGAACACATTCTCTGTTCCTGGGAGAGGATGAGAAGTGAGGTTGGTAGGGGAAGACAGTATCTACATCTACAGTAGAAAATATGTCATTTATAGCGGTACGGCTAGGGTTTCTGATTTGCAAATACTTTCCAGTTTCATTCGATCAACAAGCATTATTATACTTTGCTTGAGAATGCATGTACTTACCATTAGGCATGCTATTTCTAGGACAGTTTAGAAACTTGAAGGCTTGAAGAACTACACAATGGCGTAATTATATAAATGGAACTGCAAGATGGGAATGTTTTTACGTTTCTCCCTCCCTCCCTCCTTCCCTCCCTCTCTCCCTCCCTTCTTCCCTCTTTTCCTCCCTCCCTCTCTCTCCCAATGACCACCTTCCCCTTCCCTTCTCCCTGTTTCTCTGTATCAGAGAAACAGAATTCAAGATTACTAGAGAGAACTCTCCATAGTTAGAGATGAGTCTGGTAGACACCAGCCACCAGCTGAGAACGTGTGGAGTGATTCGTGACAGATTCACACAGATGGGTCAATCTGAAGTCTCAGGGAGTGTATCCCTACTAAATGTGAGGGTTGGTTTAAACCTGGACACCTGGATCCCACAGTGACACACACACCACCCGCTGCCGAAGACGGTTATAGCTAAACGAGATCTGCTAATGGTTCGGGCAGGCTAAAGGTGAAATGAGATCACCGAGGAATATTAAAGTGTGGAGAACAGGAAAGCAGGAGATGGAGCAGGGAATTCGGCCCTAACAGCCCAGATCTGATACAGAGAGGGTTAGACAGGAACGCTTAATAAACCACCATTATTCATAATTCCATATAGTTACTTCCTGGTGTCCCTAATCATCACAGCTAATAACCCTTAAGCCTGAAGGTCTGTTTTTCTCAAACCCATTTGGTGTAATAAAATACTAGGAGGAAATGCCAACTTTGACTTTTTCCTATGTGAACTCTTATATCCTAAGGGGCACCCCATTCCTGTGACGTGATCTTTTAACACTACACACCCAACAAAGCAAAATTAGAACACAAGGTTAAGTGAAAAAAGGGTAAAACTGTCTCTGTTCTGAAAGTGTTTTGCTTCTTATTTCGACAGATATGTTGATTTATTCAATGGCACTTTTAGACACTTGACGGTATTTCTCCTGTGAGGAGCCTCTGCCCAGCACCCTATGTTGGCATAGTGAATTAGCACTGGGATAGAGCTTAGGGGACAGTGGGGTTAGTCTCTCTCCAACACCTAGGATGGGTGACTTTGCCTGTGTTATTTGTACTGAACTTCCAACCCAGCCCACAAGGTTGATACTTTGAGACAAGAAGCTAAGGCTCAGGGAAATAGCGTGCACCCCAGGGAAACAATGGCATCATGCCTTGAGTTTCCAAACCCACGTCTTTCATATCATCCCCGGAAATCATGCTTTCTATTAAGCCAAAAATTACTGTTTTAAATGGTCATTTAAATCTATGCACCCATTTCATGTAAGATGCTCTACCTCATTCAAACACACCAGAGAATGCACAGAGATGACAGGGTATGGGGCATAAGGTTATACCCCATCGATTTCTTTTTGGAGACAAAAATCTCATTGTGCACCCCCAGCTGGTCTAGAACTCACAGAGAACTGCCTGCCTCTGTCCTGAGTGCTGGGATTAAAGGTGTGATCTATCTATTTTTGTTTTGAATAATATGTTTTATAAGTATAGTTTTTGAGAAAAAAAGCCATATAACATTCTTGGCTGTGATCTGTCATAAATTGCTAATAAGTTTGCATTCTGACTGACTTCCCTATAAAGTATGTATGTATGTATGTATGTATGCATGCATATATGCTGGGGAATGAACCTATGGCTTTGCACATAGTGGGCCTTTCTGTGCTCCACCACTGAGGTATATAACCCAGGTCTCATTTTGCTGTTACTTTTGAGACTTTTTGTGTAAGTTGCCCCGGCAATTCTATGCAGCCTAGGCACACGCCTTATTCTGGGGATCTTCTGGCCCTGGCTTCCAGAGCAGCTGGGGTCACTGGCACACAGCTTCAGCCTGGGCTGAGGCAACTTTTACGATCCTGAAGACAGCAGCTGCCTTCCCCCTCCGCTGCCGCCCTTTCCCTCCCAGTACAATCTGCTGTGTACACACTCTATTAAACGTGGCTGTGGCTCACATTTGGTCTCAGATGTCCAGGTAATGCATCCCTAACCCTGCTGTTGGACTTTACAGCTACTTACAATGACCTCTTCTGTTGCTTTTGAAGCGTGTGCAGGCAGTTCTACTTTGTGGTGATAGTCCCCATCTGAGGCTGATGGAAGGAAATGTTAGCCGTTTTAGGAGGACACCTGTGCTTTGGGAGCAGGCAAGTATAGACTGGCATCAGTCCACATGTTGTTTTCCCTAATACTTCATCTTTGCCCAAGTACATTGGCTTCGAGAACCGCAATTTTTAAGTTCTGGCTTCTTGGGGGTAAGATGTCACTGTGTCCAAGTAACTTAATATGTTGGTCTTTCTGACTTCTTGCTTTCTCTATTTGTTGTTTTTTAAGGGGTTAAATCCTTTTTCACTGAAATAATGAGAGCCCACTGTCACTCAAGTTAGTGTACCAACTAACTCAATCAGGGTCCACAGTTCCTGTAATGGATGACTGTTTTCAGGAAGAGGGTTCTTGTCCTTGTAAACAGAACCAAAAATGAAATAAAACAAAATAAAAAACTCCCAAGGTTGACCAGATGTGCTTCACTGAGCAGTAGCCAATGTGATGATGTTTTGGTATCCAAAATGAGAACAGCCAGTCATGTCAAAATGATAATGGCCAGTCATGTCAAAATGATACAGTCTTTGAAGCCAGGTGCTCTTGTTGAAGCCTTTTAGACCTGGGGTTTTCCGGTCATGACCCCGGGCTACTATGAAATGCATTTTGGTGTTTGTCCTAATTTCCTGGGACACAAGTCTTAAGACCCTGAGAATCTCCGCAGTGACAGTGTTTTTGTATGCTACTTGAGTCCACTTGGAGTTTAGTGAAGCCCATAGTTGGCTTCAAGGATGGGGCTAAACTAACTCAGGGTTAGAGTTCACTTTCCAGTCTCAACGTATAACCACCAGGGTTGAGCTATATCACCCATGGCCATGTTTTAATTGGTTGTGTCTAAGTTATGAGACCTTCATAATAACCCCAAATGAAGGGTTCAGAGAGCTTCAGGACAGCAGAGCATCCAGAGACTCTAAGAGGTGACTGGGTCTGTTCCCTCCCCTGGGCCTACGAATCTCTCCATTGTGTCCTGTGATGGCCTTTGCAATAGGGCTAGCGAATGTGTTTTCCTGAGTCCTGCAAGTCAGGCTAGCAAATGAGACCAACCAAGGGAGGGGACACGGGACCCCTGATGTGTGGATGGCTGGACAGATGACAGACAGACTGCGTTGGGTTTGTGATCGTCATCGGGACTGGACTCTGCCGAGACCAGCTTCTCACTCCTCGAAGACAGAGGTGGGTACAGAACTCCTCTTGTGTCCTTTGCACAACTACTCGCAAAGGGGAGGAATTCTCACATCTTGGCAGTCACGCACTTCCTTCTGTGTTTATTGCTCTGCCGTGAGCACACCATTCAGACTAATCAGCAAGGAAAGGGGTCACCATTAGAGAATCGACTTATAGAACTTCAACAAGCTTCCTGTGTATAATCTCCTACCGCGGTATGCCTCACATCCCTCACACGGCGCGCACTCCGTTATACTACTCATAAAGCTTCCCTATGTTGAACAGAGACAAACTTCAAGTATTTTGTTTCGTCTTTGCTCAAGACACGATAAACCCAAGGGAAGTCTTGCTGGCTCTCTCTTCTAGGTTCCTCCGTCAAGGGTAAAGTGAGATTCGAAATGGAGTGCTAAGGGCTACTGGCACTTTCTGACATTAGATACATCAACAAGGGAGGGTGCTAATTCTCAGTCACTGTCCAAGAATGCTTTTTGGCTTCAGACTGACACACAGAAAAGGCAATAAATATAAAACACAAGCAGTGTTTTCTCTGCCTAATTGCCAAGCTTATGGTAAAGGTTCATCTCCACACAGAGCAGGAATTCAGAACAAACGCTATGACAAAAATCTAGATTTAACTATTTGAACTGGAAAACACATCAGTTTTTTTTTTCTGAGAGAGTAAAGTTGATTTTACTGAATACTAGCTCTGTCAGTTAAATTACAGAGTAGATATTCCCCGTGAATTAAATGAGCTAATGAAATGGATATGTTTAAAGCACATAATGAGATAAAAGCATTCAAGAATATTATACTAGCAAAGGTGAATTAAAGTGGACAAGAGTTCACTTTTTCACTGCATCGTAAGTATACTATACACAACTGTGGTCGGGCAAAAGAAGTGCAGACGCAATTAAGACTGTTTTGCTGAGCCCCGGTAAAGCCTTTGTTGGGGTGATAGGCAGTATTAAAAAAGAATTGATTCTTAAAAGTGGGTAACAACTCTTTTATCATTCGCTTTCAGTGAGACTAAGTCATATGTAATGGAATTCCAGTCAGCATATTATAACAACATCAACAACAACAACAGCTGCGGCAATAAAACAATTCCAAAAAAAATCTAACAGCTCAATGCTATGAGTTCTCCCTACCCCACATTCTTATCCCTTGATTTTTGTAGCAAGACCAAGTACTTGCATTTCTATAAGAAAGAAAAATAGAATCAATTCAGAATTTTGCTTCATTCTTTGCTGTTTGCATGAATATGATAACTACTCAAAACAGTCCTGTCCTTTAACTCCGTTACTCCCCATAACCATTCCTTTTTTTTTTGTTAATCACTCAGTTAGCATATTTATAAAGTAACTAGGGCATATTTAGCTGAATGTGTCCAAGTAATAACTGGAACTACAAACTCACATAGAGAAAAAGATTGAAAACAGAACTTAACACATGATATTCAGAAATTAAGTGTAAGTGAAATGTGTATAGTTTTTTCCTAAAATGGGTTATAAGTACAATATAATTCGAAGGTTTTTGTCTTTCTGGATTCTTCCATGAAACAAAAGTCTTGTGTCTAAGTGCCTGCTACCTTCTATTGGCTTCAGGTTATTTTGCTATTTATTTTTTATTAAAACCCTAAGATGCAGCTTTTCTATCAGGGAAAGGTAGCACAATCCTCCTGATAAAAATCAGTGGTGTGGAGCTAGAAGCACATCGCTGATGTTTTTGCATAAGTGTGGCCACTTAGATCAATGTTTTTGCCTAAGCTGCTCCTTTGAATATCAGGGTGAGCTTCAGGTTTATAAAGGGCCTTTGAAAACACATCCTGTTGCTTTTCAAGTCATGGTACCTCTTTAATCTGTCCAAGTCAAGTATGTTAGTACTTCTGGTAGTGTTTTTCAAATGTTCTTTTAAAATTGTAAACATCCCGGGGAAGTCAGCAAATGACGGGTACTATTTGATACACTTGTAAATACTTCCACAGAGCCCTTCTCTGGAGCTCTTGGGTTTTTTTTAGAGAAAAGCTTGGACACAGAACTCTTTTATCTCATCCTGAATTCCAGAGAACTCTGGCTTCAGAGGAAATAAAAGGAAGGCTAGTCTTAGGGCTCTGTTGTTCCCCTCTCTAAGATCATGAATCAACCCTAGAGCATGAACTTAGGAAATACAAGGTTGTGTGCACAGGCAATACAAGGTTGTGTGCACAGGCAATACAGGGTTGTGTGCACAGGAAATACAAGGTTGTTTCTAAGAGGAAAAGAAGGGAAAATGGAGGACATGCAATGTTACCTTGGAGTTACACAGACCCAAACCTCATGGGTTACAAATCAAACCAGTGAGAGCCTCCACAGTGAGACTGAGGTGTCCCACGTGTTCAAAGACAACAGGGCACCATCTTGAAGAGTCTCTTAATATGTTCAGTTGTGCCTGAATGAGGGAGTTACTGGCTGTCTTTTTAACTGCTAGCTGTGAGTTCTTTTATCAGCAGTCATAGTGTTGTAAAATACAGTTGTCAGTGTGGGCAAACTGAAACAGACCATGTACACAAAGGTATTATTTCTTGCCATATAGGTTTTCCAGCAGCTATGCAAACAACACCAGAATGGTACATTTAAAGACAGTCTTTAAAAAGTACTTTGATATCTGAAGAACATCCCATCAGTAAGTTTACCAATCCGGACAAATCCAAGTATTTAAAACCATGTTGGTAATTATGGAGTTCGGTATGCCATTGAAAACTATTTTATGATATTGAAAAATCATTTGAAGTTATGAAACAGTACACACATCCTCACACGTATCACAAATCTGCCTTCTATAAAGGATGTGAGAAAACTTGACTATAGTTATTAAAGTTAAAAAAAAAGGTGGAAAAGAAAAATTCAAATGTCAAAGTCTAACTTCAACTAAGAAGGGAAAATAATATCTATTCCGTGTCTCACAGAGGCACTAATAATTAAAATGATAGGACAAAAGGGGGGCATCTATATGTAGTCAATAGCCCACACTTCAGTCCCGTGTCCTAACGTGCAGTCTAGACTTTGAAGATCTGTGAGAGAGCATGCCTATTTATACAGGACCCCATGTCATGGCTTAACATGTGGATACCCAGTATCACATTACCAGCCATATAGAATAAAACAGCTGCTTTGCACTACTTTAATGAAGAAAATCGATACAGCTTGTAATTCAGGAATATTATACATCACAACAACACTAATACTATAAACGATATTGAATAAAGCTCAATGCTGCTGTAGCTCTGTTAGTCTCATTTGGTCAATGCACAGGCAGTCAGGAATCTGCTGTAAACTCCAGTTCTCTGAAGCTTTCTCATGCATGAGGAAACCGATACACAACCGGACACTCACATACATTTTAAGCGCATCTGTAATTTAAGCAGGAGAGTCACACACATGCATATTTACACACACAGGCTTCCGGTTCCTACTCACACAAGAGGAGAGGCTTGTGTTTGCTTGTTGGTATTTTTATCGGAGGAGGCCCATGCCATGCATACAAAGGACTGTGGTGATTTATCACTGCCAACCTGCTCGGGGTGAGATTCTCCTGTGAGAGACACTCCTGGCATATCTGTGGAGGATGTTTCCAGGGAGGAGTACTACAGGGAAGATCCACCCTCAAAGTGGGGAGACTGGATGGGCTCAAAGGAGCCAATGGAGAAAACAGGAAGTCCAATGGCAAATCCTGTATGTAAGCAGACATCACGTGGATCTTCCCACCCCAACCGTGTCTACATCAGATATGACGGAGGGTAACTCACGCACTGACCAGCATTTATGGCTTTGTACTTAGTCCTGGATTTTCTCTGATTTGCTTACGCAAGGTTTCAGTGCTCATCTCATTGACTCTGACACAGATTCTGAGAAAAAGTGGAGGCCTGTGTGGGTCACCTCCTTTCCATATCACAATGTTCGAATTCAGTGTGATTCTTTGCTTGATTTCTGTCTTGTCTAACAACCTAGGGGCTTTGGGAACAAGTATCTGTGACAGTCTTTAGTGTCTCCTCTCTCCCCTAAGCTGCTATTTACCTCAGCGCCATATAATAGATGCTCAAACAAACAAAAAAAAATCTAAAATAAACAAGGACTATGCATTCAAAGGAAAAATAAGAATAAGATTCTTTTCATAAATCCAATCCTCTAAGTAACCAAAAATATAAAAAATTACGGAATTTCTATTACAGTTTAAGAAGATAAGATTGATGCTAATTTCAGGATCTATGCTTTCAAAGAATTTTGCTGTAAAATTACAAATACATAATTGGATTAAAGAAAATACTGTAAACCAGTGATTAGTGACATGGGTCACAGATTAATTTCCTATACCGTTATCAGATTCAAAGCAAACTAGCACTCCATAAAGAAAGGAGAAGTCAGATAAAGCAATTTGCTCAAAGGCCAGCAAGTGACAGAACACATTTCAATTACTTTACCTCACTGAATTTGCACTGCATATACTTTGGACAAAATACTGTCCTGGCTCTTTAAATATTTCACATACCATTTTCATTTATTCATTCAACATATATGACTTGTAGAGGAATTTGGCCAGTCACTAGGGAATAGAGCTATGCTAGGCCAATGCCTTAGCTAATACCTTGTGAGACGAGCAGGAGAGTAATAATCTTTGCCTTATACTTTAGCAAACAAGGCATAGTAATAGTAAACGTGTTTATATTTTTCAACAATGTAGTGTTCGTGACACATCATTTATAGTACTTCTCAAAACTATTTTATCAGAAACATTTTATGAATTACTTCTAGTTCACAAGAAAATGTAGACATCATGAAACTAGAGAAATTGTCCCACGCAATGCAGATATTAATCATCAAATGCTGCATAGGAAGCTTGCAACACTGGGGTTGGCTGCAGAAAGCATAGACTTTATTTCTCTGCTGTATCTCTGTTGTATGGAGTACGGGGAGTAGCCAGATTGCAGAGAAACTTTTAAATCATCTAAAGGCATGTGGACAGAACCTAGATGATTGAAGGGGGTCACATGACTGACTGCAATCTGTGTCTGAGGAATTGATGGGCAAGAGTAGCGCTACCATAAACAGGTGGCCACTGTCATCTGGGTGGAAAGCGATAGAATTCTCGAGCTGGGGAGCTAGAGTTGTTGGGGCTTGCTGTTGGGTTCAATAGGAGACGTAAGAAAATAGGATTTACATCGGATCCATGCTATACTTCTCAAGCAAGTAACTAGGTGTTATTTCCTGTTAAAGAAATCCTCGAAGAGACACACTTGGAAAGAAGATGTGACAATTGTGATTTCCAACGATGGCCACAGTCTCCAGCTCACACACTCTTAGACTCCCTGGTACTGGCTGGTTCTGTGTGTCAACCTGACACACACTGGAGTTATCACAGAGAAAGGAGCCTCCCTTGAGGAAATGTCTCCATGAGATCCAGCTGTAAGAC